>NC_085049.1:29392788-29704294 GCF_963662255.1 Cinclus cinclus
TGCAGCTCTCTGACTCTGTCTTATCCTTTTATGTTATGTTGGAAACCTGATTATTCTGCTGCCAAAGGATAAAATGCTCTGGAAGTTAGTCTACTTTATCTTATGTCTCAAGTGCCAGTGCCTGGCTGCCACTTCTCTTTTGATATTTAGGGTTCTGCATCTATGGTCTGTTTCAGCATCAAAAGCATGCCCCTCCCAATAAGTGATAAAATAGGTCCTTGGGCTAGGTACTCTAAGCACTTTGCCAGCTCTAACAAAAGCATTCAATAAGAATTAATGAAAATGAGCTCCCAGTCATTTCCAAGAACCAGTGTACTCGGAGCACTGAAGCAGTGGAACACACGGTTTCACACCCAGCTATCCCTTTATCCACCTCTCTGATCAGGAACTCAGCTCTCCCAGCTGCTAAACCAAAACTTAACCGGGGATATAGGAGCCATATTTTCCCTTGACATAAATTTGGTTTCAATTTTGTCAGTCTTATATTTGTGTTGGGTAAACTTTGTGGAGGAGCTTCCAGATAAAGGGGAGATCTCTCATTCAGGTTCCATCTCTGTCTGCTAAGGACTGGGTACTTAAACGTGGTCTCATAGGCATGTCTATAATCACAAGAGTCACTGCAGGAAGGGCCTGTGCTCTGTTCTAATCAGAGTAAAAAAAACCAAACCAAACAACAACAACAACAACAAAACAAACAAACAAAAAACCAAAACACCAACCCCAAAACTAACAAAAATAAAAAAAAAGGAAGAAATATGAGAATCTTCCATAAAATGGAATTGATGCATCTTAGCTCTCCTGATTAGAAGATGGATGAAAGTCTCTTACGATGTTAGAAAGGTTCACCTGTGTGTAAACACGATATAGAAGTGATCTGTAGGGAAGATGAACAATACCTTCTGTCAACATCACAGGCTCTATAGCTGGTTTTGGTTCTCCAGAACGGGAAAGTGTCTACACTTACACATAGAATACAAATTACACTACCAATACTTTTTTTGTTTATTAAGAAAGTTCCACTGTTTCTTTTGGGAGAAAGGGTAATATTTGGTCAGGACAAAGAGAAATAGGAAGGGATATGGAACCCTTTCCAGAGTCCAAAAATAAACATTTCTGTTCACTCTACTCTCAAAAGGTATGTGCTCACACAAGCTAACAAGCACTCCTTTGGGAGAGTTAGGACATGAGGACATTTTTGTGGCGAGCTTATATTTTTTGGCCCAGCTTCTGCTTTGGCACCTTTTTGACCTGGCAATTTAAGCTGCTTTCTGAAAAGCAGGGTTTTTCTCTTAACTGTGTTGGAAATTGGAATCTCAGTGGGAATTTGTGATCCCAGCAACTTGTAAACAGCCTTTGTCCTTCCAGGTCTGTACTCCTAACCCCTGCAGAATTAAAAATGTACAGGAGCCTTCCAAGCAGTGGCTTGTGCCATTTCATTGACTTTTACTTCTATCACCACCAGTAACAATAAAAGCAGTGAAATGAAAGCTGTAACAAGCTGCTGCTTTGGCATAATAGCTTGGAAGTACTTTATCCATAGTTAATATGCACCTGGTGCACTCTCAGATAAACACCCCAAGTAGGGACCAGAATAAAAATTGTGCCCAATACATATCTGAAAATAGCACAAATTATCTCTGACGTTACTAGCATCCTTACTACACTGTATGTGTGTTCCCCACATCTGGAAAGTGTTGTCTGTTGGTCATATTCCTTTGAATCTCATCTTTCTTAGACATTTGGGGAAAAAAACCAAAAAAGGTCTTTCTGCAGCACTGGGAAATGTAAAGAGTAGGGATAACTGGTTTTAGATGAACGAACAATGACTGAATTCAGTGCCAAGGATCTGATTCTCTTACATTCTTTATGTTTTAATTTTCAGTTACTCTGTAGGAATTAGGAACAATTTCTGAAGAACAAAAGGAGAGTGTGGTTGGATTTGCTACCTTGAATCATGTCTAATACCCCAAGTGTAATACCTTTTCCTGGCAATGCTGATCATTTGTGGCATCTGAAGAGCATAACAAAACCTTAAAACCCCACCAGCATTCAAGGCATGCAGGGATCTTTTGGGGTGAGGAATGAGACTTATTGCCACACAAGTGCATTTTGGACACCAATAGTATCTTGTGTTGTTCCTGATGTCCTTGATAAATTTATGCAACTCATCTTGTCCTTTGGCTTCCCCATGCGATGAATTAACTCACCAAGTTTAGTATAGAAAGAGTAAGAAAAAATACATTTCACTTCAGAAATTCAGTTTCTCTTAAATTTACTGAATTTTAGTTTTCAGATGGTATTAGGAGTTGTATAGTTCCTTCTAGTTTTATTCATGCCTGCAGTAAGTAATACCTGTGCATCCTCTACTTCAAAATGCAGTAAATTGAGCTACAGGTCTGACTCCATTTGGATCAGAATTATGGAACTGGATTAGAAAGAGTTCTTCCTCATTACATGCTTTATTGCTTGCTTCTCTTTTCACTGTGCCCTTCCTGTCTGCACATTTAAATGTTTCATTTCCGCTTTAAATTATTATTAAATCTCATATTTTACTCTAAATGTATAATTTTGGTAAGCAGATTTTTTAATGTCTAAAGATCTTGAAACCCTTGATGCGTTTGGTAAAGACCAGGCACTTAGATAAGAAAACTTAATCTGGAATGAAAACAGAGCCTATTCTTTCACAGCTGGTATTCTGCTGTTTCTCTCTCTTTTCTCCCTCTTGGAAGGTCATGTTACAGTGTTAAGTGCAAATTTCCATTTGGTGTTGCTTTAATAAGGGTTTTCAAGCTGTTCTATTTTCCATATTGTCTTTTGCTAAGTGATTTGGTTGTGCTCTGTAAACAGAATGACTCAGATGTGTTGTATTGAGCATAGGCTTGATGGCAAAGCTGAGAAGTTAAGCCCTTGAAAATATTGTTTTCAGGCTCTTGCAGGTTACTTGATGAGTCAAACGTAAGTGGAGCTCTGACTTAGAGAATCTCCTCTGCCAATGTTCACAGCCAGCCTGAGGCCTATGAATCACACCCACCCTGCTTACAACACTCACGTTAGAGCTAAATATTAATACCATTGATTATATATATTAATAAATGTTAATGTATTAGGGCTCAAGTTTTATGCTGGGCTTTCACACAGAATTAATCTCATCCTCCCACTTAAAAGGGAACTTGCATCGACACCTCCAGTAGCCTTGTTAATGACATTACTATGTGTGAGTTAATTTTAAGATTTTTTAAATGGTCACATTCTCCATTGAATTGTTTGAGTCTGTGAAGGGCTGTGGTAAGCACTGTATCACTTGAATTACATTTTTCCGATCCTGCAGAATCTTGCCAATCTTTGGAGATTATAAAAATACCATTTATATAAGCTTTTGTCCATTCATAAAATCTGATAACAGGAGTCTTTACTAACATTTTAATATACAAATAAAGGGCCAACTTGACCTCATTTTTTAACAATGGCTTGTTCACTTTGTTGCCGTAGTTATTTCTAAAATGAAATAATTGCATGTTTCTAAGGGTAAAAAGAAAAAACCTTTTTCAAACAAGAACATTTTTTCAAATAAGAATATTTTTGATAGATACTCTTTTCTGTACAGACATCTCTTTTAAAATATTTTGGCAGTTAGTAATTCCCAAGACCACAAATCACTTCCAAAATGAAGCCAAATAATTTAGTTCTTACATACCACAGTGTCTTAGCCCATCAGGGTTGAATGCCCTTAGCAAATATTATGGCTTTGTTGGACTGGAAAAGAGCAAGTTGGAAAACCAACAGGATTGAAAATTGCTGCACACCAGACTGGGAAAATAATATTCCCGTTATCATATTCAGGGGATTATAACAGCTGGGTAGACTTTCAGGTTGTAGAAGTTTCTCTTTGCTGGCCATAAAATGATGCAGTATAAATATTTGTAAATCTTTGTATCTTCTCAGGTAGTAATTTTTCAGATGAAAAAATGTGACCAAGAAAAGAAACTCGGAGTTCATTGTCTACAGTATGACAGACAAAATAAATGAGCCATACCTTAGAATTAAGTGATGTGATGTGATATGATATATGATATGATATATGATGATATGATATATGACATGATATGAATACATGTGATATAAATACATCCATGCATTCCTCACAGTCCTCAGGCCAAGCCCCTCTTTTCCCAGCTGTATGCCTTTTTGTGCTCCACATCCATTCCAGACTCACTCCCATTGTTGAAGCATTTATTTTAGTGTTACAGCTTTATTTTTAATTACCCCATTACAGCCCAAATGAGAGGTGGCTTTACCTTAGCATTTTGGTACAGAGGAGTGGTGCAGTTTTGAAACAAATACCCTGATTGCCTGCACTTACCCTCTCTTGCTACATTTCTCATGGTTTTGGTTCATGTTAAATAGATTCTCCTCAGATCAGGAGTTCTGATCTGCCTACATGTCCAGAGGATTTGAAATCCTAATGGGAGCATGGGGGTCTGAACCAGGGATCAGTCTGCTAGAGCACTTTACATCATGTACAGAGTGGGGATGCTTTGATCCAGGAAAACAGATTAAATTTCATCTGCATTTACAGCAGAACTGCATACAGGGGTGAGATAGGGGCCTGAGTATCAAGTGCTCTGACCTACTGATCCTCTTCTGTTGTGTTAGAAAAATTTCTCAATTAGGTGTAGTAAAGGAAAAGTGTGTTTTTAACCCATGAGTTCTCAGTGTTGCTGTAAGACTATCACCAGACATTCCTTTTCTCTTTCTGCTTTCTATCTCCAAATGATGGAACATTGTACTGAGTTCTAGAGCTTCACTTGATGGAGGAAAATAAAGTGTGCTACAGAATAAAAAGGGAAATATTGTCATAGGACAATAGTTTTCCATTCTTCCAGCTCTGCAGGCAAAGAACAGATATTAGCTGCCACTGTGATACAAAATGGAATGACACAGAATACTAACTTGCTTTCCTGGTGGGAGTGCTTATAGTGGCAACAGGTAATTGCTGGGACTCGTGCTCTGGAAGGTCACTCTGGATTGAAACACAGATGCTCCCATCTTCTCCTTGCTGTAAGTACAGTTACAGAGAGAAGAAAAGGCAGCCTGCTCTAGTGGGAGCCTGCTGCTGCCGAGCCTGTGAAAGGAATTTCAGGATAATATCCTTCTGAATGTTCTGCTACTATGAAAAGAAGATTAAAGGATAAGTGGCTTATGCTGTTACATTGACTCGAGCCTACAAAACAAAATGGCAGAATTTTTTTCTGTGGCAGTTTTGATGTGCTGGTTGTCAGTAGTGGGATAGCTTCCATCAGAGAGTTAAAGAACAGATGGGAAAATGTATTTTACTCTGCAGGGAGGAATTCTGTATTCCAAGGCAAGACCTGTAAGAAACGTAAAACTTGGTATTCTAACAAATTGCTCCACGAGTCCAGGTAAGCCATACTTTCCAGCATTTTCAAACAAAACTGCCTGAAATTAGGTCATTGCTGTATTGAAGCTTGCCTAACTGTATGAAAGAAATGAAGAATGGCCACAACCCTGTATGCACACGGAGCATTTTTCTGATTGAGAACTTGTGGGGAATCCTTACTATTAGCAAGAATTTGCTGCTTTTGGAAAAATAAGTGGTTGTGTGCTGCTGTCCTCTAAGGAAAACCTTTTGAATCAGCTGTTTAAAAATTCTATTATAAACATGCAGCAAGTTTCCTATGTAAAAGAAATGTGAAGCAATGCCAATTTCTAATCCAGCTCTGCCACCTAATATGAGTAGGGCACTATTCAGCCAGAAGGTGGATGCACACCTAATGGCCCCAGATCGCTGCTGATTTACTGAACAGGTAAGGGGCATCATGCACAAATGACCTGTAAATGTCAGTGCTAAAAAGCACTTTTGCAACCTGCACCACCTTCTTGCCAGGATACAGGCACGAAATTTCTTTTTCTGCCTTCCTAGTTCTACTCTGTTGGAATCCACTTATAAATCCCTTGCAGAGCCAAGGTGGACTCTTTCTGCTAAGCCACAAACAAAGACTCTCGAGGTTTCATTCTTTGAGATACAAACATGCTTTTATTCCCTACCTGAAGAACTGAATATGTATGTTTGCTGTCTTCACTTCTCTCACCAGGAATATAAACATAGATTTAATCCTTCAAAGGCACACAAACTTTATTATTTTCCCCATTGTTCCTGACCAAAATGCTAAGTGAGTTTGGTGAAACCTGACTTAAATCTTCAAGCAAAATTACCTTACAGGGTAAGGACAGCATAGAATTAAATGCTCTTGCACTGTCAAAGTACAGACAGTTATGAAAAGTTCTAGCCAGTGACACATTGGAGAGTAAGCAATGAGCAAAATTACTTCAATATGCAGAAGAAATTTAGATGCCCTGAGGAAATACTAATTCAGAGAGATATTAATTGGGATTACTACTTGTTTTATGATGCAGCCTGAAAGAAATCAACCAGACCAGACCTGCTGCCTATGTGTGCACTAAGCTGTAGTCATAGTTCAGAAAGGAAGATGTTAACCATCCATCTTGCCTTCCTGCTGCCTCCTCCGACCTCTGCTGCCTCTCTACTTTTCTTCCTCTAATTAAACAACTTCTTTGTGACTTCATCTGTCCCTCCCATTTCCACATTGTACCTTTCTCTGCCTTACCTGAAAACTTACTGAGTTAATAACCTGCAGGTGTAGCCCCAGGTGCCACCTCCTCCAGTCTGACAACCTGTCTGATAATTCACTTCTATCTGCCTACTTTTTTTCTCTATTCTGTGGTAACTGCCCTCATTAAGGCCTCTGGAAGTTTCTTTGTAGACAAATCTCCTGTCCTCTTTGACACTCGGCACCCTTTTGCTTGGGTGTATCCTTTCTAAAGAAGTTTTCCCCTGCTCTCTTTTCCATTCCCTCCTTCACATCTTCCAGTTACTGTGGAGTTTCTTCTGGCCCGCTTAACCTCCAGTTTGGAAAAGGAAATTACACTTTGGCATGTCAGCCCGGAAATACTGCTGACCCTTCATTTAATTTCAGCTGTCTGACATGCTCAGCCCTCTGCTCTTCTGCTTCACAATGTTTCTTTTGCCACATTTTATGGAAGAGAGTCAAAAGATGGAAGGATAATCTGTGAGTCACTTGTGCAGTGACGACTTGAAGATTTTCTTCTTTCCATCCTAAATTTTTTATACCCTGCCAGCCTTTTATTTGTTTCTTCTGTAAAGGGGTGAGAATTCATTTGAAAAAACCATTGAATGCCTCTCATTGTGAAGTATTTTTAAAATATTATCAAAACTTATAGAAGAATTCCTCCGCTTTCATCTGCAGAGTGTATCTAAAGGTTTTTTCTTTTTGTCAAAAAAACATAATCTTATCACAGAGATTTTAGAGCCCTATTCATGACAGCTCAGACAGAGAGATTATATACCCTTTTAACTCTGCTTCTCTGATTAGAAGCTGACTTTTTCCTTATGTGCTTGTGCTTTTTCTGTTCTGCCCCATCCCTCCTTCTCTCCCACCCCATGCCATGTTGTTCAAACTTGGTTTGACCATGGAGATATTGTAATCTGATGATTTAGAATACTGGAAAAGTATTAGTTATTGGGGATATAGGATGTCTTGGTGTTGGTTGAGTGGGGAGGTATAATTTAGTACTGCCCTGGAGTAGGTTTCACTTTGGTTTTGAAATTAATTAGTACTCTGGAAGTAATCTGAAGGTTCTGATTGTGTCATGTGAGTCTATCAGTGACTGTCTAGGCAGAGAAGAGAAACTCTCAAAAGAGAAATGAGAGAGAATATTATATAGTTTTATTTTAATATATTTGCTGATAGCATTGTTTTGAATATATCTTTTGGGTTGATTTTTTTCTTTTGATCTGCCCATGAATTAGTTATTGCCATATATTCTATAAGTAGAATCTGTGTCATTGTTCAATGCTCATCATTGGACTATGAGACTTAACAACATTTTCAGTTTTTCCTCTTTGACATTTTTAGGATAAATGTGTTTTTGCAATGGCTTGGTGTATTATGTAGTCAAAGCTGCTGTCAGAGCTGCCCAGGCAGCTCATCCCTGGTTTGCAATGTCTCAGTAATTGAAAACCTTAATTTAAAATGGGGACAAGGTCACTGAATTAAGGTAGTTAATTTAAATAAATAATTAAATAAGTAAAATAAAGTGGATTGTTTGCAGATAATCTTAGAATTTAACATATAAAGGATCCTCTTTTTAATAAGGTTAGAAAATGTTTAGCTACAGTATAGTTAGTATAGTATAGTTAGAATCATATACTAAAATATTATTTCAGATTTAAAAATTGTTAGATGACTGATCAACTGACATTTTGTCATTCTTCCAGAGAGTACTAGACCTTCCATAGCTCATAGAGCATAAATCTGAAAGGCAGCACAAGGCTTCAACATTTCCTTAAGAAAGCAAGCTACGGGTAATAAACAGTACATACAGCCTCTTATTTTGATTTATTTCTGAAATATAATTCATGAAATTCCACAACACATATTGCAATTGGAGTGAGTTACTTCTTAATTTGATTTTATTTTTTATAGGCTAGGAGTGTTAGTCACCATAATAAAATGAATAATGTGTCAATGTGAAGTAAAAATGAAATGTGTAATTTCTGACTAAAGAAGCTTAGCATGTTTATGTTGCTAGCAACATGTGTTTGCATGGAAAAACTTGTCAAAAGCTGACCCCATACTGGGAAAATTGCTAGTCTTCAAACAGAATCCTAAATAACTAAATATAAATATTTTACTGCATTTATTTGTGAGGTCATCTTGCATATTCTGAGACAATATTTTATTGCTCGTTGGCAATATAAATGGCTTGTGCCTCCAAAATACTTTATCTCCCAAGGAATCTTCTCATCCCTACATCATGCCATGGTTGCCTCATTTAATATTTTCTCAATTGAACATGTCAAGTCCAGCCTCTCTTTTTTGAGTTTCTTTGTTGACTTGTACAAGTCTCTTCCAGCCTTCCAGCGCTGAGTGAAATCCTGGCTTTGATTGAAATTGGTGGCAGATGTATACTGAGCCATGGGTTCCTCACTTAAAGGTATTAATTTTATATACATAAATGATTCTAAAACAAGTAATGATCTCTCATTAAAGGTATGATGGCTCAATTTATCATCTTTAAATATCTGAACAGTTTTGGATGAAGTAGATGTGAAATATTATTCTTAATACTTAAATACATATCTTAAAAATGTGTCTCAATTTCTTTTGCACTTACCTAAACAAATGTGATAATAAAGTCTTACAGCCATGGTGAGCCTTCACTTATCCCATCTTCCCAAGGCATTCTCCTGGTGAATCTGGCTGCTCATGTCTCCTTACTGGGTGAAAAACTGGCTGTATAACTTGCCCAATTTTATTTTCTTTCCTATCTGTATTCCCTTGTTTTCATATTTTTGTGAACTGATTCTTTGTAGAGAAACTTTATCCTGTGGTGTGTCATGAAGTGCCTGGATTCCTGACTCTGAATCCAGGTGAGAGTGTATTGTGCTATTAATATAATTAGCAACACCACATTTTACCAAAAGTTTGTTTAGTTCTGTACTAGCATTTAACACTTGCTATGTCACTGGCATGGTATTTCTATGAAATTAGCTAAAAAATATTGCAGATATTTTTAGAAATGGGAACCACTCTGTCTATAAAATAATGCTACACTGGCCTGGTGGTCTGCAGCTGGACATGGAGCTAAGCAGGTTTACCACACTCAGGTTTCAGTGGCTTTATGGCTTATCCCTTTTCTTGTTAGAACATTAAGGCTGGCTGTAGATTTCTCACACTTTGTCTTTGAACAGAGCTGTTTACATGAAGCCCAAAAATGGAATTGTTTCCCTGTGCTTCTCCTTTGTTGCATATTAAGAGTTAATTAGCAAAAAAAGATCCTATTACCTCAGCACTAAAAGTGAGACTAGCTAAGGGACCTACTAAATATAAAATGAAATGCACAGTCAACTTTTAGGCTGGTCATAATGCTGTTACCTAAATATTGTTCTAATTCCTATGGTAAACTCTGATTTGATTGATTTTGAAATGTTTATACCCTGAGTGTCTGGCACAACTTGTTTTTGTGAGTACGCTGAAGTCAAAATGTCCGCACTAAAGAGACAGCTGCTCCTAACAAGCTTTATTTGGGGTTTTCTTTGGTTCAAGTGTCCTTTCTTCAGAATGGGAACTGAGCTGGAATCCAAGTTGAACTTTAACCAAGAAAAACAATTCTCTAAGCATACTTTAATCACCCATAAATATTCTCATGGCTCTGAGGACTGTCTTTCAGAGGAACCTCTTTCAGAAGGATGGAAGGGTTTTCCCCTATGGTACTAGAAACTGTGGGTGCAGAACTAAAAGGTATATGTAGCACAGATACATACAGGAAAAGACATTATTATGTTCAGTTTTTGTTCTGGGGTGAGAAACATGAAGCCAAGATTAAATGGACATTTTCCCAATGGGATACATAGGGAATGGAAAGGGCTCTTGGTATCTGCAGCTTTAAGGATGTCTTGACTATTTATTACAACTATTGCCACAACAGTGAAAAAGCCTTTTGGTAACATGCCCTCTGCAAAATCTCTTGCCTATTTTTTCCACTTAGTTTTGGTTGCTAAGTCCTGTTTCTATACATGACATCTTTCTGCTTTGTTTTGTGTTATGATGTCTCAGCAGCAATATTCCATCACGGACCCTTGTTTTGATACTCATCTATTAACACAGCAATGGGCGTGTCTGACATCCCTCTGTTTTAAATTTGGTTCTCAAATCATGCTTTGACAACACATACTAAGGTTGCTGGGATGTTATAAGGCATACATCTGAACTCTTCTGACAGCAAATAAAATATGTTTGATCCAGCTCACCGTAAAATTTGAGATATATAACTAAAATTTTGATTATGCTTGCCCTTGCAGCTTCCAATTCAGAAACTCTCTGTTACAGAGAATCACAAAAGTGATTTGTTTCTATACTTTAGGTACAGATATCTCTTGAGAGGATTAGGTTTGGCAACACTTTCAAGCAGTTTGCAAATGAAAGAGGATTTCTTTGGTATTTGTTATTATTTCTTGCAACATTTTCTAGAAACATTACTTGAAATAAAACTTGTCTTTTGAAAAACTAGAATTTTCTTTCAAAAAACTGCTACCAGTGTTTTGTTTTATTTGGAAGAAAAAGCAAAAAATATTTAATTTTGACTCTGGTTAATCTGAAACAAAATTTTTCATTGTGTTGAACCGTGCAGGAACATCTTCCTTTTGCTCTTGATTTCCTGAGCTGATTTGATGCCTCACAAGAGAAATAGTTGAAGTATCTGCTGCCTCTCTCATCTGTAGGGATTAGCCTTGGTCTGTAACACACTCACAGCCTGTTCTCTGGTTGTACACTGAGCATCCATCATGGGAGATCTAATCCCTGGAATGTGACATGAAACACCACAAGCACATCTAAGAAGCAATATCTCAGGTTGCAAGAGTTCCCACTCTAATATTATACTAAAAAGTTTTCTTTTCAATGGATAATGTCAAACAAAAATAGTGCAATAATTCTGAACATTTTTTAACATCTTCAGACAATGGCTGGAAATATTTCATTATTAAAACCTTAACCTTCAGCATGTTTTAGGTACAATAGTGTGGTTCTTCTTTGTCATTCTGAGTGGACAGATATGGAAAAAAACACGAGAGGAATTGCATTTACTGTTATGAAATCTTTCAACATGGAATAGACTATAAATATAGTTCAAATCCCTTTGACCACCATGCCTTGGCAGGTAGTCTGCATCTGAAGCACACAATTGCTGTTGGTGTACTGACTTTTGTGGTTGGTTCACTAACTAGCTACTTGTGGGACTTTTCTCTTTCCTCAGATATTCGCCAATATTATTTTCGTTGTGCATTAATTAGGTTCTCCCATTTGTTTGAGTCTTTAATTGTGTTGCTGGGACAGCTCTAAAGCTTTTCCACTAGGTGACAAGAAGAAGGCTGATGGAAATTCCTCATTTGCTCTCTACAGCTCCCTGGAAGGAGACTGTAGCCAGGTAGGGGTCGGGCTCTTGTCCCAGGCAACAGTGGCAGGACAGGAGGACAGAGCATCAAGCTGTGCCAGGGGAAGCTCAATCTGGACATCAGGAGGAATAACTTCATGGGAAAGGCTTTTTAAATCTTGGGATGGACTTCCCAGGGAGGCAGTGTAGCTACCATCCCTGGAGGTGTTCAAGGAGCAACTGGATGTGGCACTCAGTGCCAAGGTCTTGTTGTCAAGGTGGTGCTTGAAGATTGGGCTCAATCTCTGAGGTCTTTTCCAACCTAAATGATTCTGTGATTCTGTAATTCCCTGAGAATACATTTTCCTCTGTGTTTTAAGAGCTGTTTATTAGTTCTGGCCCAAAATGGAAAGCCCTGACCCGACACTTGAAATGAATTCAGGATTTGCTTGGGGGTTGAACCCACTTGATATTTGAGGGGAGAATGCTGAGCTTACCATGATGCATTTTCCTGCTGTGTGCATCAATAGTGAGGAAGCTCACTGTCCCTGACTCAAGTAAAGTTCATGTCTCAAGTGAGTCTGTGTTTTCTGCCTGTTGCTGTCAGCTGTAGCACCACTGTGTTACTCATAAAAGATGTCCTGTGGTCCTGTTCAAAGAGGCCAGGCTCACCTGCTGCAGGGACAGATGGGATTTGTCAGCAGCTTTATTTGGGCACAAGGAGACAGATTTGAGGAGAATATGTGACAGCTTCCAGCTGATCCCAACACTAGCCAGCCCAGGTACAGACATGCATGCATAACCAACCTTCATGTTAAAACACCAAAGGGTGCAAGTGGGTTGGCTCCCTCCCTAAAGCAGATGAACCATCTAAAATGACTTTTGTACACTACAGTATTCTTGAGTTATATATTTGTATATATGTTTATATATTTGTCAAATTTCCTTGTTTTCCTTCGGCCTTGTATACATTTCACTGCTGCTTGAAATTTGTGCTTAGTTGTCCTCATTCCTGCTAGCACAAAGTATGTCCTATGCACTTGTTTTAACACAGCTCTAGTGCAATGTGATTCTGTGCAAAGCATTCTAATTTTCCAGTTCTCTTGCACGAGCACTTCTTGAACAGGTTTTACTGTCATGGTGACCTGATTCCACCCTCAGTGAACTAGATTTCTTTGCAAAACTAGAATTTGGGGCCCAGGACTATATTCTTTTTCAAATAGGTTATTTGGAAAAGAATAACTTTTTTTTTTGCTTCCATAAAAGCTTAAGAAAAGTAGAACAAACAAAGAACCTCTTCAATCCACAGACAAGAAATTCTTTAGTGCTTGTGTGCGTTATGCAAATATCAGATTTAATTTAGATATTTGGAATTAGAACATCATCTTTCAAAATAGCTTAGAAACAATGTCCACTTTGGTATTACAGGTCTCCAAATGTTCAAACTGAGCAGGAACACCTGAGAGTGGACACCAGCTTTTTAGTTACTTTGAGCAAAAGAAGTTGAGTTATTAGCCCTCCTCCTGAGAGAGACAATTGAAATGTCTGCTAAAGCAAGCAAAGCAGACAGCAAGAGGGAAATTTTGCAAGTGGCCTAAAAGATCTTGAGTCACAGAATGGGTGGCTTTGAAGAACCCATCCTAAAAGTTGTCAAAATAAAAAAAAATGGGAAAAGAAAAATAATTGTGTGAGAATCTGAGTAAATCTAGTCCTTCATGCTTCACCTTTATATTGCTGACTTTCTTAACAGATTTTCTGTTCAGACCAGCTCTGCAGCAGGACAGTTGGCACTGGAGGTGAAGGAGAATCTCTTGGTGGGGCCTCTTCTGGCTCGTTCTCTCTCCCTCCTGTGTTTCCTAGCTGGGACCTGAGCTATTGCGTTGCAGAAGCTCCCTCACTGTTCCATTACTAATTTGTGTGCAGAGTTCTAATTACAATTTACCCAAATGTTTTTCCATTTTCCATCTATCATGTTCTGAGTCTATAAAAGAGTGGGTGAGAAGACTTGTCAGTAAGTCACACCTCTTCCATCTTTTAAGCTGTATTTTTAGTTGACTGAATCAGATGGACTCTTGCTGTCAGAATATCAAAAAAGCCTTACCCAGCATGTGTGTCTCCTTCCATGATCAGTCATTTGGAATTTGGGATTTGAGTTCACTAAGGGATGTATTTGTATCCTCAATTTACTGATTTATTTGGGCTTAGACATTGTTTCAGTCTCCTGAAGGTTGAGGGTGGATTCCTGAGGATATGAATGTGGCATACTAAAATCTTACCAGCTGCTTCTTCCAGTAGTTCCAGTAGTGAGCATCTGCATTTTGTGGCCTGATTGCTGTTGATCCATAACTTGAAATTTAGCCCTCATCATATTGCACGTATTGACAAATCTGTGGTCTCTGCAATGGCAATGAACTTTTTTTTATCTAGGTTGGTAAAATAACCTGGAGTTCCAATAGGATATGGAAGAGATCCATTGCTGCTCTTTTGATTTCTCTCATGATTCCTCCATATAGCACTTTTAACGCTTCCACTTGCTTTTCATTTTTTTGTTAGTATGGCATTCTTTAATAATGATACATTGTGGAAAAACTGGAATTTTTTTCCCTACTAATAATATTTCTTATCTCTTTCTTCCCTCCTTGCATATACCCAGAGTTACTGTGCATTTTTACACCTAGCTGCATACAGCAATTGCACCTGCATGATCACACACAATTCTTTTTGTGGAAGATGGAACTTCCAGAAAGTCTTCCTTATCCTTTTTGTGTCAGTCATTCCACATAACAGCGCACCATCTTTTCCCAAGATGTATCCTAAAGAGCTGCTTAAAGTTCAAAGCCCTTTAACACCCTGGAGCTGCAAAAACTCTGTTTCTGGTCTGAAAACTTGCAGTTTTATGTGGTCGTCAACACAGAGCTCAGGGCGAGTCTGTGGTGTGAGGGATTGCTGCTTCACAAAGTGTATGTCAGTCTTAATTTCAGTCACTTCCATTATGGTCAGAGTGCTTAAAATGTAAACATCCCCAACAGGAAACAATTCATTCCTCATTGATCTTTCCTGGCAGCTTGCTTCCTCCCTCCAGTGGAGTGGAGCAGTGCACCTTTGGGTTTTCCTGCCACATAGCTGGCCATTTCAAACCAGTATTGACTTCACTGATGCTTTATGGAGCCTCTCCGCCGTGGGAAGTTCAGGCCTGAGTGTTTCATGTCTCCTCAGTGGTTGTCACAAAGAGGAACAAAACACTGCTTGAGAGATTGCAGGGACAGCCCTGACCCAGCTGTCCCAGAGAAGGTAACAGGAGCTGTGCAATATCACCAGACCAGCTTTGTTCCTTTGATCTCATCTTTTCAAGGCCTCTTATGGGAGCCAGTGAAATTCCCCCTTTTCTCTTGTTCTGTCTTTGCTGTCAAAACTGTAGTAAATTCCTGCCCAGCTCTGTACTCTTTCCTCTCTGGACACCTTTTCTTGCATTCACATGTGCTAGGAAATGCCTGTTACTTAAGCCTTTGAGGTTTTCTATCTTTATTTCACAAGGTTTCTTCAAGTGCACCACCAGCTTTGACATCCAGGAAAATATGAAAGTGCAAGTCCACTTTTCTGTGGCACAGTATAGAAAGCAGCAAAAGAACTGAAAACCAGGGTGAAGAAACCTCTGTCTTCAGTTCTCTGGTTCTGGGAATCACAGAAGATCACTGGAGTGGGGTGTGTTACCTGCAAACCCTGACTCACTGCTAAGCTGCAAAGGGCACGGCTGTTGATCTGGCCAACATGGGTTGCTCTCTTTAGAGCAAATCACCTCTAAGAGGGTGCTCCTGTTCAGAACAGGAAACCCAGACTGTTGTGGTGAGGACAAGAGGGCTGCCTAGGTGTTCTTCATTCATTAGGAGTGGGAAGGATCCCCTTCTTGCTGGGGTAGAGTGGGACACAAAGATGGGCTCCCTTGAGGAGGAAGGTTCTCCTTAAGGCTGAGCTTGCTTTCCTTCAGACAGGCATTTGCTGAGCAGCACTCCCAGCCCTGCCTGACCCCTCTGCATGAGCAGCCATGTGAGTACAGCACCTGACTAGCCTGTATTTGTCTTATTGAGATTGTTAACAATTGTTGTATCATGTATATGCTCACCATGCGTATGTGGTTCATGGAAAGCCCGTGTTTTTCCCTGTGTTGCGTTCCCTTTCCAAGTGCTCCTCTGCATAGGCTGCACAGCGAATGCTAAGAGCACAGCTGCTTGTGTATGCAGTGAATGGGTGGGAGAGAGGGCACTGCCTGTCCTGATGAGCACACAGCTCGATTTGCTGCTATCTAGTGGCTCTTGCAGCCTGTATCGAGTAATATTCAGTGTGCTTTGTTGGGAGAGCTGTGACTGTCAAAAGGTAGTGCTAATAGGTGTATCTGACCTGAAAATTGTACTATAAACTGCGGGGCAGTGTATGTAGTATAGCCAATTTTAATTAAACTCTGTTCAAAAGCTATGTAGCTCATTAAAATGACGGGATGCCAAATTGTCAACTTGCCAGTCAAGCTTAAAGGGTTTCCATCTAACAGAGTGGACTGGTTTAAAAAAATATGGTTTATTAAAATTTGGCACCTTTGAATGATTATGTACTAAATGTATTTGTCATGTAGAGCAACACCACGATGGCTGGAGTTGTGCCTGGCAGACAGAAGCTTCCTGAGCAATAAAGAGGCCGTGAGATGAGTACAGTTTGTGCATTAAGTGTGCTGAGGGCAGGGAGGGGATACACAGCGGCTTGGCTGCAGGACCATCATGCTGTGGGTCTCTGCTGGTTTAAAGAAGTGTTTTCAACCTGTAAGTTTAGTGATCTGTCATAGAAATCAGGGATTTTAGGCCTTTTGAGATCATGGCTACCTAATGGTTCTGGCTAAATCTGTATACAATCTAAGGTAATGTGATGCAGGTGTCTCTAGATGTAGATGCATTTTAATTGTGGTGTGAAACTGCAAGTTGAGTCCATTACCAATTATTTTAAGTTTGCTAATTGAGCTCTATGAAAAATTAAAAATTTATTAAAAATGTTTTACAAAGAAGGAATTCAGCACCATTTCTGAATTTAATTAACCCATTAATAACTGCAAGGACATTCTTCCTGTCTTGCTTTTCAAAGATTAGGACAATCATAGATTTCTGTTAAGAATGGTATTCCAAATTCTTAACATTTTGATATATTTTATCTTCACCTGAGGAAGAATAATATTGATAATCTCAAGAGGAAAGGGCTCTGGAATACTCTTGATACCAATAACTCAGAAATAAAAGAGGAAAATATCTGTTGTATTTTGATAACAACTTTTGCTGATGATTTGTAAAGAATATTCTCAGGTTTAGATGAGTCTACTGTTCATTTGACAGACAGAAGGGAAAGCAAATGAGCAGAGGTGAACAGGAAGGCTTCGGTGTAGTAGACAAATGCCTTTGATGTCCTTGATTTCTGACTGGCACCATAAATGCTGAACTTTTTTCTTTTACAGTACAAACACCAGGCTGTTTTCAGGGCTTTGGTCTGGACGTGCTGCTCAAACAGCTTCAGGCTATGAAGAACATTTTAAAGGTGTTAGCCTGTTTGGCATAAGAAAAGGTAGAGCCATCACAGCTCTGCAAGTATGAAGTATGGAACAAACCAGGAGCAGTATATGTTGAATTTGCCTTGGCATATCTTGTGTCCATTGTTTTCCAACTTGTGACATGTAGGAGTGGGTTATGTTTTCCATTTAAAAAAAAATCTTCTGTTTTCTTTTAAAAAAAAAAAAACAAACTGCAAACACTTAAGGTAAAGAAGCTGTTTCAATTTGGTAACTGCAGCATTTTCACCAACGTACACCTTGATTGCATAATGTTGTTGGGTCTTACTTCCTGTGTTTGCAAGCTAAGTCAAATTCTCATATGAACTGTGATCCTTGCATGAACTATTCATGGCTATAAGGCAGTTCCTTTACTCTCCAAGGTGTTGGAGACTTGTTACCATCTCCCATAAGGCCCCAGAAGTGAATATGTAGGTGCTCGACAGCTGGGGAGTGCAGCAGAGATTGACAGGTGTTTTTTGAGAACAGTGCAGCTACATCAGTGTGTGCTGCAGTCTTGAAGAAATGCTGAACAAAAAAAAAAATAATATTCAGGATGTTTGGGCTGTGGAAAAGCTGAATATTGCAGGGCTTTTGTGTTCTTTGAAGATAATGGGCAAATAAAAGCAAAACTGTGGCTCAATTATCATTTGTGGATGTTGCCAAGGAGGTGCATTTGCATTTTTCTTGCCTTTAATTATATATTTCTGCCACATCTCTTGTGCAGCTCTGTGGTGTGAGGCACATCAGGGTGAGGATAAACCTGCAGGAGAGCCAGGGCTGGTTTGTAGTGGAGCTGAGGTGGATGGGAAATGTCCAGGGATGAGGAGCTGAGTGAGCAGATTTCCCCTTTGGACCCCAGCATGTGCTTAAGCATTGGTGTTGAGCCTCAGGAACAGTAGTTTGAAAACTACAGCATTCAACCTATTTATGGTCATGAGTTGTTCTTCTTTGCAAGGTTTGGGATGGCAACCTCTCTAAGTCTGGGAAATGCATTCCTCTCTTGTAAATCACTCTTTTGGCTGGTTAGGATAAGCTTCACATGTTGTCTTTCAGTGTTGCTACAAATGCTCTCTTCTCCCTGAGCTGAGGTGGGGAAGGCTTCAGTAATGTGTGAAATATAGATTTTATGTATTTGGGGTTTTTTAAATTTTTTTTCTTTATCTGTTCCCTGCTTCTCAGGAGCTGTTGTGATGCCAATGATTCAAAGATACTCAGGAGAAGTTGAATCTAAAGCAGTGTAGGAAGCTGGAGTGCTCTTAAAAGATGCAAGAAACCTTAGCAATCAAATTTTTTGTTTATTTGCCCAACAGAAAAATTGTGGTCTCCCTGCCACTTAGCAAAAATTCAACAGAGAAGTGCTGCAGTGAAGTCTTTTAAAAGCAAAGGAGTCTTAAGTAATAAAAATATGCCCAAGGGCATTTACTATTACCGTAAGAAATATTATCATAAATAACCAGCACTATAAGTGTCATTTGGGAAATGAATTATCAAAGTACTTTGTGCAATGTGCATTGTGCTTGTTTTTGTGTTAGTGCCATTCGTTACTTAATACACAAGAGAATTCAGGAATTTTCCCCATTTCATGATGAAAGAGCTGAAAAATGGCAATTTAATGTATAAATTTAGTATCTGAAGGCTATAGTTTAGTCACACAGACAAAGAAGTTCAGTGACTTCTGTGAAGTTGTACTTGTCCAATTAATGTTCAAAAAATGATAAAAATGGGCAAAAATATGAAAAAGGTTTTGTGCAATGTAAATAATAACTACTTGAAAAAGCAAAACCAAATGTTTTGGGGCCTGAAAGTTTTTTAAATCTAAAATATTGCATTGTATGTTTTGTCGACTTAATTTTTTTTAGATTAAATGCTTTTTAAAAATTTAATGACAAGCTGAAATATTCTGAATGCAAGTATTTCAATGTCATGATTTTTTTGTGTGTTCTTTCTGCCATTGATGTTTGGAGTGGTTTGGTGTTTTAATCCAATCACTCACTGAGTATTTTGCCACAAACTGGCTCTACCTTGGTCTTCTACCATCTCTTTCTCATCTCATGAAAACCAGAATTAGTTTTCCCACTTGAGGTACAGAGCTCACGTGAAAATCTTCCTTAGTCTTGGCCTTGTAGATGAATAAATGTGAACCTTTCATCTCTTGAAGGGAAAATGAACATAATGAGAAGACATCTAAAAATAGGTGATTTGAACCTAGATTTCATGTTTCATACATTCCTTTCATGCTTTCCTCAAGAAGCCCATTCATGTGCTCAATAATATGATACAACTGGAAGATTAGAAAAAATCTTGAAAGAGAGAATATAATATCACTATGAGATTTTGTAGGAGTATTAAATCCCCTTTCACTTTAAGAAATTATGGACATATGAAATAGAGCAGAAACATGAAAGTAGGGTATCTGGTCACTGGTATCATGCAGTCACACAAAAGTTGGTGTTATCAGATGCAGTTCTGATGAAAATATTGAAGAATTTTTTAAATGAAAGAAACTCAATAATTTCAGAGAAAAGCAACAATCCTAAGATAGTAAATATAACTGTATTTAGGAACCCTGATGTTGCAGAATATTTGGTTTTGTTCCTCTTAATTGATTTTGGTTTTTCTGTCTTTTTTCCTTTTCTTATAAATACTTATATCATCTGTTTAGATAACGGGAGAACTTGCTAGCACCACCTATTGGATGAGAAATTTTCCTTAAATCTAAATAGCTGCTGTTAATGTCTGTACAAAAAAGCACCGTGTTTCTCTTTGAAGCTGAAATATCTCCAAGCAGTCAGCTTACAAAAGGGCATTTTGTTTTGTCAGTCCTTCAATAAATACAGTAATTTAATAATTAGTCGCGGGGACTGAGAAATTTCAGTGTTTTGTTGCTGCAGCACGAGGGTTTTCATACGCTGGGAGTGCACCTAAAGCTGCTCATTGTTCAGAGTCTGAGCACACTAATACTAAGCTGTCACTCTGAGGACAGGAGGAAGTGCTGGGAGCTCCAGGCATCCATTATTTTTCATCAAAAATTGCTTTTTGTTAAACGGTTTGTACTCATCTTCTCATAAATAAAAGGTGTTCGTGGAGGGGTGGAACAAACAAGACAACCCTCCTGCCTGAGCTGTTTTCTTTGACAAACCCATGCACTGAGCTAAAGCTTCAGCTCTGCAGTACTATATTTAAAATAGAGCTAAGCTTTTCACTGCTTCTTAAAAATAGATTATTTATCCTTCCATATACACGAACACAACTGACTCGACAGGCAGAAAGAATAGTTACTTAATTCCCCTCCTACTCTCTTGTTTCTTCCCTATTAACATTATCTCCTTGGTAACACATCCCATGAATTGTGTCTATGATATGCCAGCTACTGCACTCTTAGTGTCTTGCTACTTAAATGTATTTGAATTTTGTTTCTGAGGTCCCACCCTAAATGGTGACATTCTTTTTTATTGTCTTTCCTGAGTGTGTTCAGTTTTTGTTTTTTTTTTTTTTTTTGTTTGTTTGTTTGGTTTTTTGTGTGTTCATTGACATCAGATGTAACATGACCCCTGCCACTGAAATGAATGACAGGAACTTAACTGAGCCTGAATTTCTCAGAAGTTTTTCTTTTTTAATCCTACTGTAATATTACAACTGATCAGATGTATATTTTTAGTACAGTAAGTAATATCTCACCCAAATATATGTTTGTGCATAAACTTAAAAGGAAAGACCGTCATCTTTTTTTCCCCCACGTTACTTTTGCAAGAGAGCCCACAGCCTTTTGTTTTAAACATTTGACAATGTGTAATCAGAATCCATCTGAGCCTAAAGCATTAACACTTTTAATATCAATTATATTCTCCTTTGAAGGGGCTGATCAGACATTTATATATAATTTTTTGAGCATTAGAGACTGTGATTTTTTTTCTTAAATGTGTATATTTTGTATAGGGCTTCTCACAGCTGCTAAAAAACAGGTTGATTATTTAGGTTGGGATAATATTAATCTCTGCAAATCTCTACGTTGATTTTGACACAAGGTTACTTGAAATTATTGGTTTCAGTGTCAAAGAGAGAACCACTTTAACTTCTATGGCTTAATTAAATTAATTTTAATCCCGGAGATCTATTTCTTTCACTTATTAAAATGCTATTAACTGGCTTCCCAAAGAAATACAGGGACCTAGAAGTTACATCCAGGCCGTTAAAACTCTCCATTGGGAACGAGCTCCGTTTTCAATGAAAAATTCCAGCTTCATTGATTCAGAATTTTCTTGCAATAAGGAACACCACATTGGCTAGTTAAAAATCTGATCAACTCTGCTAAAAATCTGTCTTCCTTCCTTTTATAGTAATGAACAAGGGCAAAGAAGCGAAGATAGTTTAGCGTGGGCTCTGTGAAACAGGAGCTCACCTCCTTGGGTGTGCCCTGTCAAGCAGAGGTCTCTGGAACACCTTGGGATACCTTTGCAATGCAATACAAATGAGCTCCCAACATCACTTTCTATTAATTTTTATAACAGAAAAAAAAAAAAGAAAAGAGATAATAATGGAAGTAATCTGTATAAAATACATAATATGAGTAGTCACCAAATGAAATTCCATCTAGTGCAGATTCCAGAAATGCTGGGTGCCCAAAATCCACAGCAGCGACCTGGAGAGGCTTCAGAGGGCACGGCTGCCATTCAATGCCGAGATAATCCCGGTGAGATCAGGGGGTAATGGCCGTGTTAGGGGAGAGGGCTTGGTGTGAATAACCCCCTAATAACACTTGTCTGTCCCAGGTGCTAAAAGCATCTTAACATCCTGCAGCTGAGAGGGTTTGGCTGTACGTGTGTCCTGGAGACAGCCAAGGCATCACGAACACGCACCGAGGGCCAAACACCTTCTCTGGCATCAAGAAAGCTGGATCACGTTGAGCTACTCCATTTGTCTTCCCTGATTTATTCATTCGTAAGAAAACTGATGCTTGTCTGCGTGTGAAGCATCCAGAAAATAGCAATTGTTTATTGGCAAATAGGTGAAGAAATCATTCCAGTGTTGAAAGGCTGGTAGTAGCGTTGTAGGGAGTAAAGATGTTCTTAAAAGTATGATTTTGAAGGCTAATGCATTTATTTGTTTTGTCATTTTCAACACTTTCCATGACAGGTGGGAATAAGATTCTTTATTCTGCAACTTGTACACTTGTGAACACTTTTAGTTAAGTAATCCTTATTTGCTTAGTAAAAGAGGGGTTTCCTTTTGAGTTAGTAGAAATATCCTTTAGATATGAGTGCTTTGGTTTGTAAGTCTTATATTTAACAATCTTTATGGTTTGAGACTGGCAAGGTAGTTTCTGTACTTGGGAACTAGAGGAAGCAGGAAGAGAAGGATGGACAGAGAGAATAAACAATTTTTAGCTTTTTTTAGTAATTGGCTTAAAGAAGATTAATAAACCATCCTGGGGACAGGTATTTAAGAAACTCATGAATCTACACCCCTAAACAGCTAGGGAGGTCTTTTTTTTTTTTTTTTTTTCCCCTGGGGAGAGGGATGTCAGATTATTTTGTTCTTTGAGGGTTTTTGAGATTTATAAATCACGCTCATGCAATGTGGCCACTCTGAACTTCGAGGAAGGAGCATTTGTGGAGTAGGGTGCCCAAAAATCTGTGTCAGTGCTTCTCAGGAACAAATTGTGAATGACCCTGTGATCTCACAAGTAGGAAAGGAACAGGAATGGAAAGGGACATGATCGAGAAAAAATGTTGATAATGTAGAGTAGACAAGTTGAATTTTATCTTCAAATTTTCTGAACTCACTTGTTTGCTGTTGGTTGAGATGTCTAAACTCCTAATGTCAATAACCCACAAAGAGGAGGAAGGGGAGAAGGGGGAATGACCCCCAGTGCTGTCAGCACTGAGAGCTGCACTATTGACAAGGAGCATTTACCAGCAGTGTTTAAAAGCTGTTTCCTTCATCAGCCAGCTTGGCTGGGTTATAAATGAGACACAGTAATCGTTCACACAAGCTCAACCTGACAGATATAAAGCCTTTGACAGAAGCACTGTTATTAGGTTCCACATTGGTAGCAGGGTTTTCTTGTTATGCCATCAACTATTTGGAGAGCACGAGGGCAGCCCAGACGGCAGGATGGGGCTCCAGGCTGAGCTCCAGGGCAGGAAGGTAGTGAGCAGAACAAGCCCCCAGGAGCTGGGCTTTGGCTGGAGAGGAGCACTGATGTAATGTGCTACTTCAGTCCACCTTCTGGGAACGAAGGGAAGCTGACCCTACAGCTCTGTAAGAGTCCTTCGCGTGGTTTCTCAAATTTCAAGAGACCCTTTTGGTACAAGGTACAAATTTGGATTTTATGAATAGCTGCAAGGGATGCTATGAATGTGGCTTTCTAACTTTGTGTGTGCAAAAGGTTTGCTGAGCTGTGATATTTTCAAAAGTTCCCAGAATTTTAATGCTAGGCTTAATTTAAACCTCAGCATAAGCATTCCAGCTGAGCTGTTGGGTGTTATCACTGAAACCACGAGTTTGACCTGTTATTTTGTCAGTGTTTAGAGGAGAATGTCCTGTGGTGTCATGAATCAAGCAAACTACATTATAACCTTACCTGCAGGGTTTAACCTGTGAACACATCTAAATTTGGCAAGCTCTGTGTGTGTGTTATCCGTGGGCATTTTGCATATGTTTTTATATTAGTTTGAAGCTGCTTGGACAAGTGGAAAAAGCAGAAGCCTGAGAGAGAGCTTACAGGGGTACCACAAGATTATAGTTTGCTTGAGTGGCAAGTGAAAGGGCTCATCCAGGTGTCAAGGAGTGAAAAGCATTAACAGGAATGAAGAAATTGGGTCAGACAATCTGCAGCCCAGGCAACAAGGACAAGACTCTTCACTGCCTTCCAGCTTCAGGAGCTATTCTGAAGACAGTGCTTTGTGAATCAGGGATTTAATCTGGGCAATATAGTTATCATTTTTCCTCAGGAGTCCCACCACCATGAATGTACAAACCTGTTTCCCTGACAGAAATGGCAAAAAAAATACATAACAAAAGGTGACAATGGACGCTTCATAGGAACCTGCTGACAAAACTAATTAGGGGACAATTTGGGTAAAGTACAAAATTGCATTTGGAAAAGGTATATAAAAGAAGAAATAGTGCAAGTTAAGTAAGCCAGAATATGTAGATTTTTCTTTTTTGGTTTTAAGAAATTCCTTGCCATGTACAGTAAAGCATTCCTTAGTCCTGTTGAGCTCTATTCTCTGAGGGAATTCCCCTGTTGGGTGGCTATGGCTGAACAGAATAAATTGCCCAAGGTGACATCCTTAATGGACTAAAAAAATTGCTTTTTTAAAATACTTTAAATACAAGTAGAAATTACCCTTTGATTTACAGATTGTCCCCAGATTAGCATCAGCACATGTAAAATAAATGTCCAAAACATTTAGAAATTGTAATGAATACTTAAGGGATGCCACGAAGGGGAATGCAGGTTGGCAATCAGTCCTCTTCAGAAGAATAAGAAAATGCATAAGAACTTGATTCCAAATTTGGCACTAGGGATAGCAAAATAAAATATTACACTGTTTACCTCTCAGTGCATTGACTACAGATGTGTCAGTGACAGGTTTCTTAGGTGCAAGTTAATAATGAATTAATCTCTCTCTGGACCTCCAGAGTTGCTGGAGAGCTAAGAGAACACGGGATCAATTTCTGGCTGTTGGTGGTACCTCTGAGCAGGTCACAAGGACAGGAATCCTGTACACACACACACACATACACACACACACATGCATGCACACATACACACACACACACACACACACACATATATATATATATATATATGCCATTCTAATTCAAGAAAGCAATTTTCTCTGCTTCATTTTAGGTGAAGTTGCATCTGTATTCAGCTCTAGTCCTAAAATGCTCTGCAGCTCTTGTTCCTGGTGCTGGTTTGTGGGTCAGAACCTCTATTCTGGGTCCGTGTGCTCACTGGGAAGGCTCCCACGTGTGGAACCTTGCAGTTCCCCTCTGCCCAGGCTCAGCACAATACAGCTGGTTTTGCTCCATCCCAAATTTACAACCTTTCTAATGTCACTGCTCATAAAATTCACAGAATTCGCATAATATGCTTCTGAAAGGAAGACTTTTATGAAAAAAATTGAAGTATGATGTGAGAGGAAAATCTTTTTAATACATTAAGGTGTACACATTGGACTTTCTTGTGTTTTAAAAGCCCCTATTCCCAAAGGAAGGGCATGTTTCTCAAGAATTCTCATGAAATATCTGGGACACCAGACTGTTCCATGGGAATGGGTGCTGGAAAATGTTATCTGCCAAGATGAAGGTTTTTTTTGTATTAAACCTACAGCAGCTCTTGTTGGCTCTTTCTATTCCTTTTGGTAGCTGAGCAGGATATAGGTTAGTTCCACTCAGGGTTAAACCATGACCAGGGATTTTTTGTTATCAGGTATGTTTTGAGAGAGTGTTGTCGACTTCCTTCTTACCTGTATGCAGCTCAGTCTGCCTTGAACCAATTCCTCATTTACCTACAGTCAGTCCCTTTACTATGGTCACTTTGCACCTCAGAAGGGATAGATTTCAAGGAAGAAGGCAAGGATTTCTGGAAGTATGTTTTGTAGAGTAATTTAAATATTTCTGAAGCAAAAGCTGCTGTTTACTCTGCAGCAAGTGTTACTAACATAAGCTATTGGAAATTTTTTCTTCTCTTTCATAGCCTGCTGGCCTGCAGGTAACTTTTCCATCTAGGCATTACATCACATCAATTTGTAACCAATGCAATTACTGTTTTCTAGGGGAACAGAAATTCCTCATATTCTGTTTCTTGGTGGTTTTTTTTTGGTTTTTTTTTGGTTTTGTTTTTCTTTTGAATATGTTGCAAACCAATTCTGTCTGAACACTACTTACCTGAAAGCATGCTAGATCTTCTGAGAATATCTATAAATCCTCCTCTTCCCAGCATTGCTAGTGGGGCTCGAAATAGAAACTGAGAATATGAGGAGTGTGGTCTGCTAATGCCTTTGTCACTTTGAGAGTAGCCTGCTTTCATGAGCTCTAGGTGAGGCTACATCTAAAAGCTGTTTGGAGGTTGCAGTGATTTGCAGGCAGGAAGAGATTTTGTTATTTGGTTCATGAATGTCTTGGCCCTGTCCTCCTCAATCCAAACTCTCCTGTTAATTGTTTGGTTCCTAGGCAAATTTTTTTCTAGTTTGGATCTACTCTTTGAGAAAGTTACTCGCTTATCATAATGTTTGCATATTATAAGTAGCAATGGTATATAAAGGAGGAGGGAGTAAGTAAGTGAAGGATCTTGGCTGGCCAGACTTTAAGTCTCTTACTCTTTCTGCATTGCTCAAGAAATGCAGTAATGAGACAATAAGCAGAAGACTATCTATCTCTCCCACTCCAAGTGTAAAATGCCTCCTTGTGGAGCTTAGTTAACTTGAGATATGCTGTGGTAGGGTTTTCTGGTGGGCTTGGTTTTGTTTAAAATAAATGGAAATAATTCCATTACTGTCAGGTGACACCACAGACACTGAGGTGTAGATTTCTAACCTAGGATTCTGCTTAAATCATTAGAGGTATTGGTGTTTTATGGACTGTTGAAACGAAACAAAAGCTGAAGGAAGTAGGCAAATCACATGGCCTGCCATGGGTTAAGGATAAAACTCAAAGCAATATTGTGAATTTACTCACAAAAGTTTTTCAGACCTCTTTTTGGCCATTTGAACAAGTTGACTCTTACATCAGGTTCATTCAGAATATACTGTTAGGTAAATATTCCCAAGTGTGGAAACTCAGATTTTCACCCATTTTTTTTGTGTCCTTCACATTTGAAACCAGACCATGATAGGATTTTGGATACATTTCTGCAATAGCTGCATGAATTTCCAGCATAGATTCACAAGCACATGTCATATACTAATAATGTTGTAGTGAAGTTAAGTATTGGGCAGGAAGAGATAATTTAGTGTGTGTGTATTTAAATAAGCTCTGTATCTTGATAAATGCATGTGGTACTCTTTTTGTTAAATACTTTTTGTGTCATGTCTGCCACACTGCAAAGCTGGGGCTGTGTTGATGAGTTTTGTAAAACAGCTGCTTGATCACAGAGGTACTTCATGAGCTGTTTAACCAGGGATATGTCTGATTTCCTGCTTGTAGCTGTGCTTGGAGTTCAGACCTTGCACAGAGCAAAGCTGACTTTTAGCCAGCTGCCCAGAGAGGCAGAGGTTGCACTTGAGCCCAGCCTTATGCTCCTGAGTTTCTCTGCCAGTAGAGGAAAACCCGGAATCTGATTAAAACCTGTTGAGGAGCTCTGTCTCAAGTGGAAGCCTGAGTTCTCTGGTGCCATGAGATAACCACATTATGTCTGTTGTTACAAGATGTTCCTACCAGAGCGGAAGGAAACCTGGATTGTCCAGCTCGTAGTAAACAGCGAGTAGCCCATGGCAGGTTCTGGTAGCAATGGCATCACAACATCCGCGGTGCAGGGTCAGCAGTGTGCCTGAGAGACTTACACCACACATGATCTGTCTCATCAGATCAGAACATCCCATAAATGTATCTGTTCCATCAGTTTTATCTACACAATCTCAGCTCTCAAACCAAACTGCTGCTGCTTTACCTTTCTTTTTTTTTTCTTTTTTTTTTTTCCCTTCTACCTACCCCATCTCCCCAACAGCCATAGCATCCCCTTTTCTCCTAACCTCTGTGACTGTAACTGTATATGACTTTCTGTTACTTCTGTGCTGGACTCATACATTTGCCTGAGTATTTTTCCCTGAATATTTGCATGTGGTCAAATATTTCAGCCAAGGTCACACATCTCTATGTTAATTGCCACTCTGTTTTGTTTTTTTTTTTTTGAGAAACAAAGAGTTCTGCCCAGATGGTGCTTTTTTTGTGTATGTGACTATTACATTTTCTACCTTCCTAATGAGACTTTTAGTAGCAAAAAAACATTCAGCTTCTGGGTCCCATGTAAAATACCCTTGAGACACAGCTGCACAAGCAAAAAAATGAGAAATTCACATTGCATTCTTGGTTTCTACTGTGTCTCTTTATATGCTGTCAATTTGACTGCGGCATAGTTGAAAATTGAGATTTTTCCTGTGGTCTTCATGCTATTTTATGAGCTTTAATTAAAATGTAACCTTTTCTTGAGAATCTAAACTGTCTGTTGATGCCAGTTCACAACTCAGTTGACCTAACTGTAAAATAATAAGAGACTAGTTTTTAACAAACAAAATCCCAAGGTAATACCTCTAAAAGCTTTTATTCCTGATATTCTAGAAAATTAGTCTCACATAGAACAGTTGTCCAATAAGGTAGGACGTAAAATTCAACTGTTCCACTTCAGGCTTTTTTGAGCACACTCTGAAATATCAATCTTGAAATCTAGCAGCCTTGTTTAAACAAATAACAGAATTAAGCATGGATGCTTCTCTAATCCAATGCATCCATTTGTACTTCCTGGCCAACTCCTTTAGAATCGGATTGAGCAGTCTGTATCTAAAATAAGATTCATCTACTTTAAGGTGGATGTCCCAAATAATTGGTGGAATCTTAGCTTAGAACTGTTTCTTATTAGCTGCCAGCTTGGAAAATATATTTTTAAAAAATCTCAGTGACTATTTCAGATGCAGACTTTTAATAAAGATGAATCCTTTCTGTTCTCTACCAAAATACTGGGGTTCATGATACATTTCACATAATCCCTGGTGAAAAAGTAGAAGAATAGTTTTTCTTGGAATAAAACATCTATGATCACCCATGCCAGCAGGCCTGATTGCTGGTTGAAAACACTTCCATCCAACTTACTAAATTTCACTCTAAGGAGGCAGGGAATAGCTATTTGAGCAGAATATATTATCTGAGCACTTCAACACCTCTGCCTGCCTGAATGTGCTGTCTGCTACTCTTGTTACCATTTCTGCTGCAGCCTGGAAGATGCCACTAGGGGAATTGGCATCTTGTGGTGTCACTAGGCATTCCTGCTGTGCCCAGTGCTGGCAGAAGCGACAAATCTGGGAAGGGATGTGTTTGGTGATTCATGTGCTTGATACAGGGAAGAATTGCCTTGGGAAGGATGGATTAGATGCCATGGGGAGAGATTGTGGTTGGAGCAGGGGTGGTGAGGGCAAAGCAAAGGTCCTTAGATCAGCCCTCATGTGGTTGGAGGACCCTGCGTTGCACTGCAAATGAAAGTGGTGGTCACTGCCTCCTCTTCCATGCAAAAGAAACACAATACTTTTGTAGAAAAGAGGTGGCTGGATGTTTGCAGCTAAGTCAAGGACGAGATATCTTTGCATTAAAGTGAAGCACAACAAACATCGACAGTTTCCTACAGGTTGCTTCTGCCCATTCCTGAGTGATACTTATATCTGGGAAAGCAGGGCTGCTTCCCTGCAAATGACTTTGACTGGTGACTGACTTCCCAAGGTATGGATTGACCCAACACTCAGATCACTTAATGAAATTATCCTCTTCAACGTGCTGCTGAAAGGATGAAGGCTTTCTTCCCCATCCAACCATTGTTTTCCTTAGTCTGGTCATAGACTTGTAGTTCCAACTCTACACTTGGGGGTTTTGTTAGTTATTAGGGTTTTTCAGAAATAGTTAAGGGGTGTTATTCTGCTGTATGTGAGGCTACAAGAACTTGTGTTGGTGATGCAGCAAGAAAAATGAAATTGTGAGTAATGTAGCCATGACCAGTGTTTTGACTGTGTGCCAAGACTAAATTCCAGCCAACACAGCAAAGAATAACAGAACTCTCAAGAAAATAAAATCTTTTTCTTACGTGTGTTTTGTTCAGCTACTTTTATAGATTTTTCTCTTGGTTCCAGATAAAGATTATAGTTCTGACTTACACATTCTGTTGTCCGTGACACCATTTTAAAAATGTCTTTATAAGCACCCTATAACAAAGCAGACAACTTCCTTAAGTGCAGAATTGTAACAAAATGAGACCATATGGACCCAGACTTGAGTGAGAATTGTCTCTTGAAATAAAATGATGGCCCTCAGATCTTGAATGTTAGTAGCCTAATTCCATTTTGACTGGAGTCAGTTGCTGAGTTTTTCCATTGAATTCTGTGCAAGGCTCCAAGTGAATGACAGCCTGAGGATGGAGATAATAGGGAGGAGTTTTCTCTAGTTTGACTTTCTGAGGGTTTTCTTTGGTTATTTTACAGCATTGTGGGGTTTTTGGCAGAATGCCATACTGTTTGCTGCCTAAGGTAATTTTGTGCACTTTTTTAAAAGAATGCATCATAGAAATTAATTTTCCCATGTCACCTAATGCTGATGTGACAGCGTAAACCTTTAATGTGTTTTGGGTTTTGTGGTGGGTTTCTTTCCAACTGCAGGCTAGTTTTTCTAAAGTGCTTAAATAGCAGGCAAGGTGATAAATATTTTGATAGCATAGCTTTACAATCATTCTTTTAACTAAAAGTGATTTCTTTTTTTTTTCTGGAGATAGGATAAAACTTAAGGTTTTAATGAGAAATTGACATTTCTAATGTTAGAAAATTAAGTATTTGAAGTTGAATTCATTTCAGTTAGTTGCAATTTCGAGTTTAGTTTCTAAGTATATAATTACCACATACTGTATCATTTATAGGTGATATCTATAAAATCACTGCTATCTTAATTACAAGCAATAAAACTATTAATTCTTTCAACACTTTCTCTTTGCCTTCTGCAAGTGAGAAATGCAGGCTGGGCAGAGCTATAATTTATAAAGTTTGATCATCAAGAGGTGTTTTGCATTTGAGAGCTGAAAATGTGTTATTTCAGTTTAAAGTTAACACTGTCTAGAAGCCCCTGTTCTTTGGAGTCAGCAAATACTGAAACTTATAACCCTATCCCTGGTTAGAAATAGGCTGTAAGGAAGATGCTTGTGTGCTATTTAAATGGTTGCAGCTGTCTGGGGTGCAGATGAGCCCGAGAGCTCCACAGCAGCCCAAAGCCACCTTAGCAGAGTTTGGGCTGGGAGGTGAGGCTGAAACTGCAGTGAGGATTTCAAATAATCATCTGAGCACGTGTGGTGACTGTTCTGTCATGCACAGGAAATATTTTCATGTCCTACACTGCCAGCTGTGCTCTTTGAAGGGCTCCCATGAAGCAGCTGACCCTGAGAGTGTGGCAGTGCCAGGTGGGCAGGCTGGAGGCTCCCAGGGTATACTGAGATGCCAGAATCTGCAGCAGGGGAGGTGCATGTCAACTTTGCAATGAGAATCCTGTGCAGTTGGGGGACCCAGGAGATGTAAGGTTTGCCAGAGCCCCTGCACACATCAGAGGGGACAGCAGATAAGGAGCCCTTGGCCAGTAAACACTGTGCATATTCCCACTGAGACTGTTCTGCTGGTAGCCTTTGTAATTTGGTATTGTTATTTTTGCAATTCATACCCACACAATCAAAAGTAGTTCCTTTTAATGCTGTAGAGCTTAATTATAGGCCTGACAGGCTCTGACAAGTTGGTTGAGACATTTATTCTTGCAGCCGGCAGATGCTTAAATGATTTTGTATTGGAAAATGCTGTCTGTGAAATGTTCTGTCTTAGTCGCTGTTACTAAACCCAGATTCATAATGAAGTCTAGCATCAAATATTTATGTAAAATTACTTTAATCTGTAAATAGTTTTAGCTATGAAAGACAAAAACAGCTGAGAAAATTAGTCAGGGGGGTTTCAGAAGTTTCTGTTGCAAAACAGTGATGTGTTTCATTTCTGGTCTCTTAAAGTTCTTACCCAGCTGGCACTTTACAGAGAAAGTAGTCCACAATATCCATTGGTACATGAAAGATGTTCATGTTCTAAGGTATTAATAGCACTGTAACCTATACCTCTTGGGTCGCTGTTATTAGAATCCTCTCGCAAGATCCATTTGGAAAAGCAGAAGGCTTCATATGTTATCCATGGACCAGTCATAAATAAAACACTTTCCCACAGAGTTGTCCCAGTCAGATTGGTTCTTATCAGGAAAAGCCAAAACTACATACACTGACTTCTACCTCTCACTACCACTCACTCTCAGTTTAAGCTGTGTTTAAGCAAGCAAACCCTCATTTGCCACAAACCAACTTCAGTACTTGTAAAGGCACAAGGAAGAGACGGATGACTTCAACTCCTTGAGCTCTTACTCAGAGGTTTTGACAGTGACTGATTTTCTGTTAATGATTGCAGTCATTATTTGGAAGCTTCAGTAGCTGGCAATAGCATCTGCAGCATGGTTGAGGCTGAAAGCAACAGTGGCAGCCTGATCCTATGGAATTGCATATTTCCTAAATATTTTAATAGCAGCAAGTCTGCCTGGGTCCTCTTTTCCTAGCTTACACTCTCTGATGGAGGGCACTTCAGAGGCTCTGTTGATCCATACCACAAGGGAGGCATAAATCTCAACCACTGACTCTGCTTACAAGTTTGTTTTTCGTAAGCTTCCTAAAAGTAATCCCTGCCTAGCCTCTAATCCGACCTAGTTACTATGATCTGATTTCTCGGGGATGAAAGGGTCTGCCTTCCCTCTGGGACTACTGCAGTGGGGCTCTCACATATTACTTAATGGTTTTTGTACTCTCATCTGTGGCTGTGGAATTTGGACACCATCCACTGAAGTGTTTGTATAGTCTATGTAGCTGCTATATCTGAATATCTCAGAAATATTTAAAAATTGATGGTCTTGGTCAATTCCTTTCCAGTTTGGAAAAATGAATTGCTTGGTTTAGTCACAGGGCTTTTTTTGTTATTTGTTCATTTTTTTTTTTTTTGGTGCTTGTGTGTGGGTAAAAAATTGTCAAGAGAAAGCTCAACAGAAAAAAAATAAAACACCACTGTTTTTGTTTTGAAACTATGAGCAGCTACTGCTCTTGTGAGTGTGATCTTGACTTAGCTGCTCTGAAGGTTGTGTCATCATTGGCTGTGTCAGTGAAAGTTGGGTGTTGTAGGAGGGATTGGACAAGGGAAAATGGTAGTTCTACTGTGACCAACAAATAATCCCAGAAAAACTGTTTTTTTCTGAACAGGAACCTTCAGATCTGTATCAGGCAGAGCATTTTGGTAGGAAGCCGAGTATTGCAGGGAAGGCCCTCTGTGATTTGTGCCTCCAAGTCATAAATCTCTAAGATAACTATGGCAGCATCTACAGGTGCTTAGGTGATATTCCCCTCTCCGGTCCTGTTTCTCTCTAGGCATGCACAGGATTGGGCTTTCTTGCAGCAGTGCTTATTTGGTGATGTCTCAAGGAATGCAGATGGGACCAAATAAACCCCAGTTAGAAAATCTGAGGACAAATGTCTCTGAGAGGAGAGAAAAAGGCTGCTTCTTACCACTGTTACTCAGTGGTGTGTAGGCTGTTGAGCTGTAGGTAGGTTCTGTGCCTCCACATGCTGTTTTCATAGAGGCACTGAGAAAGCTGAGGGATGGTGCTGTTTACATGTGATAAAAAGGAGCCTTGGAGCTGTGGGCTGGCTCACAGACTGCCAGCACCACAGGGTTTGCTCTCTCACTGGCACTCCCAGCAGCCTGGTTCAGACAGTGCCTAACATGGAGGAAAGGTTGGATTCTTCAGGACTCTTCCAATGAGGACTATGAAAGTGAAAGAGCAATTTCCCAGAACTACTTCTGCTCCAGTGAAGCAAAACTAGTGCTATTGATCATTGCTTATTCTACCCAGCAAAGGTTACGGAGTAAGTGTGAGATTTGGTGCTTTGATTTCTTTATTGAAGTCTCGGAAGAATTAAAGCAATCAGGTTCTTCTCTACTGATGAATGTTAGAGAGAAGCCCAAACCTTTCCCCCAGAATAGTAACTGTTTTGATTTTGGGGTCCTTCATGTAGCACTTATTATTAATACAGGTCTCTTAAAGATTTTTGATAAAAAATGTATTTTGTCCCAAACTCAGGCAACAGAAACAGTTCCAGATAATCCCTTGGATTATACAAGAGGAGAAGAAAGAGGCTTTGTTCTTCTCAGAAATAAAACAAATATCAGAGACTTGAGAGCAGAATTGTGGAGTATAACTTCTTGGAGGCAGGAATCAAGCTGCTGAATTTACCCTAGAGTACATGTACACTACAGAAAGGTGTTTCTTTTCATGCATCATTGCTGTACTTATTGGATATCTTGGAGTTCTTATATATCCATAGGCACCTGTGAATTGGCTCATAAAGAACACCTTTTTTCAGGCATCTGCTTTTAGTGTCTGTGGAATCCACTGACAGGAAGGAGACTGGGTAACTCAAGAAGGAACTGTACAATTATTGCCATGTCTGCTTATGGAATGCATAGCTTGGATTTCCACTGTTAATTGCACTCTATGGGTGCCTTTGATGCCACACTCTGTTCACTGAACTCTCCTGGGAAAGTTTACTTACCATGCAACTCCTTATTTCATTTCAGAAATTGAAAAATATGAATGGTGGTTATCTCACTGATTGTGTGTGCTCTATGAAAATTATTTCAGGGTCTGACAGCAGTCATCCTAAAGAGTTGCTCAGGGCTCCTGAAATATTTCCATTCCTGATGGGAGCTGCAGCTGAACTTCTTAATGTGATGAGACATTAAGAATATAAGAGGGCTCCGGCAGGTATTTAAAGCTTTGAAAGTTCTGATTTTATAAATCCATGATCACATATTCAAAGTGCTTCGTTACTCTAAGTTAAAGGTGTGATAAGAAACAGCAACTTTTCAGAGAAGTCAAGAGAAGGCTGGCTGCCTCAGCTGGGCAAGTGGTTGTGTGCTGGTCCAGACAAAGTCAGGAAAACATTATTTGTTCCTCCTTCTGGAAAAAAAAAAGGGGGGGGAAAGAATGGAGGACAGACAGATGTCAGGGAGCAAGGGCAGGAAAAAAGGAGAATATCTATATATTTCCAAAGCTCCTGTAAAGATTCTATAATGGAATGAAGCAGGTGAGGAAATGTAGGAGTTTTCAATTATAACATCGAGCTTCTTGCATTGCACAGCCTAGGTACAATCTTGCATCTTTCACTAGCTTAACACTTATCCAAAAAAAGATATATAGTTTAGCTTAAATTCCCTTGAAATTATTAATATATGTATTTCCTAGAAAAATAATGTTTGATGTTGAAACAGTAAGATTGCAGCATCCTAGATTTTTGAGTTAAATTTTGAAAAAGAAAACGTAGAAGCACTAAGTGCAGAAAACTAACAAGGTTTGCAGCATTAGTCCTGGGAAGTTACACAGTCATTATTCTGGCAGCCTGATAGCCTGTAAACATTTGCCTTCTGTAGATATAAGAATACAATGGACCCACAGCTGTGTGATTTACCATTTTATTTGCCTTGCAGCTATAGAAATACATAGAGATTTTCATGATTTAACCCCAGCCATCAGCTAAGTACCACTCAGCTGTTTGCTCATTTCCCCCATTCCCAACTGGTGGGATGGGGAACAGAATCCAAAAAAAGGTAAAATCCGTGGGTTGAATAAGAACAGTTTAATAATTGAAATAAAGTTAAATATTATTATAATAATAATAGGAAAGAGAGAGAGAGGAATAAATCCCAAGACAGGCAATGCACAATGCAATTGCTCACCACCCATTGATGGATGCCCAGCCTGTCACCCCAGAGATCACCATCTCCCAGCCAGCTCCCCCAGTTCATGTGTGGAACAAGAAGTGCTATGGTCTGGAATAACCCTTTGGCCAGTTCAGGTCAGATGCCCTGGCCACGGTCCCTCCCAGCTTCTTGTGCCTCTCCTCACTTGCAGAGCCAAGATTCTGAAAACCTCTTTACTCAGGGTAAGCACTGCTTAGCAACAATTAAAAACTCAACATGTTATCAATGCTATTCTCATCCTAAATCCAAATCACAAACCTGTTCCAGCTTCCAGGGAGAAAATTAATTATTCCAGCCAAAACCAGGACAGGAATTAACATATCTAAAAAGCTGCTGGCTTTGTGGTACCCATTCAGTATTAGGTCCTCCACTGCCTTCCAGGCTGTGCTCTCTTGGTGCTCTTGGAGGACACAGCTTTGCTATGGTGTAGGCTGGGAACTGCTCTAGGCCCCATGTAAGAAGCTCTCAGCAGGAGTAAATTATATCCCTGAGGACTGGGGTCCCAAATGGCTCTTCTGGCACCCAGGGATTTTTGCGGCAAAGGCAAGATACATCTCTGACAGGAAAAGCAAGGAAATGATATTAGGAAATCAGCACAAAGCCAAATAGCCCCTTATGCTCTTTTAAGGAGAGTAGATGCAATCTGTGGATGTGCAAACAGGAAAACAGGATGCAGAAGAAAAGACTTCAATCCTACTCAGCATTGGTAAAGCTTTAGATGAAGCACTGAGGCAGTCCTGGGTAGAACATGCTAAGGGAGATGTGCACCAGCTGCAGAGTGCAGAGGAAGAAGAATCAAAGCATGACTTGCAGCTTAGGAATGTTTAGTCTAGAGACAGGAAGTACAGACTAGATATTAGGAAAGAGAGTTGAACAATAAGGCTGGTGAAGCTTTGAAATGCATTGCCAAAGAAGGCTGTGGAGTCTTATTCATTGGAAGTTTTCCAAAAGACTAAGCAAACATCTGTTAAAAATGATGTAAGTATATTTGATTCTCCCTTGAAACATGTAGAAGGAGTAAATCATGGTTAAAGAGATGAAATAAACTGGTAATTTTCAAACACTGGGTCATGCTACTCTTGAATTCAAAGAACCTTAAAGTGTTAGCAGTGGTTATATCTAATAGCATTTGACCTTGATGTTTCTGGCCCCTATTCACATAATTGTTGCATGAAGATATATAACCCAAAAGGGAGTTGTGCTTTTCAGAAGATGAAAATCATTGTAATAAATGGCTTCTGAAGGTTCTTCCTGGCCTTCTGACTCTCTGATCCCACAGTACTGCTGCTGGAACAACGTAAAGCAAAGCAGGCAGTGCGGATCTGAAATTCAGATTTCAATTTAGGTTAATCTCTATCACTCACTCTTAATGGATCAACAAATATGATGGACTTTGCTGTCAAAAATTAAGCTAAATGGCCATGGATGTTTTAAGCTGTAGTAATTTTTTATAGCCGCTCAAAATGTTTCTGCAGAAAGACATGAAAATATTCTGTTTTTCTCTTCACGTAATTTATAAAAAAGACAGAAACAGTGTCTCAGTCCTGTGGACAAAGAATAATTATAAAATGTTCTCCCCTGCAGACATTTTGCTTAAAAAGGCATTTGTGTAAGACAGAGCATGACAAAACACAGGAAGTTTTGAAAGTCGACCATGAAAAAATCTCCCTTTTAGTCTTAGTAATAGAGGAAGGCTGCTAATTCTGAAACTTGGACACAAATGAAAACATCTGTAGAAGTGCAGGAGTGAACCATGAAGCAGTCATTTTATTCAGTGGAACAATGCCTGAGCAAGACCTACTGGCCTTACCTTGGGAAGAGATCATGTCTTTGCATCGTTTGCCCTTGGGATTTGCAGTAATGCTTCATCTCTGTTACTGGCTTCTAATATATGCACAACAGAAGAAATATAATTTTCTGAGTAGGAAAGCAAAAACTACAACACCTCCCAGCACCCCCTAGTTAATACTGCTAGTTAATTATGTGTTATGCTTGGGTCTGTGTCCAGGAGATGTGTTAACAATTCTGCTAAGTTCTCAAGGTAATTGAGCAGGGGTCAGGATTCTTTGTAGAGTTGCCTGTTCTTAGCATCAAACATCAATGCCTGGTTGTGAAATTTTACCACGGCAAAAAGAACTGATGTTGGGAATCTACTTACTCTCATCTCATGTTTTACACGAGGCGCATGATTGTACTTCTGGTGTTGTCAGACATTTGGAATTTAAGAGGATGCAGTGACAAGTGTCTTCATGAAAGGAAAATGACTTTACTACCCCCAACAATGCAGAAGCCGTTCTTCCATTCGGTTCATAGAGATTTTTCTGAATATAGAGCTCACTATCTCCCAATATTTCTTATCTGGTTACTAAGATCCAAAACCTCTAGGTTTATGCCCAAGATCAGATTTTTGAGGATTTTTTCAGCACTTGAGGTGTTTGGACCCACCATTATTATTTAGGCCTGTATATTGTATTTTCAAATGAGATTTAAAATCACATTGTACCTTTTATTCCTCCGTTGTTTCTTTTCTCTGTTTATGAAGTCTCTTGATTTTTTTAAACTTTTTTCTTTCCCCAGCCCTGTCCTGTGTTTCCACAAAAGTGTGTGCAATCTGTGGTCTCTTATCTTAGACGCTTTGGTTGAACATTGCTGTAGTCAGTATAAAGAAATCTTGGGTTTTTTTAATATGTATTGATATACAAAATATCCCAGAGAAACCAGATGAGATTTTTTTTTTTTTATGGAGCTATGGATGCAATTTTCCTCTCTAGAGGAAAAAATGCTCTCTAAAAAAGCTGATGTGGATAAAACAGATGGAGTTGGATTTTTCCTCCTTTTTTGCATACCTATCATAAGGTATTTTTGTTTAGCACCTGTGAAAGATATTTAAATAAACTCAGACCCTAGTAATTCCTATTTTATAACATATCCTAGGCAGAGAAAAGAAAACATTTAGTCCTAGTTGAATCAAAGTTTAAGAACAAGCCCTCTGTTTTATTGCAGGATGCTTTTTGTTGGGTTTTTTTCTTAACATAGGTAGATTTTTAATAAGTTTTTTGTCAATGTTCTATTGCCTTGATAGCTGGGAAATAGAACAAGCAAAGCATCACTGTGCTGCCTGGCTCACCTTGCTCTCTGTGTGTGTTCCTATGTGCACATGGATACATGAAAAAATAGTAATTAATTACAGCTGGGGCTTTGCCCAAGATAATTATGGGTCAAAGTTTCTAATAGATATGCTGGGAAGGAGTTGGAGCAGGTGTGGAAGCTGCTCAGGGCTTGTCCCCTGTGGAAGGACTCGCTGAAGTGTGACATGTACTGGTGATGGGATCAGGGCTGTCTTCAGTGCAAAATTCAGGGCTTTTTCTTCCCAAGCAGAAAAGAGCTAATGATGTGGGATGGCAAAAAACTGATTATTGCTTCCATTCTGTAAAATTGTGGTCCCAGTGGAGATAGCAGATGTTTTAACTGGCTAGGGACATAGAAAAGTCTTAATTGTTGTACGTGGAAATTCTGGTGTGTGACTATGAATTGATTGTATTTTATATAGGACCAAGTTATAGCTGTCCAAACAGGAGCACCTTGAGCTGCATTTGGATCCTGTCAAGAAGAGGTTCATAATTTCATAGACACACATTTGACTCTTCATTGCTGCGAGTGTGCTTGGTATAATTATATCTGGTTTGATTCTGTTGCAAAGAGGTTTTCTGGAAAATCTTCTCAACAGTCTGATTCTGTCATTACTTGGAATTGCATTGTAATACAGTGGTAAATACAACAAAGACTTAATTCTAAAGTGACTTTTTAATAAAAGAAAGTTGCCTGAAAGATTAAAATGCGCTTCAGTAATCTATTCTGAAGTATGCTTGGTACTACTGCGCTGCTTGAGCTTTTCTCACTCGCTCAGTGTATGCTTTCCAGAGGATGAAGTATGCAAAAGTAAAAGCTGCCCTGGCATAAATCATTAAGAAATTAGCATTATTGGCTAATAATTCTGTCTTTTGCCAAGATTGCCAGGTAGGTCACTTAGCAACAGTGGTGCCTGTTACATGGATAAGTCTGTTGTGGGAGTAGAAAGGAGAATAAGAATTAAGTTTTTTTTGTTTATAGTAATGTAAAAACCCCCAAAATATTCTTGTTTAGGCAAACCCTTTGTAACAGGTTAGATCTCCTTGACACATGATCCAGATATAGATGATGACAGAAAGTGACTCGAGTTTCTTCTTTCAAAACCAGCACAAGTCATGTTAGAGAATGATGGTGTATCTTGCAGTTCTCAGCATTCACTTTTTCTGAGCATTCACCAAGTAAGGATCTCCTGTGTACCTCTGCATCCACTTCTTCCATTTCATCCCATCACTTCTTTCAAACAATGTCTAATCAATAAATTTGACAGCACCTAGTAATTTTTACAAGTGTTTTCGTGGTTGTAATTTCAGAGTGTGCTCAGAAAACAAAACCTGGAGGGAAAGGAAGGGAAGAAAAAAAGAAAGAGTTCAAGGCCATTTGATTACCATGCCACAGAGGCTTCAAAATCTGTGAGAATGAGCTCTAAAGTGTTAACTGAGACTGTGCCAAAATATGCAAGCTTTAATTCCTGCATTTAATTCCATGACTCTCAGAGAAAAATGTGGGTTAATTCAGAAGGATTATAGTTTCACCCTAAACTCCATCTAAAGATGATGGGAAGCTGATGTTCTAATAAACTATGAATGCTCTTAATGACTGTGATATTCCTGCCCAGGGTAGACCAGAGATTTAAGAATGAGCACCTCAGTTTTGTTACTTGTGACATAAATACAATAAGTTCTTGTCAAAGATTGTGTCCACATAGCTGTCTACATCTCTCCAGAGCCACTTCAATGGTGCATTGAATACAAGGCATTTCAGTCTGTTAGTCAATTTTGGAGAGTTTTTGGCAGCCACTTCGGGTTTTTACCACTCTCTCAAAAAGCCCTGTTGCCTAGAATTGACAGGAGTTAAGAAATAAGTCAAAGACTGGACAATTTGGGTTGCAGAACTGTTTTCTGGCATGATATCACCTTAATCCTTGCTGATCTGATTTCATTTTTCAGAATTCGATGGATTTTTCCCCACTTTTCCTTCAATATCTATTTTGAAGCTTTACTGGCTGTGCGTGACCACGTCCTTTCTCTTTCACCCTGGCCTAGCCTCTTTTAAAATGCTGCTCCAGGGACTAACAAAAATGGGTCACCAGATAAAGCATTATCTCTAATTGCAGCCAAAAGATACACCTTGAAACAATGTGGAATAAGTATTTTTAAAAGAAGGTTGCCCAGTAGAAGCAGTTGTGGGCACAAATGCAAGTACTTAGGGTAAGAAAAAATTTTATAGTGTTTAGAGACCTGTTTTCTTCTCTGAACTTTGGTTTGATGTTTTTTGGTTGTTTTTGGTTTTGGTGGTTGGGTTTTTTTTGTTATATTTGCATTCTTTTTTGTTGCTTTACTTCTTTATTTTGTTGGTTCTGTTTTTTTTTCCCTAAGTTGCATCTCAAAAGCTAGAACCTGATTAAAGCACTGCTGTCTGTTCAATTCTGACAGTTTTTTAAATGTCTTTTTCAAGACTAAAATTTTGCTTTCCAAAGCTCTCTGTTTGATAGGATTTTTTGGAAGTTCTTATGCTTCATTTTTCTTTGAAGTTAGCAATTTCCTGTCCTTCCCAACTATTAAGTTGAGCAGTCAGATGCTGTTTGGCATTGATAATCCTGGTTTCTAGGTAACCCGTGTTGGGGCCATTTTACAAGGCAAGAGTGTTGAGACAGTGTCAAGGGTATTGAAGGTGCTATGCAAGAAAATGTGCTGATGTAGGAGATCAGAAGTTTAAGTTTCAGGAGTTCTCACTGATCAAAAGTCCCATTTCTGTATTTGATCAGAATTTCTTCATCACATCAACTCAGAAGACAATTGGAATTTCAATTCTGTGAAATTTTAATCACACAGGTAGGCAATTGATTTTGTTGGTTTAAATTAATATAATTGAAACACTAGTACAAATTCATCATGCTGATGGACAAGTGAACTGTCATTCTCCTCATCAACACCAGATCCAGGATAAAAGGCAATATGAATAATCTCCATGCCTTTTGTGATGAGTTTTCCTGGAAATGTTATAGGACTAAAAGCCAGATTACAGTGTTGTTTAGTTCACTTTTATGCTTTCTATCACAATGATCACACCACTTTAAAGAGTTAGCAACCACATATGCAGAATTTTACAGACAGATCATCTTTTTCAGTGTATCATCGTGAAATCTGCCCTGATTAATTCAGGAATGGCTAACTTGATTGCACAAACCAAAAGCAAGGAAAGAATAAATTAAGCAAGAATACTTTTAACATGTTTGGGCATTGGAATGTTTGTCCTGAGAGCTGTGAAAGATGCTGAGGTTGGGGTGGTGTGGTAAGGGATGACCCCATAATAGTGATGGTTGGGCATTCCTTATTAAACATAACCAGGATACTTCCAGGTGTACAAGTTGGAAACACACGTGGTTGTTGTTGAGATCTCTTCTGCTGATGTTTGAAAACAGCAGTAGAGGCAGTTTCAGACCTGGTTTTCCAACAAAATTGAATGCAATGCAAGTGAAGGAGCAGAATGCAAACACTTTTGTTTACGTTTTCCTGATTGCAGGTATTCAGAGGAAATGTGTTTGTTTCTGCCCACGTTCAGCCCCAGGATCTACAGCTCCTATTTTTAGCAGACATGCACTATTATTAATCTGAGATTTTTGACTATTCAGTGAGTCAGAAGGTCTGACTGCCCAGAGATACATGACTCAGACAGGCAGGAATAGTCTGTTCTTCTTCAAGAGACCAGGAGATGTAGATTTAAAAACGAGGTTTCATACTTAGTGAACAATACAAATGGAAACATAATATATAAATAGAAATCCTTTTACCCTTCACATTGGATTCTTTTCCCAGGAAACTTTTGTCCCAAAACTGTTACTTACTACACAATCTATTTGTATATGAAAATGGGTAGCTTGTCACGCTTTTTATTCTATGCATACGCCCTGTCTATTGGTTAGTTAATACATTTCTAGGACAGACAATCCTCCCACTGTGACACAGCTATTCCCACAGTAAAAAATGTAATATGTAAGAAGCTTAGAAAAGGGGTGTGGGTCAGGGAGGATAATTTAATAATAATTTAAATTTATCTTCTGAATTGGTCTCTCTGCAAAGAGCAAATTGCATTTAAATAACAAAGATGGGGTGTATGTGGTCCTGAAGTTTCTTTCTACAACATATTTCAGGTTTTATTTTCATATGGTGGTATCTTTCTGAGTGTCCTCATGACAGTGGCAAGTTATTAGCAGCTGTAGAGCTGCACATAACATGTAATCAAGGTATGTAAGAGTAGACTGTGAAAGGATGAATGTTATGCATTGATGTTCAGCTTCAGCCTCTGCAGAATTTCCCTGTGGAAGGCAGAAATGTCCAACCAGCAATAAAATTTCATGGGTTCTGAGCTGGGGATCAAGAAAGTGCAAGGTACAAATGCACATTGGAATGCTTAGTAATGGAATAACAGTGTTTTGGCAGCTCATCAGTTCAGGAATGAAACAAGGATATTTTTACTCAGAGGTCATTGGTGTAAAAGCTAAATTTTGGGAGACTAAAATGCAAAGCAGAATTCAGAGGGACAGACACTGGTGATCTTAGGCCCAATTAGAACAGATGGGTGCACAAACAGTTTTGGCTGGCTGCCTTTTGGTCACCTGCAGCAGAGAGACATAGGATAAAGATTCAATTTATCTACTCTCAGGGTAAGAAAGCACACGAATCTCTAGGAATCCAGAAATTCACTTTCAGAATGAGTTGTTATGTGATACTAATAAAATGCAGTTTCTAACACAGATGATTTAGGGAGGAGTTCAAAAGGCCTCCATGGGCTTCTAAACTGAGTGAGCTCCTAGCAGGCTCAGAGTACCTTTCAGTTTTGGTTCAAGACAAAGAACTCCCCTAAAGTGATTTGGACAGCTAAATCATGGATCTTTTTAGATGTAGAGCCCTTTAAATGAAACAGGAGTAAAATATTTCCAATTAGATTTTTTTTTAATTAAAGCAATTGGTCTTTTATGTAGCCTTTATTTCAATGCCTGTAATATTTGTATTATTTGTTAAGCTTTCCTAGAACTTGAAGTGGTACATGGATTCTTTTGAGCCAAGTATCTTCCATGTGGCCAGGAGGTTAGAGTAAGATAGAAGGGACCTACAGTAATCATCCAGTCCAACTGTCTGACCACTTTAGGGATGACCAAAAGTTGAAACCTCTTACTAGCAAGAAAACCTGCCTGAGCCACCTGCGTTCCTGGAGCTTTCTGCTCTTAATGGGTCTTCAAGAGCCACCTCTCTTCCTGCCATGTGGCCACTTGGGTGCTATTTCCAGCAGCATTTTTAGCTCTGCAGCTGCCAATGCAGGAATGTCCAAACTGAAAGGCTGTCTGAAAAAGGACATTGTCTTGCTAATGAGTACATCACTTTTTCATTGCTGGAGGTATTAAGATGTATGACAAAATTCATGCAAGTTTAGTACTTTCCCACATGGCAGTAGGGAATACAAATCTAGACTTCACTGGATGCCACTCATCTGAGTTTCATCTCTCCTCCCTCAGCAAAAATTCTAGAAAGCATTGGCTTTGTGGAGATGACTGATCAGAGCAAGGGTTTCCACAAAGATGTTGCTGCATGTGTCGAGTGTGACAGAAAATCTGTACAGAGTTACTGATGGATGTTTGTATTTTCCCCAGAAATTGAACTTCTGTGCATTGCAGTATATGCATGTTTCAGCACACACTTGTTTCATGAGAAGTGCCATTAAAAATGGCAGTTGTTTGAGTCCTTGAACAATGAATACCAATTTTTGATGACTGACTGATCAACATCTGACGCACAGTGATTAACGGAAGGAAATCAAGTTTGCGTAACTGAATGTTCATTTCTTCAAGTCAGTGGTCAACCAATCATCTTACCACAAATGTCATCTGACTTCACATTCCAATGAAATGGATTAAGGAAATTGTACAAGTTTCCTGCAGCTTTTACACTAAGGCCAGTCCTTGTTTTGTTTAACATTTAATTATTTGGACGATTTCAAAATTATTCATGTGACTTCCTGACTATCTTCTCCTTTTTATATGTCATTCAGTCTCAAGCCAAAGCTACTTAAATCACAATTCCCATATCAAAGCCAGGTTTAAGCAAAAACAGTCATTGAAGCTAGGAAAATTACAAGAAATAGTATTTGAAAGTTCTTTTGTGAAATCAATTTAATTTTGATTAGTACAGTTTCTCTCCCAAGCTCTACCTGTTTGTAAATTCATTAAATATACTGGTACTACTCTTTTAGTAGAGAAATGAGACATCACTGTTCTGCAGTACACCTGGGTGAAGGCAACAACATGGCCCCTTTGTTTTCACAGGGGGAGACAGTCCTCCAGATCCACATGCATAAAAGAAGAAAAACCAAAACCACAAAAAAAAAAAAACCAAACCACAAAACAACAACAACAACAACAACAACAACAACAAAAATAATAAAACAACCCAAAACCCAGGAAGGAGAATACACATGAGAGGTGAAAAAGAGAATGAGCATGTTCAGGCCAGGCCTGGGAGAAAGAAAAAGAAGAGAAATAAAGAAAAAATAGAGCAGGGACTCCAACTCAAGAAATGGAGACCCTGAATTCATATCTGGACAAAACTCTTTTCTATCCCAAAGGAAGAAATTTGAATAGTGATAATAGCAGGAACCAATACATCTGCTAAAGAAAAGATGACCTAAAAGATTATTTTCAAATATTAGACAAGTAGAGGATTCCTTGCTATTAAATATTATTGCTTCCCTCTCCTCTCTTCTGTCCATCAAGCGTTGCTCTGTGACAGTCTGCAGCTCAGAGATAATTGTTAAGTTTTATTCAAATTACATTACTAACCCTGTAACTCATACTGTGCATAATCTTAGCTATCTAAAATGATTCTGTGGGAGGGCTGGCTTTCAATTTAAGCCAACATTTTTAGCATTTTGTGTAAAAATTAGCAGCAAGTTTTAACAGAATTATATGAATTGTGATAATAAAAATTATTGCTGAAAATTTTATACTTTTCCTCCTAAATATGCTGTGCTACTATTCTTTAGAGTTTGTTAACTAATCTGATTTGGCAAAAACATCTTCTCGAAGTTTCATTATCCCTTGACTGATGTCAAGTTAGTCTTTAACTACAAAAGCATCTCCTTTCCATTAGTTTTATAATGATAAAATTAATTTCTTTTCCATGCTAAAAGAGATTAAAGATTTCAGAATTTACAGTTTTGACCATTAATACTATTTTCTTTACTGGAGCTGCAGTCTGCTACATGAGCAAAAGAAACTTGCTGAATTTCTCTTGCTATCTACTTGCCAAGAAGTTACAGTCTCCAGCTGGAGTTACTCCAGATTTTCACTAACATACATAGAATTAGAGCGAATTGCAAATTTTTCAAGGTGGAAAAAGCTCTCCAGACTTTAAACCTCAAATATAAGGTTCTTATTTTCATCTACAATGATGATTATGAACACTCCTAATAAAGCTAGCAGAAACAGCAGTAGTGAAAAGTCAGTGCAGGTGAGATTAGAATCAGCTGGAACAGAGATGATCTTTTCCTGGTTCAGGCTTAATGTATGAGTGGGCTAGGGGCCAAGATGATCTCTTTCATGAATATACAGGCTTTGGTTTTGGGTTAAGGCAAGTAGAGGCTTGATTGTTGTCTAGCAGCAGCCACCTTGATCCTGAATAGTTGTTGTCAGTCTATTTAATAAATTTGACCCAATAGGACAATTCCTATGGTGAAGAAAAATGGATATCAATCAATACAATTATTATTCACTCAGTAATCTGGAAAGAATAAGATGGAAGCTGCAGGCAACAGGGAGATACGAAAGAAGCATGTTCCGCATTCAAATTCAACCCTCACAGAGAGGGAGTAAATAGAACCAACAAATATATAAGGAGTATGTGATGAAAGGAGCAGGATGAAAGCTTTCAGAGCCCTCAAAACTGGATTGACTCTTGTTACTGAGGTTGGTTCTGCCACTGATGATGTGAAAATCAGAGTGGAACAATCCTCTGTTGTCTTCCATTTCTATTGTACAAAGGTAAATCACAACATTGTATAAAAAGTGAGATTTTGTTGAAAGACTTCATAAATCTCAGCATGAAACAATGTCTAGAGCATTAAAATAATTGTATAGCAAAACCACTTAAGGTAATTTGATAAGGTGCTCTGACTCCAGAAGAGTACAAGTCCTCTGCTTTGATTCTTAGGTGTTCTTGTATAAAAATCTCAGAAAAAAAAGAGAGAGTCTGAGGAAGAATTCATATGGGATATATCTACCCTGCTTTATTTTAGAATCCACTTCAGTGGCCTGACTTGCACACATTGTTCATAAATCCTGACAGCCACATGGTCTACATTTATAGAAGGATTAGTACCACATGGAGAAGATATAAAATGTGTCTTAAATGCATAGACCTGTATGATATTTGATAACAAAAAAATGTAAAGCTTTTCCAGGTAGGGCAGGAGCAAGGATCTATCCAAGGGTTTCTTAAAATATCTATCTATCTATCTATCTATCTATCTATCTATCTATAAAAATATATGCTTCTACTCCAGACAGCAACTGGGTACCACTTTGATTGAAGTTATGCATTTGAGTGTTTTTAGACTTGCTTGAAGACAAAAATTGTTAAGAGCTCTAAGATTTCTCTTGGATTTCACTTCTTTTTTCTTTCCTTACTAATGAGAATAATTGTATAAAATGTCTAATTTTAATTCATCTGTTTTGGCTTATCTTCAATATCTAAATTTTGTAAGGTATTTATTGTAGGCTTTTGAAACTAATTTGTTGTTCCAAAAGTTTCTGCTTATAGCAGGGATAAGCATGATTTAAAAAGCTCCTAAAGAGACAAATGTTTTATTTTTTTCAACAAATAAGCTACATGCAGATCTCTTAAAGCCAACGCTGTTAGTTGTCTAAAAAATTGATTTAAAGATGTAAATTTAAAATTGTATTACAACCAGGAAATCCTAGTTGCCAGTTATATAATTAATCCACTAGATCATGCTGCCACTTAGCTCTGCTATTAAGAAATGTGTGTCTATGTAGCCTCTCTGAAATGGGGCCCCCTGATGAGATAATGTATTAGGGAACAATGATGGGTTGTTATGTAATGAAACCAAACTCCTTATAATCTACGGCTGTGCTGGTTAAACGGGGGGGGGAAATGCTGTTCAGCCTATTCTTTCGAAAGGTATTATTCTGTGTTTAGTTCCTCCTTTAAAAAAACACTCCCTAAAAAAAGCTTTCCAGGATCCCTTTTCCAAGGTCAAAAGCCTACTGCATCTTAGGTGAGAACCTAGATGTAAGAAAGAGTAGGCAAAAAAGCAGATAAAAAAAGTTGAATTGTAGAGGAAGGAATGCAGAGTCTGAAAGCAGACAGGTATCTGAAGATGCAGATCTGTGCCTAATGAGATTTTCTGAAGTGCATAAGCAGGTTAGGGCTGGGGAGATGGATGCCTGACTTGGTTAGTTGTGTCTGAAAATCTCACTTGGCTCTCTTAGCCCTTTTAGTCTTCTCAATAGCTTTGAAAATTTGGCTAAGGGAACTGAAAATCTGTTTTCTCTGTTCTAGAAACCTGGCAAGTCCTGTGTGCCCTGGGTGTTGGGGAAGTTCCAGTGATTTCCAATGGACAGATTTTGTTATCTGTCCTCTTGGTTTATGGGCAACGTGTTCCAGACAGTGCAGGCCATTACGACAGCCAATAATTCCTCTTTCTCTTGTGGGGGTTTTATAGTATCTGCTCAATGTGGTAAACTTATTTGTGAGGCACATGTGCTGCCATATGAACTAATGTGCCAGCACAATAAAATAAGGTATGTTCTTTGTGCAGGAATGCTCAGCAAGTGTGATTCACATGAATTTGCTTTCACTTGAGCTGCACCTCAGCAATTCACAGGGAGTCTAAAACCTGGACCTTCCCAAGCTGTTCCTGCCTTGGCTCCCACTCACTCTAGGCAGCAAAAGCAATTGTTTTCCTTTGTTTGCCTTCTCCAGTTCTGGGGTTGCTACCTGGTACAAATTAGTTCTTTTTTCTATTTTTTGAATATTACAGATTAAATTCCATCTTTCATTCTTAGCACAAGTTTGTGGTTGTCTCTATAGCTAAACCTTTTTTTCTATTTTTTTTTTTTCTTTTTCTTTCTCTCTAGATTTTACCTGATAATAAGGGTAGGCACTGCAGGCTCCTGGTCAGGGAGAACCAGACAGGGATATCCCTTTATAAAAGGGAATTATGTGGATGACACGAGTACTTAATCATTCAAAATAAAAGACACTAAATAGCGAATGAGAACTGGAAGATAACACAAAATCACTTTTTCTTGGCCTTTCCATGAGCTCATGGAAGTCAGCAAAATTAATGTAGCAACTGCAGAAGGCCCAGTGATAAAGCAAGGCTTCAAACCCCCCTTGCTGCTTCATTGTGCTCTGTTTCTCTAATGCTGAGGATGTGCTTCTCAATAAAATGTAACTGATCAAAGGAGGCACAGGGAAAGACATGGAAACTAATCCATAGCTGACCCTGCTTTATACAGGATTTTCTGGCTGATTGGATTCATAGTGAAGAGGACTAGAAAAAGAAGAGAAAGAAACCATTTAGGAGCAATTCTTTTTAAAACATTTGGGGTTGGGGTGGAGATTATTGAGGCAGTAGTTCTACAAAATTCATATGGAAAAAAAAAACCACCCCACCAAACAGAGAAAAAGGCATTTGGTTTGTTAGGGCTGAATGTAATTATAAAAATTCTGATCAATTCTAGCCCTGAGATGGTAATCGTGTTACCATGGATGCAGAGGCCTGAAGCAAGAAGGTAACAGGAAGAGAATATCTGTTCTTTTTACCCCATTTTTAAATCAAAACATGTGGCTTAAATAGGTCTTTGGTTGTTTATAATTAAATTTTCCTGAACAATACATGAGTTGGCCATTTCTCAGCTGTCTGGGGCATCTGTTTTCACATACTTCAAATACAATAAAGATTTTTGTTGTGTGTTGGGTTTGGGGTTTTGTTGTTTATATTTTTTATTTCTTTACTTCCTGTACAACAAAAGTAGGAATGGATGCAAACCTATAAATGGATATGCCTTTTGGGTACAGACAGCTGGAATAAAAACTGCATGAACCCAATTTTGTCCTTAATTACTCTGAGATAATCTTACGGAGCTTAAATTCTACAGGTGTAGAGGAGAGACAAAACCATTCTTAATTCTTCTGTGTGGAGCAGCTGTGTCCTCTGAGGAAATACTACATTTACAACCCTTAACCAAAACATCCTGGGCTCAGGGTTTTCCTTCTGTCTGTGATGTTTTGTCAGAGCTGATGTAAAAATATTTGATTTGCATGGTTTTTTTAATATGTCTTCTGGAACCTGAATTTTTTGAACACCTTGTGAGTGAGAACTTGTGAGTGGCTTTGGTAACATGAAAAACACCCACAATGTTGGGCCCTGGACTGTTAGCTATCCAAACAGCTAAAAACTCTTAAACTTTGGTTACACATGAACTCGTTCTGGCTTGGCATCACAGGCTCTCTGATTTTTTTTCCTGCTGTTTTTCATAAACTTCTGGTGCTTGGAAACAAAGCCTGGTCATTTTTTTTCTCAGTAAAAGCATGTAATATCAAGATGTTTATCTTCATTTTGCAAGTGAAATAGAGCTACGTTTATTGTCCATTTTAAAACAACTTTGAGCTTTTGATGTTAAATCTACGGAGGAAAACCCATACCATTTTATTTAAAGCATTTCAGCAGTATTGTAGCCTGCTTCTGGGTTTTTTTTTTTTGTTTTGTTTTGTGTTTTGCTTGTTTGTTTTTCTTCTGTGTTGTAATATTTTTGCTTATCATATGACTTAAAAAATGTATGTTCTGAATGAAGCAGATCTATTACCATTTGAGAGAAAATGCCCAGCAGCAGCAGAATGCTACTACCACAGAGGTTAGGTTTTCTCCTTTGATTTTTTTAAGTATCATAAATGCTACAACCATAGCAGGGTACAAGCGAATCATTCTTCAAAGCTAATTTTAAGTTTTAAATTACTTGTTTGGTTAGTTGTTTTTTTTTTAATTATTTTTATTTTTTTTTCAGTTTTTCTCTTTCTAAATTTGGGCCATTATTTGATTTGTTACTTCAAAAAATAAATTTATGTTCTAAAGGGAGAATTTTTTTACTTTATTCCATAATAGTGACAAACTGCAAGGATTTGGGATGTACTTGCAGCTCTTCACTCTATACAACCAGACTTACCAGTAGAATGATGCAGATTACATTATCTGTATTTCATATGTTTCTTTTCTTCAGACTTCTGACTTTTCTATGTAAAATTTTGTCAATTTTAGATAAAGAATCATTTAAAGTCACAGATTTTTTTGGGGGGGATTTTGTTTTGGTTTTTTTTAAAGCAGTACAACACTTTACAAAGATTATATTCAGATAAACAGCAGGTCTTTTAGAGGAAATAAATGAAAAGTGCAAAGAAGATACCAAAATAGATGAGCAAGTATATTTAATACTGTGCTAGTTAGTGCAGCGAAGTAAATATCATTTATATAAATTCTTTGTAGCCCTGAATATAATTAGTTCCTCTTTTACTGTGAATTCATAGAGGGATTGTCTTTAGAAACACAATAATGGAATAATTTCTTCTTTTCAGCTGAACTGGAGCAAAAAATAGATCACAGAAAGTTTTTATATCAGAAACTTTCCTAGGAGAAGGTGATTTGGCCTGTTATGTTCTCTTTATCTCTTCTTTGCTTCAGTTCTCTGTTACCTTTATTCCCATGTTCATATGCATCATTGCTCCAGCTCTGGTTTGATATTTCTCTTCATAATACATACTTCCCCATGGAACATAAACATCAATATTTCTGTCTGGGAGACTGATCTATCAGGGTTAGAGACTTTTTTTCCCCCATCACTTAAGTATCTTTCTGAACCAATAGATATCTACTCATCTTTTGCATAATCTTTTAGTTAGATCCCTGAGCACTGGCACAATTTTGATAAGCTGTGGAAAAATATGTCCATGTTGTGTGTTTCCGTGAAGCCTATTTTGCTTGCATGATGTTTTGAATATAGTCCAGTGAGTGAAATTTAGTATGTGAATGGTGCAATAAGTGTGGTTAATATTCACTTATGTGTCGTTCTGTACTGAGCAGTAGAATTATTTTTCTGCCTATTTCTAGTTTTCCTCATAATCAGATATTGCAGTGCACTGCATACAGTAATGATTCTTTCCCTTCATTCACTGCTGTAAGACATTATTTCACTATACTAATGATTGTTTGTGACCATTTTCCCTATTTCCCAAATCAGTGAAGTCTCTGCTAGCATAGAAAAACTTATGCAATTCTTCTTTGTTTTGCTGTATTAAAAAAATGGTACCTAAGAGTTTTGAGATAACAGGTTAGAATATGATTAAGGTAGTGCTTGTAGCTTAAAGGATTAGAAGAATTCCATACAGTCCTGCCATGAAAGCTGTTTATGGATACTTAAGCCAGTTTAGACAAAATAACAGCTAACTGCAGTCCTCCCACAAACCTCAAATGGAGCTCTCTTTGTAATACAGAAATGTTTGGCCACTTTTTTCCCCTTAATTTTTCATACTTTTCCTACCTCTGCACTTTGTGCAGAAGCATCAAGAAACTGCAATAAAGGCTCTTTGGCAGGCTCGAGGGATTACGATAAGCATCAGACATAGCAAATACCCATCTGAACCTTCAAGGTATTTGAGCTTTGCCCATGACTAATTTCTGCCTGGCTCTGGAGGGAGCAGCTCAGGCTGATAATTTTCCTGTGCTAATGTACCTGAAGATGCTATTTTTTTCACCAAAGAGGCTTTTAAGAAAGTTTTCTCCCCTACTTCAGGATAACAGTTTGCAAAGCATTCCTTTCACTTTTCTACCACAATATGAAGAGAGAAGGAGAAAAAACCTCCAACCTCTGAAATTTCTTTTCTTTTGGCTGGTGCTGCTTATCTGCTTGCTTGAAGTGCTGCTGGGGATTGCTAATGCATAACACAGGGTCTGCCAGTTGCCCTTTTGCTGTTGATACAGCTCTTAATGTGCATTTAGAGTAAACAGGTAAATGTCAGGGTAGCTGGAAAGAAAAGAACACCAAAGGCAGTTAATTTGATGAAGCACTACAAGTGGGGCTCTGCCCTTAGCCACACCTGACCCAGGTTCAGGGTAGGATTTTAGGTGGGAATGGTGGCAGATTTTACCTGGAGGTGTTTTGTTGAAAAGCCAAATGGTAACAGCATTGAGGAGACTCTAGTTACAGGCTTCTGCCACTGGCACCATGCTCAAAATCTCCAGGGAGAAAACTTCCCAGTAATAATTTGGGAAATTACTTCTTTCCAAGGAGTTTAGAGTGTTTTGACAGGAGGATTTTTTTGTGATATTTTGAAGATCAGTATGGAAGTGCAGAAATATGAAAGTATAACAAACATTTAATTGTAGAATAAAAGTAGAATAAGCATTTGACTGGTCAAAAGCCAGTTGGAAAGTTTAGAGATTTGCTTTACATGAGAACAAAAGTACAGATAATTTCTTTTTTGGTTGTGGAAGTATATGCTTATGCTGAAATTACAACTCCTGAAAATGAAAATTTTGTTTCTTCCAAGTGAGTACTGTTTTTATCCAGCTTACAAACAATTAGCATTGCATTTAGTCAGGAAAGGAGGAAATGGAGCTGTCAATTCTTTATTGTTATTAATATTGTTTGTCATTTCTCTTGCATCTGGGAAGCTTCTGCTTCTAGAATATTCGTAGTAGACAAAGAACTATTTCCCCATGTAGCCACAGCAATTCAGGGTGCAGAATATTTTCAAAAGAGTATGTTTGACTTTACAGCATGATGAAGATGAATGGGTAGCTATTTTCGGAGACAGGCATACTTCATCCATCTCTGTCTGTTATTTAATTCTGAATCTCAAGGAAATACAATCTACAGTACAATATAAGACTTAATTTCTGTAGGTTCATTAGTGAAGCACAGGTCTGCCCTCCCAGCCAATGTTTCAATGTGTATTTCAGTCTGACATGTTCTTAAATTTCTTATTGATTGTCTGGTTTAAGACAAACTTCACTAGTATGCTAGGCAGATAAAAGGAAAACCACCCAGGATGGCAATTTACTTTTCTTACAGAACTGAGCATGTAGCCACACATACCAGAGGATAAGCCACTCCAAGTTGTCCCCGGAGTAGCAGAGCACAAATCAAAGTTGAGATGAGACTGCATTGAAGTGTATTGAGGCACTGTGGTTAAATCCTGTGTTTAGAGTGCTTGTCTCTGCAATGTGGAACCTCTTTGATGAATCTGTTCTAGCACTGAATGCCTATTCCATGATTTTACTTGCAGTGAAGTGTTTAGAAAAGTTTTTCTAAATAAATTGTGCAGCAAATATGAGGCAGAACAGAATATGGGCAGGAGCTGGAAGTACATTCTCAGTTTGCTTCTTCTGTTGGCTTCTTTATAAATCATCTCTGTAACACGTTCCTCTTTTGTTCTTGCTTCTCTTCAACTAGCTGGCTGGTTTGGCATCTTATACTTGTGGATATTTTTAGCATCTCTTGAAAAATTCAGAGATGGATTCCTGCTGCTGATCACCCAATGCTGTGTTCTCCATTAGTTGCCATCAAAATACCTCTGATCTGTTGCCTTGGCACTCTTTACTTGCCTCTTTTTTTTTTCTTTTTTTTTTTCCTTTCTTTCCCAATATCTATAATATTTATCTTCTAGCAAGTGTTCCCTCTTTTGAGGGAAGGAGACATGTAGATTCTAGCTGCTACTTTGTCTGTTTTTTGCTGAGACTCTTGACTTGCTGAGTAAATACCTGTCAAAAACTTTAGGGGTGTACTTCCATGGTGATTGCAACATGTTTACTGTCGTATCTGCCTAGTATTTTTCTTTGGTGTAAGCAATCCCTTTTTGTCTTTGTGTGTCTTTTTGTGATTCTGCAGGAACATGCCTTACAGGAGTTCTGTCAAAATAAGATTTTTTTTGTATTTAATGCAATGAAATACATTGATTGTTTTTTATTGAAGAATAACTAGAAATTAGAGAGGAATTGTCTTCTGAACAAAGACTGTAAAGCTGGTTTGGTTTTTTTTTTTTTTTTTTTTTGGTTTTGTTTTTTTTTTAGACCTACCCAGTACAGCTCCTGATACAGTAGCTGCCTTATATAGAAATATGAGTTTGCTCATTCTATACTCAAAGAAAATGTTCTTGCTTATTACCAGCTGTTTATTAGCAATGGCAGTTTTCATATCAAAGCTTGCAGAATCAGTATCCTTTTTCCTGGCCCCTTTCAGGACACGTGCTGGGAGCCTGGAGTGCCTGTGCAGTATGCACTGCTGTGTTCCAGAGACATTTCTTGCTGAAGCTTTTGCTAAGATAAAAATGAGTTTGAAATGCAGGCAAACAGGTAAAAGGCAAACCTGAAGGTGAGGCAACATTGAGTTCATATCTCCTTACCTGAAGTGCTGACTGCCACTGCACCTGCCCAGATCTCAGTCCACAGCACAGGTAGCCTTTTACAACCAGGTCAAATGAGGACACTCCTTTAGAGTATTTCAGTAGGAGAGCTCTGCCACCTACATCCCTGAAATGAACATGTTCTTTATTTCTTTTTAACTACTCTCGCCTTCGAGGGCCAGATTTCCGACCCCCAAAATACACGAGCTGGATTCCAACCAGATTTCTGAATTAGCAGATTTTCTGGGAGGCCCTCGAGGAACCATAGGAACGTGGCTGTCTTTGTGAGCTCTCTCCACTTCAGCTCACAAAGACAGCACTGCAAACAAGGCCTGTGGCACTGGCAGGTATTCCCCAGGTGTTGCTCAGCCTTTTTAGCATTACCCCAGAGAATGGATTATTTTAGGTTTATTGCATCCCCTGTGCCTGTCCACTTCCACTCTTTCCTCCTCACATGGTAGAGATTAAGCTGTGTTATATTCCTAGCCTGGAGCAGCAGCACCTACATGGTGCACATGTGCCATCAGAGGATGGAACAGCATCTTGGAAACTCACAGCTCACCAGGGTGATGCATGTGCCCTCAACAGGAAAAAAACAGATTTGAAATGCCTACTGATGAAATCTGGGAGTTCTTAGGCCACTGGTATCACAGGATACTGTGAAGAGAGGGGAAGATTGTGGCTCACTTAAGTGGGAAAGCAGAGGCACAGAGAAGCCAGGGTTGAGTGAGAGTTTCCATTCTCACTGATCGGGGTCTGTGTGTGGCTCATGCTTGCTGTACCATGTCTAGCTGCCATCACAGTTTTATTATGTTTATCTCAAATATATTACTGAAGCCTTATTTATTCTCCTCTGGAAGCTTATTTCTTGTCCATTTAAAACTTCCAGTGACATCAGAGACTTGGACATGCAAGGACATATAAGCATGGAAGGGGAGACAGGCTTAGAGCTGCTCAATCCTTTCCTTCTTATTCAGTATAAATATATAAAGATGGAATTTCTTATGTGGAAAGATAAAGCTTTTGATTTTCAGAAACAATCAAAGCTTGGTAATCTCCCTAAGGTTTTGTTTTCTTCTATTTGGCTAGGGAAAAAAAAGACACCAACTAATACGTCTTACATTTTGACAGTGCCTTTCTTTAAACAGTGACTAATTTAACTGAACTCTCAGTTAATTGCTTTAAAAAATACGAAACCGCTCAACTAGGGTGTGCAGTCAGCTTTTCATAGCACATCCCAGAGTCAGTTACCATAGCACTGGGAAAGATTTTTGGTCTCCATGGCAACCTCAGGTCGGCTTGTCGCACCTTTTATCTTATGCAGACTGAAAGCAGCAGCATGTGTGTGGTATCTGGAGTTGATACGTCAAGGAGGAGGCAGATACATTACCAGAAAGGTGTTGGGTTTTTTGGGTTAGTTTGGGGGTTTATTTTCCCCCTCCTTAAACTCAGTCAGTCTGTTAATTATTGCTAATCAGGCTAATGGCAGGAGCAGGCAGTTAGGGGCAAGTGGAAGCCTGGTGGGTACTTGGATAGGCAGACTTCTTTCTCCTGGGGGCTCTGCAGCAGGTGGGAAATCTCCTCCTTTCTTTCCATCCTGGAGAGCAGCCTGCAGAGCTGGAAAGCCACAGCTCCATGGGATTTTTGGGACCACTTTGAAGGTGGTTATTCTGGGTGTCTCTTTGCTAACCCTGCCATGAGAGGAGTAGTGCCTTTGGTCCACTGTACTCAGTGTTTTAGTCAGGCAGCTTCCACAGAATAGTTTGAGTGGGAAGGGACCTTTTAAAGGCCATCCAGTTCAGGGTTCCTGCCATGGGCAGGGACATCTTCAACTACACTAGGGTCCTCAAAGCCCCACCAACCTGGCCTTGAATTCTTCCAGGGATTGAGCTTTGGCTCTGGCCAAGGGCTAATTCATCGCCTGGATGCTGTTGTAAGGTGCACTGGTGAGAAGCTGTGTCTCCAGACCGTCTGCCCCTCCTGTCACTGGTGGCAACAGCTCTTGCAGCATCTGCCATACAGTGCCATCGAGGTCCTCTCCTGCTGCCTGCATGCAGCAAGAGCAGCAGGACAGCCCAGCTCAGGGAAGGTTGTCATGGCCTTCAGGAATCAAGGAGAGAGAGAGAAGGCACCAACTGGCCACAGGGAAATCATGCTTCAAATCCACAGTTTCTGAAATTGTTCATTGTGGAAATGGGCAACTTGTGGTCTCCTTTAGCTTTCTGATTCAGCTGTGCAGGCTGTGGTATGTGCTCATGTGGAACCTTTTCTGCTCGTGTTTGCTTATCCCTGTTGAAGCTGTGAAGGCTACACCTTGAGGCACAGCTGTTGTCATTAAAATCAGCCCTGTGCAGCTGTGACATCTGGGGCTGGAGGGACAAGCTGCCTCCTCGGCCTTCTGGCAGGATTCTGCCAAAACAGAGTGCAGGAACCAGCAGTGTCAGCACTCCTGGCTCTCCTTGTCTCCACTCACACTTCCCAAGCTTTGCTGTGTCTCTCTGCTGGATTGTCGTGGTCAGGAGGCTGTTGGTACAGGAGACAGGATCAGGTCAGAGGCCCCAGTAAAGACCCATCTCTGTTCATGCCTTGGGCTTGGCTTATGAAATCATGCTGGTGGTGTTCAGGCCTTGTTGCTGGAAATCACCAAAGAGTTCCTGGAGCTATTAAAAGAAAAAAAAAAGAATTGTAACTCTGGCAACCTAATGCTTAGAGCTGCTTGAAGTGGCCTTCTGTACACTCACTACTTGTTTTCCTTGAAATTGTAATGGCTGGAGAGAGTAGGCTGGTTAGGGAGATTGCAATGGAAGCAGAAATTAAGGCATTATTTTCTGATTCCAGGACAGATCAAAAACCCTTTCTGTTGATCTTTTCTGGGATTTTGTGTGCTCTCGGGGCAGAGGGGTATGTCTGTTTGGAGATAGCTGTTTAGCAAAGGCTGTATGTGGTGTGAGGTGAAGCCTGCCTAGTTACACTGCTGACTAAAAATAGCCAATGCACAACCCATGTTCACAGTGATTTTTGGAACGTTTGGTCTACCAAGAGCATCCTTAATATTCTGATATGGATCTTCCCAACTGCCTGTTTTTAAAGCAGTACATACTACAAATAGCAGGGGCAAATAAGTTTTGCTTTCAGCAATGAGTAGACTGTGTTCACATGAAACTGGCAGCCCTGAAAAACTTCAGTAGCTGACAGACAAATAAGCATCACAATATATTTTTCACGTATATTATCTTTCATTCACACTGATACCTGTACTGGGTTTGCATGGGCAGGTTGTGGTAAGAGAGGGACTTCAGGGGTGGCTTCCATGAGAAGCTCCCAGAAGCGTCCCCATGCCCAAGAGAGCTAATCCCAGCCCTGCTCCAAGACTGATTCCCAGATCTCCAAGGCTGAACACATCAGCAACAGGGTTAGCAGCCCAGGAATAACAAATTTTAAAAGGGGAGGAGGGGGGGAATGTTTCTGGGCAACAGCAATTGTAGCTGGCAAAAGGAGGGAAAACACGTGGCAGGAACAATTCTGCCAACATCAAGGTCATGGATAAAGGCAGGGAAAGAGAATGCTCCAGGTGCTAGAGCAGAAGTTCCCCTGCACACCATGTTGAGGCAGCTGTGCCCCTTGCAGGCCTTGGAGGTCCACAGTGGAGCAGAAATCCACCTGCAGCCCATTAGGGACCCCACAGCAGAGCAGGTGGATGCCTGAAGGAGGCTGTGACCCCATGGGAAACCCGTGCTGGAGCGGGCTCCTGGGAGAAAGTCTGACCCCATGGAGAGAGGAGCCCACCTGGAGCAGGTTTGGTCACAGGAACTGTGACCCTGCTGGGGACCCATGCTGGAGCAGCCTGTTCCTAATGCATGGAACTCATGTTGGAACAGTTTGTGAAGACCTGCAGCCCCCTGTGGGGAAGGATGTGGAGGAAGTTCAGGAAGGACTGTCTTCCGTGGGAGGCACTCCGTGCTGGAGCAGCAGAGGAGACAGCAATCGTATGCCCTAGGAAAAAGGAGTGGCAGGAACCACTGACTGCATCCCCCACTAAGCATCCCCCTGTGCTGCTGGGGAGGAGGTAGAGAAAATCAGGAGTGATGTTAAGCCTGGAAGAAAGGAGGGGTGGGGGAAGGTGTTTTTAAGATCTGGTTTTATTTCTCATTATCCTACTCTAATTTGATTGGTAGTAAATTAAACTAATTTCCCCAAGTTGAGTCTGTTTTGCCCGCGACGGTAATTGAATGATTTCTCCCTGTCCTTATCTCGACCCATGTGCCTTTTGTTATATTTTCTCTCCCCTGTCTAAGCAGGTGATGAAAAAACCCTCAGGAGGCCCATAGATCTATGCAGGAGGCTTTCTTAAACCTCATTTGGGCTATAGAGTTTTCTGCTCCCTTAACGTGGAAAGGAGAAACTTTCCCTCCAAAATCAAATCTATTCTCAATTTTGTTTCAAGTTCACGACCAGTGGAATGAAAATCAAGGCATATGGAATATTTTCAGGCCTCAAAATAGATTTGCATTTCATATGGATACAGACTTTGGTTGAGTCTTATTTTATTATCTGTTCTTAACTTAATGATGAGGTCAAGGAGCAAAGTTTGGATCCAGTTTTGGAGGAGGAAAATATGTGTTGCAATGAAGGCTGTATTTGTGATGGTGTTAAGCTTTCTGGCTAAATTTAGCAAGTCTGTTTTAAGATTCAGAAATTACATTTTTTTGTATAAAGAATTGATACAGAAGTCCCTATGCTTTCAAATATATGAATTTCATTTAGAGATCTGACAACCAGAACTAAAAACACTTAGCTGTGACACAGAATTACTCTGTTAAATAACAGGGAGAAAAGGGAAAAGAATTAGCCAAGATGGGAAGCAGATACAAGAGCACATTTTAGATCGATCCCAGCATTAGAGGGGAGTGCTTCTTCTCTCACCTGTGCACTGGCTGTTCTGTGCTGGAGCTGAGCAGCTTTCCTGCAGCTCTCCCAGCAGGCAGCTGCCCTGACAGCATCACGCTCCTGCTGCCTCCAGAAGGCAGAGCTGGAAGGACAAAGCTCCTGTTTACATTTCTAATGTTGCTCTGGCCAATACACTGAAAGAAAAACATGCATGTTGAATTTGTAAAAATTCAACAGCTTTTCAAGTTGGATTGGATGCCTCCTTGTTTATTTTCCTGTAGCACATGTGTTTGAGAAAAACATGTGACTGCTGTAAGGGGCAATTACTTGCTCTGACAGTGGTGGCTTTCAGTACTTAAAACAAAGCTTAACAAGTGCATAACATCCCTGTACAGTGTTTTCAGGAATTGCTCTGTAGCAACAGAGGGAAGGAACGAGCAAAGGCAGAGCATGTTCTGCCTTCTGCCTGACTTGAGATAAATGACAGTAATCACATAGACAGTAATCTGGCCTTTTCTGCTCTGCCCACCTGCTGCTGCTGTTGTCATGCTCTGCACTCTGCTGCCATCCTCCGTGACAGCAGCGCCTCCAGCTTGGCACTACTGGGAATAATTAGGGGTGGCACAGCTCTGCAGCTGCTGCAGGGGTACCAGGGGCTGTGGGCAGAGAGGGGCACTGAGCTGGGCTGGAGCAAACTTAGCAGGGATTTGGCTGAGCTGTCGTGCCTGCAGCAGTGAGGGGTTTGGCTCTAGAGTGAGCTGAGGGCATGAAAGGGAAGTTTTTCCATCTGGGGAATGAGAGGCTGGAGGGCAGCCCTGCAGACAGAGACCTGGGGGTCCTGGTCAGTGGGAAGTTGAACACGAGCCAGCAGTGCCTTGGCAGCCAGGAGGGACATCCCTGTCCTGGGGGCATGAGGGACAGCATCAGCCAGGCAAGGGAGGGATTGTCCCACTCTGCTCTGCACTGGGGCAGCCTCACCTTGAATACTGTGTGCAGTTTGGGGTGCCACAGGGCAAGAAAGACATTGAGCCGTTGGAGAGTGTCCAGAGGAGGGCAATAGAGGTGGTGAAGTGTCTGGATGGGAAGTTGTATGAGGAGAGGCTGAGGGCACTTGTCCTGCAGGAGACCAAGGGGAGACCTTATTATGATCTTAAATATCCTCACAAGCAGAAGAGGGGGGCAGGCATTGATCTCTGTGGTGACAGCAACAGGACCCGAGGGAACAGCCTGAAGCCATGCCAGGGAAGGTTTAGGTTGGATATCAGGAAAAGGTTTTTCCCCCAGAGGGTGGCTGGGTGCTGGAACAGCTCCCCAGGGCAGCGGTCACAGCACCAGCCTGGCAGAGCTCAAGGAGCGCTTGGACAAGGCTCCTGGGCACAATGGGATTCTTGGGATGGTGCTGCACAGGGCCAGCAGTTGGCCTTGATGATCCTGATGGATCCCTTCCATTTTGGGACATTTTATGATTCCATCAAGTCAATGACTCAAGTCAGAGGGAAGAGAACAGGACATCATGAGACGTCCAGCCATAGTCTGAGGTGTAGATTGCCAGAATGTAGCTCTGATGGCAGGTCTTGGCATCTTTAAGTACAGTCATGATCCTTTAAAACTACCTCTGCCCTGTGCAAGAGCAATCATGGTTTCTGTGGTATTGTCCAGGACTGAAATCCTCCTGTTTGAAAGGGCACGCACTGTCTGCTTTCAACCTGGAATAGATCTTAAAACTCTTCAACACATCCCAATTGTAATTAATAAAGAAACACAAGTCTTTAAGTGTGGAGTGATTTTTTTAAAAATAACTGTTAATAGGGGATTTAGGAATACAAATCCTACTGGATGTAGCTAATTGAAAATGTGATTGGGATGTGGCGAATAGATAATAAACGGGCTGGTGAACAGAGCAGGGTAACGAGCAGGACAACTTGTAGGACATGGAGGTCTCCCTGGGCTCTAAGTTCACAGGCTGAATATTGAAAGATATTTCTAAGAAATATAAATATATATTCTCATTCTGAGGACATACTACATTGTTTTGTGTGTGTATGCATATATGCATATATTTATATATATTTTTATATATGTGCACTTCTACACATATTCAGTGTAAAATTGTATGCTGCCATGACCATGTCCAGTCATTTTGGTCTGATTGATTGAAGCACATGTAACACAAAAGATTAATTTTACGGAGTAGATAAGATGGAACTGATCTTAAAATATGGAATAAATAGGGTCAGTCCCTTTCTGTATCTTTATTGGAAGTTACTATTTGGGGACTTCTGACATGGAAGATGCTTAGGATTTATCATCAGTGCCAGTGCCATGGGTAGGTCTCTGTGGATAGTGGTTTTGAGCCCTTCCATAGTTTCTGTTGCACACTTTGGACTTGCTTTAATCTATCCTTGTGTAGCATCCAGAAATGAGTACCCAGACCTGAAGCCTTCAATAGAATGGAAATATGATTTTGCACATTAGCTTTTCTTACACAAATAAATATTTCAACATGAGTTATGAATATATTGTGAAGTAATCTCTAAAAGTGTTCCTACCACTTTAAACCTCCTTTTATCTAAGTCTTTTTTTTCCCTATGTTTGCAGCACATAAGAATATCTTATGTACATTACTGAAGTCGTGTTGTACATCTCTCGTCTTTCCTCTTTCTGTTACCAGGTCCTAAAAAGAAATTAGATTGGTGTGAGAGGTTTTTTTCCACAAGAAATCTCTGCTGGATGTTGATAATTACCTTCCATATAGTTACAAACATCTCATAATTTGTTCTGGAGATTAAAACAGCTGTTTCTAATTCACTTAATTTTCCTTTAATGTCTTTTAAGAAATAAAAAAACAGAGAATGGGTAAAGTATTAGACATCACATCTACCTGTCTTGAGGAGTTATCAAAAAAACTGCTAAAAGTTGTAGATCTCATCAGTCAAACCTTTAGGGTTGGTCTGGAATGAAGCTCATTAGATCCAGGAAATTTGAAAACAATTGAATTTTGCTAATACTTGTTAATTGGGGGAGGATTTTTTTCTATTCAAAGACTTAACTCTTGCTCTTTTGTGACTGGAACCAGAGCTGATATCTGTCTGATAAAATCTTGTCTTTTGTGATGACCAGCACACAAAAGAGCATTAACAACTTAACCTTTTTAACCTCATACAACAATGAATTTCATGCCCAGTTTTATGGCAGAATACTCAAGCCTTCCTTTATTGTTTATGGCTTTACTGAATGATTTCTCAACGTTTCTTGCTGGTTACATCCAACTTTGCACCCTGAACACTCTTAGTGAGTAGCACTCTATTTTAATGTAATCTTGTTGGGCTTTGGTACACTTTCATGGTAATCTGATTTGGTTCTCACCTGCTGGTTTGCTTCCTTCTCATGTTTCAGGTCAGTGAAGAACTCATGGTTAAGTCAAGTCTACTGTGTCACTTGTCTTTTCTCCATCATGAAACAGCTGGCACATAAGGTCATAAGAATTATTTCATTAAAGAGCTTCCATCTCTCCATAATGCCTTTTTTCTTTAGGCCATCCTCTGGAGACCTTTCCTGACAATTCTCTGGGGTTACTGAAGTGTACTCCCTTGAGATTTCATTAATTTCATTTTCCTGTTGTGCTGTCTTCCTATTCTAGGTTGTTCGGAGTGGAAAAGGGAAAAAACTCTTTTTCCCTGTAAGCATTGCCACTAGATTTTTTTCTCAGTTGTCCCAGATTTTGCACACAGGAGGGTATTCATTCACATCATCTCCCTTTCTCAGGTGCCCAAGTTCAGAAGTTAGTCTCTGTCAGCTCTTGGAATGGTTGATGGGAAGTCATGGGATGTGTGTTTGTGTTAGCAGTGTGGATTCACAGGCCACCTCAGCTCTTGCTTTGAGTTACAGCCTAGCAGTGCCCCTTGACTGATTACCTAATTTAGGCTTTTAATCTTGGTGCCCACAGTTTGGTACTTTCTTTGTTCCCTCCCCAAGTCCCTTTCAGCTTTATGCTGCATGGCAATATCTCTTTTGGAAGACCTGAAGGTGAAAAATGGGATCTGGGAAGTCACCATACACTGTGAAATTTTCTGCATTCTGGCTGATAAATTATTGTGTCTTCCGTGTTCTCTGGCATGTAGTACAATTTGTCCATGAAGCAGTGATGATAGGTTGTACTGAGCTAATAATCAGGAGCCCTTTGTTTAGACTCCTCAGCCTTTTAGGGAAGTCTTAAAAAAGAGTTCTTATCTTTTTGTCAGTTTTTATTCATGTTTTATCATAAACGGGGAAAACTCTTAGCCTTGAGAGTGATCTCAATAAGGGTGAGCACATTAAGAGGCAGTTTAAGAGAAGGAAAATAATCAGCACCATTTACAGTGACAGATTGTCCTGCGCATCTTAAAAAAAGAGCTAATGGAATGTTGCAAAATGCTTAGGAAAGCTACCTTTCCTGTCATACGTCTGAGACCACTTTTTGTGCCACCAGAAAGCTACACCTCTGGTTTTGCACTGGAGCTCTCTCAGGCTTTCTGCATCAGTGTACAATTTCACAGTCTGTTTGTACCCTGTACCTTCCACCTTGCACCCAAGACATCACCTGGAACAGGATTCCAGGCTGCTCTTCTGTCTCCCACTCTCCATCCTCTTTTGAGCTCCTCACCATATAAAAAAAGATTTCTTTCAAATTAAAAACTGGCTGGCAGGATCACAGGAGCAGTACAATTGCCTTGCAGAAAAACACTGAAGAAAATGAACTTAGCTCTTCAGCTTTAAACCTGCATTATTAACCACTTAAGTTTGATTATTTGCACCAAAACTGTTAATGAGTTGCCTCTCATTCTTGAGGGAGTGGGACTGTTTCCTCAGGACAGATGGAGTAGGAATTGTTCCATGGCAAAACCAGAGGCTGAAGGTCAGCTGTCTCCTCTTGAATGTTTGTAGTAGCAAAATGCTTTCCCTTTCACAGTATGATCTGTCATCCTTCACTGCAAAAGGTAAGGCTCCCTTATGGATGTTTTAATTCAATTTAAGAGTTTTCTTGACTTTGTTTAGCGGTAGAGATGTTTGTTCTTTGAGATTCCCTTATTCTTGCTTTAGGGATTTGCTTCATCATGTTAGTCCAACTTCATGACTGTTTCAAGATGAGTTTTAAACAATCAAATTAATATAGATACAGAAGAACATCTAACCTACATAGAATTTTTAAAGAGGCTTTGCAGCTGATTTCAGTGAAAGTACCCTCTCAGTTTATTGGGAGACATCAATTTAGCAAAGGCTGTTTTCCCCCAGTATTATTTTTCCTATGTCAGCAAGGTATATGTTAACTCCAGCTCTGAGATACTATAGCATGTTCTGTACTACTAGGAACACTGTGGAGTTAGCCATTAATATTTCCATGAAAACAATATTTTTAAAATAAGTGGATTCATCAAAACTGAACCAGTTCACATCACAAGTTAGTTTGGATTAATTTTCAATACAAATATTTTTGGGGAAGAAGAAATTTTCCAAATTTGCAATACATCTATTTTGACCATTTTTAGATTTAAAAATAATTATTTTTCATTTCAAGATGACCTTTCCTTTAGAAAGCTAAGCAAATTATCATTAAAATCTTTTCAAAACTAAAATTTTTAATATTTAATAGTTTAAATAATCTGCATGGATTTTTGTTGTTGCTGTTGTTCTTTGGGGACAGACAATTACATTTTTGCACAGCCACAGATGTTGCCTGCCACTGACTGGCATGGGAGCTAAAAGCCTGCATCGGAGTCTAATACAGGGTTTAGTGGGAGTTTCATGGTAAGAAACTTCAAGTCTTTTTCTATTCAACTACATAATCTGGGAAAAAAAGAACATATAGCTACACAAGAAGAAAATAACTGTAGCCTTTTTATAGTTGTAGATCACCCACCCTTTTAATACTGATAGCAACTCCTTCAGAAACAAACTTGACCCCTAAATTGGGAATTATGCTTACCATATCTACTGCACATGCATTCAAGAACCTTTTTGCTCCTCTTCTCCCTTCTCATGAGATTTTCATGCGTGTTTTGTGAGTGCTTACCCGGCTGTGGACTGAAGTGGTGTGCTATTATATTAATGTTTTGAACAATTCCTATGGGAGACCCAAAAGAAGGTCTTGTGGTCTGCAAAGTAATTAAGTATCAGAAAGATGTGCAAGTGTTTATTGCAGAAAGAGCTTTTCTAAATGAACTCAGCTATCTAACAGCAAATGCCACAGCTATTTTTGTTGGGCTCTCCAAAATCTTATATTTCTCAAGTAACATCTGCCATGGCTAGGACTGACTTGAGTTTTCTGAAGCACTGTCTAGAAAATATAAAACTTCTCTAGCCCATCAATCCATGGGTATTCCTTGCAAAAAAACCTTGTATTTTTCTACCAGGGTATGATATCCACATTTTGTTTAAGGCTGCTGTGTGTTGATCCCACCACTTAGAGCCTCTCTTGATACAGAGCTAACTGAGGTTGTAAATTCCACAATATTTGGCGGGTGGAGGTTCACTGTCAACAACCTCTTTGTAGTGTGCAATCAGTTTGCCTTCTCCCTTCAGGATCAGTGCTGACTTCTTATTCCGTACCTTCAACCCTGATATTTTCTTCCTCTTGCTTATTTATGGCCTTTTCTGTATCTCTGCTTGTGATGTGTGTGGAAATTCACAAGGGGATTTTTGAGTGGTGCAGAACTGAAGCACAGAGATTCTGATATTATCTGTGGATCCTTCACTGTATTTATCTGTTCTCCTTCGGCACAAGCTATCCAGACTCCTCCTTTCTCAGAAGGTTTCTTAGCTCCATAAGGCCTCTGAGCACTAAATTCAGGTCCAGATCTGTTCAAGAGTCTTTGAGTGTTTTTCTTTCTTGCATTTCTCTCAATTTCTGTGATGTGTAAGATAAAAGCCCAATTTCTGACCTCTTTGTCTCTTTGTGTGGATGTTCACCACTATTCATGTTCCAGCATTGTGCACACTGAATTGGACAGACACATTTATGTCTGTGGAAAGCTTCTTTTGGCCATCTTTTCAGGGGAAGCATCGAGGTTCAAAGAGTGCCTTGAGTTTCCTTGACTAGGACATGCACAATGATATGAGGGATTACTCTTGTGCTCTTGAAGCACCCCATGGATCACAAATTGGGAATTGATAATATCTAGGTGGGTAGATTCCACTTGATTTTAAGCCTGAAGCTAAAACTGATAATCATATAGATGAGAGTCTAAATCTGTGTTTTGGAGGATCCTGGGAGTAGGAGGAAGAGATGGGTGTGCTGAGGAGTGACAATAAAGGTCAAAGCTTGTAAAGGAAAAAGAGTGAAGAGGAAGAGGAGGAAGAAACTACTGTAAAGTCTCCCTTTCAGTAGCATAGTTAGAACTCATGGCTAGAGATTCTTGCTTCTTGTTCCCTCACCCATGCCAGCCTGACCAAAGGAGTTTAGCCTGCATTTTCTTATCAACTGTAGTACATTAGCACTGATCTTATAAAATAAGGACAAAATCAATGTCAGTCAACAACAGAACACTCCAAGATTCTAAGTCGGTGTTTACTGTTCTGCATTTTTTGCATGTGGATGTCATTGAGGTCCATTCTGTCCCACCAGCTCCTCTTCATTTCTCCAGCCTTGTGCCTTCACTGGTAACCTTGACATACTTGTTATGTAAGAAAGCTGAAGTAACGTATTTTTTCCTGCCTGATCCTTGCCAGTTGTTCCATTTAGGTCTGCCTACAACTTCCCATGAGATGCTATATACTTAGAGGATTTTTGTGATGGGGCAGACACCACAGCAGATGAAGCCTTGATAATTAATATTAAAGGAGCTACGGAAGTCTTTGGGATGCTTTTGGATGCTGAAAGCAGAGCAAAAGGAAGTCCATATGTTCAAAGAAGGGACATCAAATAATCCAGTAGAAGTACATTATATTAATTGGGAAAGGTACTCATTCTGAGTCTTGTAGCAGATGATTTAGGAAAATAGGTAGAGGAGGACCTGCTGCAGCTACACATCTTAATGCATGACACCACCTCCATCAACAGTGCTACTTGTGACAAATTCCTGCATTACTGAGGGGATCACACAACTTAGCTGGTCCAGAAATCATTCCATCACATTTTTGTTTCCAAGAGACATGAGATTATTGTAGTGGCAAGAGTCTGGTGCTGAAAAAATCAAGTCCCAGGTTTGCAATTAGTTGCCTTTGTGTTCTAGGATAAGACATCTAACTTCCCTGAGCCTATGTTTAACCATCCATAAATGAGAATAATTCTCACACATTTTCCAGGCTGTTGAAATGTTTAATTAATTAGTGTTTCAAAACTGTTCTGGGTGATGCAGATAGGAGACACAGTAAAGTGCTGCTGTTATTTCTTAACACTGCATATACCTTCCTTCTATTTTATTTCTAACTGTAAGAAACCCCTTTGCTGCAAGCTACTGAAGCTGCAAGGTGCTTTATTCTATCACCCTATACTAGCCCTCCAGCGAGAAAAGAAGAACTGAGCCAGACACTGAAACATTTACAGACACCTTTTGGTAATTGCTGCAGTTAATAGAAACTCCAGTTGCTTTAAGAGAAGTTTCAGTTTATGGCACTGTTTGAATTTAACATGCCATGAAACCATTCTGACATGCACAGAGCCTGAAGCTTTTGCTGCTCAAACCTTTCTCCACGAAGCTGAGAATCTTAATGAGAAATGAAGGCCCCAAGCTAAAGATCTCACAACATGCTGTTGCTGTAAACAGAGCAGAAAATGCCCCCCAAGGTGAGAAATTCTCTTTAAAAGATTACTCTGCTGTGGAGATGGAGCAAGGCCAGAGCTTCCCTTAGTGACCAAATCGTTTGGAGCCAGGTTGGTGTTTTGGCAGCCACCATATGATAAAGAAGGAAAACCCCACAGTACTTTGGAATATTTCTGCAGCAGTGCTTGGGCCGCTTTGAGAGCACCAAAGTGAAAACTCCCCCACTACTGGATCTTCTCTTTCCTGACAGTTTATTTAGTTCCTTCACCCACCATCCCCTTTTTGCCTCTAAAGTACACACTGGTGGTTGTTGGATGTACTGGTTAACTTCATCACTTCAGCATTTTGCAGAAGTGAGGTCAGCGTTAACTCTGGTTCACTTCTGATATCAGGGAGCATTTGAGATTAAGGTCTGGCCTCCGTTTCACCAGGTGTGCCCTGAGAGCCAGAGCCATGGGCAGCAGCACAGCCCTGTCCTTCCTCTGTCTTCTGGGCAGGCAGGTGAATCCTGCCACTTGCACTCATCACATTCAGAGCAACCAAGTTGTACTCAAAGTCTATTTCTGTTATTTGGGTTATTTACAAGGAGAGATTCAGTGCAATGCAGCAAATTTAGCCTGAATTCTTGGTTTGTTAAGCTCCTTCACAGAGTTGGCTCTGGTCTGTGTAGGACATTTTTAGAGGGGTGGCTGTCACCAGCCAGGTGTTCTGGGGTGGTCATGAGCTACCTTGTCTCAACAACACCAGCTCTGTGCTTTCCAGAGGGAGATGTGAGGTTAGCACACAGATTGAGGAGGAAGAGGGTTAGATGCAAAAGGCTGGTTTGTAATAACCTCTGTTACTCTGCACAACATTGTCTTGAAATAGATCTACATAGTAATATTGTGGAATTAAAAATTCATACATAGTTGGAACGTGTCATTTTTCAAGGATGTAGCCAAGAACGTGGACTGGGTGCAAATCTGATTAGTGCTAGTTTAATGAGAGTGCAGAACCTCTAACTTACCCCTGCTGCTTAACATCAGAAACATTGGGGATGATTCTGGTTTTGCTAAATGAAAATATTTAACACATATTTAACACAAAATAAACACATTTTTATATTTAAAAAATGCACACAATTGTGAACACACATAAATATATAATTTAACATGTACTAAATATATATGAAAGATCTGGAGAGAGACGATTATTTCATATTTGTGGTGTTGTTGCCAAAACTGAATGAACAGTAAATTAAACAATGCTCTCTGATCATTATTGTAATCAAATTGAGTGTAAATATTTTGGCAGAGACTCTGATTTCTGTCAACAGTTATTAGTAAAAATATATTTGTTCTTTGACTGAAAGGCAATTTTTATGTATGTCACCAAATTTAACTACCTAAGGGCATATTTTCAGTGTTAGGTGTGTGTATGCACTACATCAGCTGTAGAAGTCCTATCTGTCTTTAACATTAATAATTGATGTGAATTATTTAACAGCTGCTTGAATCTTTGTACCTGCCCTACCTGGTTGCTCAGTGTTGAAAAGTTCTTCTTGTTCCATAATCTTTTTGATTTTCCATGTAGGGGTAGATTTGGGAGAAGAGAGGGCCATACATAATTGTGTCTGTCTGGAAAAGGATTTGCAGTCTATTGTGATTGCTTATTTTGGGGATTTATTTGTCCCATATACTCATGTGCTCTTTGTTTTGAATGCAGATGGCACAAGTGACAGAAGAAGTGCCCACTGAGATTTTGGCTGATAAAAATTTAAGTTTATTAATGGTGACCTGCAGCCAGAAACGGTCCCTGTACCTGGGGCCTTGGTCTCCCATTTTACCACACTGCCTGTTCCAGAGCTGCACTGACAATTCCCTCAGACTGTCTTTGACTGTTTTCAGTATCTAGATGTTTTAATTCAGCTGACCATAACATATAATCTCCTCTTCTATCCTCCTTGGCTCTCTCAGTTGCTTGTCAGAGCAATAGAGCTCATCAAAGACATTTGAATTCTTGTTGTCTGGTATAGATGGCTTCTTGTAAATGGAAAGAAAAGGACCCCCCCAAAATGCTTGCACCTATTTTTGACAAATGTGTGGCAGAAATAAATTCAAGTCCCTTAATATTTTAAAAAATTATTTCTTGTTCACAAGGAAAGTTTGCAGTTAGTCAGTATTACCAGAGGCTGTGGAGTCATTAGTATCATCTTTATCTTTCTGAGGAGAGAGGAATAAATTCAGTAAATCAGATTACCCATTAGCTGGGTGGAAGATTGGTTTTATAGGTTATTTTTTTCACTCTTTCTCTCATAAAGGGAGAAAGGGGTTTGGAAGGTGGTAGCTTTGAATACCTAAGAGTCATGACTCACTTCTTTATTGCTCCTGATCAGGGTGGGTTGGGTGCTTCAGGAACTAACTTGGCAATCAGAAATTATCTTCTCCTGTCAAGACCATTCTTGTTAGCAGGACATTCTCCTGACACAGAGTGACAATTTGCCATAAATTCCATGTAATCAAGAGGATCCTTTTAGCCTCATTACAAGATATGATAGAAGTTGCAGGAATTCCTTTCTCGTATCTCTGAGTTTCTAGGTGCTACAGTTTCAGGGAATTAGCAGGGGGCTGGTCAATCAAGAGACCTTAAAGTGAGCAACATGATAACTAAAATGGAATTAAAATGCCCCTTTTCTGTTCAGCAATACAAGTTTCTTAACAGATGTAGCAGAGCTGTGCCATAACTGAAGCTGGAAAGTTGCAGCAGCCTTTACAGGCAGAGCATTTCTGTTTTCTGAGGTTTTGTGATGTGAACAAGCACTAGCCTGTAGATGTGGAATGGACTTTATAAACAATATTAATAGGGCATCTCCAAGGGCAAATAAACCAAACAATTTGACCTTCCATCACTTATCAATGGAAGTGGAAGAATGTTATTGCTTTGGAATACTGCATGGAGAAATCACTGAGCTCTAAAAACCTTAGATAGCAACAAACACAAAGCAGATGCCACATTGTTTGTTACTGGTGACACCATGAGAAAGCAGAGAATAGCAAACAGATTTTCTTTGTACCAGTGGAACCCACATAGCAAAGTGCATATTTGACACGTGTGAGAAGAGAAAGGTGTGGTCTTCATGTGCCTTCACTGAGAAATGCTGAGAGGGGCAGGGTGGAGTCTGTAAGGAGAAATGGAGGGGAGCTCTTGAGCCTGGGCTCTGGAAAGGAGGAAGTGGAAGAATTGTAAGGGAATTGGAGGAAAGGGGACTTCTTGTTTAAAGCTGTAACAGAATGAATCAGAAGAGGATAAGCAGCTGGGGAAATCAAATGTAAGCTGAAAAGTGCACTGGAGAAAATGGAAATGTTGGGGCACCCTAATTATGTGTATGATGCATCAAAGGTGTCCTTGCTTGTGTCAGACTAATTTTCCAGGGTATCCTGGAAGGGCTGAGCAGTGAGAGCTTGGTTTGGAATCCTTGCTGCTTTGATTAAGTTTAGCTTCTCTGGGCACTGAAACACAGGCAGACTGCCTGGAACTTGTGGTATCACATGGCAGCATCCTCACTGGCAGTCTGAATGAAAAAAATACATGGTTTGGTGTTGAGTTAGATGTCCTGGCTTAGTTGAAAGGAAGGAAATGTAACATGCTAAAGTAAGATACATTTTTGTGCAATATGCAATTCAACCTGTCTTGCAATGGGCAAATAGGTGAGAAGATTGGACTTGTATTTGAATAAAAGTAGTGATTAGTCTGGTTTGCATTAAAGTATAAATGTCAGCTCCCTGTGTTTTAAGGAACTTGTAGTTGGCATCAGGAAGAAATTGTGCACACATGCAGCTGGTTTGTGTTACCAAGGTCTTCAAGGCTTTATGGAGGTCAAGTACTTAGATTTATATTTTCTTATAGCTCTTTTTTGGCTTTTTCATGGGGAGTAGCTGTTGCTGGAGTGTTTTCATCTGTATTAGTTGTTGTCCTGGGGAAAAGAAAAACTTAGAGCAAAATTTGTGAATAGTCAGTGGAGCCAAGTCTGCAGTCAAACTACAGAGTAATCCCTTGTGTAGGCTGGTCAAACCCCATTTTACAATAGTTCTCTCTTACTCGAGAGGCTGTTGTAGGTTCTCCATTCTTTTGTGGTTAGAAATCTTTTTTCTAATTCCTGTTTGAGATCCCAGGAATGAGCTGGTTCTTGAGCCACAGTGTCCTTTTAGTTAAGTATCTCTTTTCTGTCCCTTGTATATACCATGATTTGTATAGAGACAGTAGTGACATCCCCATGGTGTGATACTATTACTGGCTAGCCTCAGGTGGAGGGATCACACACCAAACTTGCTTTGGTGCCAGTGGGAATGCACTGCCTTACAAGAGAAAATGATGTAGCCCTGTGTTTTAGAGTCATTAGAAGGATTTGAAGCGATACAACTTCGAGTGTTGATCAAACCCATGTTTATTCCACTCCTCTAACCAGAAGGGATGAGTCATTCTGCTGAGCAAACCCAGGCCTGGGGCCTCTCAGGAGCTCCAAGCAGAGGAGCGGCGCTGAAGGAAAAACGTCACTTCTGTTGTGCTGCTCATCTTGCTGAATCCAAAAGCACTTTCTGTTTGTCAAAGGATCTATATTTGGCAGGAAGATTGTGTCCACTCCTGATGTGAAACCTCAGCCCTGTAGTGGGATGCAATAGCTTCTTAGCAGAACGTTTCATTGCCATCATGAGAGCAAAGGAGGTGAAGATCAAATTTATTTAAAACTGCAGAGGAGCCTGACGCATGCTGGAGAAGATGCTGGGCCAGCCAGGGTACCTGCCTTGCCACTGAGGCCTGGGAGCTTTTCTCTCTCTTTGTTATTTTTTCTGTTAATTTTGCACTCACTCAGTTGTGTCTGTCATTCCTGGTGGAGCAGGAAAAATCCTCAATGCCAGGGCTGGGCCTGCTTTCCTTTCCTTTTGATTAATTTAGGTTTTTTGATTAAATGACAGCTTTCATCACTTTGAGCAGTCACTTTGTGACAAGGCAATTTATAGATGCATTGGCATTATATGATTAGGACAAGCACAGTAAATAACAAATGAGAGCGGTGATTAATTTTGATATTTAAACGGATTGTCCTCCAAATTCAAAGTTCATGTTGTTTTCATATACAGCAATATTTTATTTGTTTGCCGGGCAATCTAATACTTGGTGCACCTCTCAAGGATAACTGCTGCCATGCAATCTTGAACAAAAAAGACAAAATATTCAATAAACCTATGAAATTAGATCTGTATTTCTGCAAAACCCGAGTTAACTAGATAAAGAGAAGAAAAGGTCAGAGTTCAAACAACTCTTTTGGTGTTTCCATCTCACACCAAACGAGCTGATAATTAAATGTCACATTCTGGTTAATTAACAGCAGTTAATCTCCAGCTATTAGTGTAACCATCTCAAATTTAAAGTTTACGGCCTCTCACTGGGCATTTTAACCCACCTCTGCAGAGGCACACAAGTGCTAGTGACTGACACAACTGCTGGAGTTTGTAAGACATTTTGTGGACGTATTTCCCTTCTCCAAAAATAATTTCAACAAACTTGAAATACTTGAAAGGTTTGTGTTAAATTAGACAAAATTAAATAAAATACAGGAAGAACAGAACATCCTATTATTTTCTTTCCAGAATTTTGGAACAGAATATTTTGATTTTTCATTATGAAATGTTCATTTTTGTTTTCAACAGTTACATTGATGTTATAAAACAAAAATATGGGATTTGGATGAAAGATTTTACTTGCTGCGAAGAGAAAATTATTTGTTTCGTTTTTCTGGGGGAATATTCAAGAGCTTTGGGATTCCTTGCTTCTGTGGAGGATGTGGTTAAGTGTTACAGAGTTGGATTCCTCTGGGAGCCACAGGCCACACCAGCCCTGGCTGCAGTGTAGTTTTGTACTGTCCCACAGGAACAAGCTGGAGGATGAGTAAGATGAGTGAGGAAATTCCTGATGTTACGTGATGTTACCTTCACAAATTCATATTTGGATACCTCCACTGGACAGGCAGCAGTATGATGGACACAGGCCCTGAAGTGATACCTGTTGATAGGGATATTTGCAACCAAATGCTGAGAAGGCTGGTCAAGAGAGTCATTTTGGTATTAGGTGTTGTAAGTGTCTGTGTAACAGAGCATAATCAGTGAATTGTCACTTACTGGTGCCTGATACCAGGTTAGCTGCAGCTCTGGATATGTTCCAGCAGCTTCTTCTGGAAAGCACTTCTCAAACTACCAACCCAGAGCAAATAATAGCATTTAGAAACTCATGAAGCTGTCAAGGCTGAAGGTAAGACATGTTCACCTACCACAGGTGGCATGTTCTCTGGGAATATTTTGAGCACATCCTGACCCTGTCCTTACTGAAACAACTCCCTCAAATGTGGGACTTCTTTCCCCTTTGACTTGTTCTGCATTTCCAGGGGCAAATATTGGAGCAGTATGTCATTCTCACTTTGTCTGTAAGAACAATTCTTGTGTCTTCTTTTGCTTCACAAGAAACTCTGCAGGAGTGTAATTTTTCTGCTCTCACTTTTGTTTTTCAAGTTGTACTAATCACCTTAGTTTAGAAAAAGGCTGACTGGTCTATTAGTCTTCTGCTGGTTTATTTTTCTCAGACCTTTGAGGATGAGATAAAGAAGCAGGTTTCCCTGTTTAGTGTAATAAATGGGTGTCAGTTTGAACAAGGGCTCAAACAGAAATAAATGGTTAATGGCAGACTACTACCAATAAAAAAGGGGCAATTTTGAGGGGGGGGGGGGTAAATATACAAGAATAGAAGACTGAAATATCATGAAAAGGCTAAGTCATCACCCACAGATGGCTATACATGTTTGCCTGCAAATGTCTACAAAGGTCACCCAAACTGTCATGCAAAGATCTGGGGTTCTGTGATTCCAGTGTATTTATGCTGATTCATGGATTAGAGTAATTTCCCCTGAAATTTCTTGAGATCCCTGCTAATGATAAATTCTTTCTTAAAAGCATTCTTTTCCTCTGAGATAGCTCTGATGTAGGACTCTCTGGCAGACTGAGCAACATGATGCTTCAACCCTTGTTTGGATTGTCCGGATTTCTCTCATGTTCAGTCTTGTTAATAATCTTTACTTGATTTGCAGCTTTAGAACTGGGCAGCAGAATTCATCTTGTTGTTACAGGGAAATGCATGGTGCACCCTGGGATTACTGAAATGGTTACATACAAATTCTGTTGATGGAGAAATAGAACTTTCTCTCCACTGGGCTGGGGGGTCATGGTGGCAGAGTTTACAGTTCACTGTTGGATTTAAACCTGATTCATTGAATGTAAGTGGAGGTACACAAATCTGCCAAGTTAAAAAGTTCCTTGATGGAAAAAAGGTAGAACTGATGGATAAACAACCTAAACCACAGATATCAGGATTCAATAATGCTGTTAAAGATGAAATACTATGGATGTTAGTACCTGGCTTTCCTAGAGTTTAAACGCAAGGGAAGGTGTTTAAACTTGAGCCTTTTTTGGAACTTGACATTTTGTGTGCAGATCTCTTCATTGCAAAGCATAAATTCCACCCTAAATCTCCCTGACAGACTGGGTGATTTCTAGGGAAGATTTATGTAGAGGCTTCCTTGTGGCACACAGGGAAGGGACGACCCTCCCCAGTGCCAGGAGCCAGCAATGTCCTGCAGTGTTCCTGCAGCCTCTGACTCAACAGCTCAGGCAGATAATCCTCCCTCCCTGCTGAGGTGAGGCTGTACCTTGGCTCAGAGCTCTGGCTGTGTCTCCATCAGTGCTTTTTCCTCTAGCACACACTTCACTGAAAAACTCTGTGTGCTCCAAAGAGTATTAATGAACCTCATACCCTGACCCTCAGGTTAGACCCTGTAACCAAAAGCCCCTCTGGTTTCTCCTGGTAGCCCTTTCTAAGAGCTGGCATAGCTCTCCTCCTTGTAAATTTTGACCCCTGTAGGTTAAACATATGTTTATTGAAATTCTCAGGAAGCTGCGAGTTGAAGGATGGATTTTTGTCCTGGTTTCTGTCTGCCTATTTAAGGTTCTTGCTTCTGTGCTGCTGCTGGTGCTGTATGTGGTGGTGTCTCTAACCACCACACTGCACCACCAGCACAGACACTGGGATGTCTGTGCTTGAGAGGAGAGTGTGGGTGTATTGATGGAACTACCAGGAGGTACTATATGTGCTAAATCTCAGAAGGCTGGAATTAAAACATTTTTATTACCACTTGAGAGCAGATGAGTTGAAATGGGTGTGCTACTTACAGAGCTCATGATGGGATTTCTTTTTAACCCTTTTCACATTGCTTGTTCCATTATGCCTTTCTCCTTTGTGAAGGGAATCATTAGGTAGAGCTGTAAATGTTAATTTTATAGTGGGCATAAATCAAAATCAAATTCAGGTTTGAAAATGTGTGTGTGAGGAGTTTTGTATCCATTATTATCAGTTAATTCTTTTCTCCTTAATGTATAACCACCCTCCAAAATTTAGGCAAGCCAGGACACAAAATAAGAGTGTGTGTAAATCTGGACCTTTCCATCCTAGTTTGTTTCTGCATTTAGCATTGACTTGTTAAAGTCAGGTTTGCCATAGCTGCCCAAATTGTGCAGGATGCCTGTGGATGAACACATCTGCAGAGCAATACACAAATGCATTCAAGTGTACATTTGCCCATGAAGAGGCTGTAACTGTCTCTCCAGATACTAGGCAGGTGTAAACAAGTGTCAATTTCTGCACACATGAACAGAATGCATTTATAGATAGTGCGAAAATGGGATTTTCTGGAGGCTGGTAGGAAATGTGATCTTTGGATACATCCTTAAGGCAGCACCATCTCTAAGGTGAGTTTACATCTTTGTGAAACCTTACTCCAGATTTCTGGATCTTTTTGTTTCTGCTTAGGAGGTTGCATTGCAAATCTTTTTCTGTTATCCTCCTCCTTAATTATCCTTAGGTGTCAGCCAGAGAAGTGGGCTCTACATCTCCCCAGCTTCTGAGGAGGAGCAAATCCTAGAGCATGAATGTGCAGGCAAGAACAAAGCAGAAACTTTGCCTTGGCTGCTTGATGAGAGGACTGATCCAAGAGCTAAATCCAGATCTTACTCTTGGTTTCAGCCCCCCATTAGTAACTGATAATCCCATGCACCTCATTTTCCCTACCACTGACTAATTTTAAAACACTTTGGGTAGTATCTACCTATAAAAGTGATTAATGTTGCATTGTGTGGTTTCTATACTGTCCCTACTCAAGATAAGATCTTCTGATTTGTGAGTGGAGATATGTGTGAGGCTTTTCTGTAAATGTCATCTGGGAGCCGAGCTGGGTTGCTCTTGGTTCAAGTTGATGTATTGTTCTGAGGCACAACCAGACTTTGATTAACAGTTTTACTGCTAGTGCTTATGATACAGAGGAATGTAAATAAATATCCTTCTCTCTTGTATTTTAAATATTTAATTCAAACTCATCTGGTATTTTTCATTTTTAATACTTCTATTATTATTATTTTTACTGTATCTCACTTTCAGGCAGCTGTTCTTCACAGTAGTTTCCTAGTCCAGCTAACCTGAGCTACAGAGTGAGCCTCTCTGCAACCAGCTGCTGATGCTGAAGACACGATGACCCACAGTTTTGTTAATGTCAAATTAGATTTCTATGTGCTTGGCGACATTGTAATCAGGCCTGGGACATTTCCTTTTCTGTTTTCTGCCTGATCTGGTAGGTAGACTAGAACAAGCTTTGTCTGTTTTGGTCCTTACTTAGGCAGAGTCTAAGCAGCAAAGCCTCCAGCCCTGAGGTTCAGTTTTAGGACAGCTGCAGATTACATGCTCCTTCCCTATCCAAGGAGCTGCTTTTCTCCCTGCCACACACAGAAAAAGCATATTTCCACACCAGGGAATGCTTTTCTCAGTTGCAGGGCCTGCTCTTGTCTGCAGCCAGCACCTGGCTTTTCATATTGCTGCAAAAGGAGGGAATCTGTGATTTGGGTAACCAGCTGCCTTCAGTGACGCTTTTTGATAGTTGTGCTGCAGAAGCTGCTGTGAGCTTTCATAGATCCTGCAGGCGACTGAGGGGAAAATACATTGTGCCTGTTTGTATTGTTTTCTGTACTTCTAGAGAAGTTTGGCTCTGTGCATTGGCACTTAAAGAGCATCTAGCAGTTTATCACCATCAGGAAAGAAACGGGTGCTCCTCAGGCTGATACACCTATCCAGGGAGAGCTCTGACATGGTTTCCTAACAAAATAACACTCATGGTTCATGTACGTTGGGCTGGTGCCATATAGAAGAATAAACATTGTCCAAGAGCTGTGTAGGAACAGCTCAGAATGGGAAGAATCCTTTCCATCCTCACTCTTCTTGTGTCTATAGCTTGGTGTTTGAACCCATGCCATGTGTGGTAGATTCATTTTTCCTCCTTGTCACAGCTATTTCAAAGGAGGAATACTTTGAGCAAGCACCATAAGACCAGATGGAGTGTGCAGGTCTCTAAAAATAATGTCTGTGGAGCTGAGCATGCTATTTTAGCCCAAACAAAAGAGCTTCAGATGTGAGTAGTTGTAGGTTAAGGGTTTCAATCATAAAAGTGTATCTTCAGGTACTTTTTTTCATCACTCATACCTTAACAAATACCTCGGGTTTTTTGTATTGATTTATACAAGGTCAGCAGCTTTACAAAAAGCCAATACGCCACATCTTGCCACAACCACGTTCCTTGGCTTCTGTGCAGTCAAAATCTAAACTTTGTACTCACATGGATTTTTTAAAGCAGTTACATGCATATGCAATGATTTAAAAAGCTCTCCCACGGAGGGTTTCATGTTTGTATTATTGTTTTGTTTATACTACTTGTAGTAGCTGACTGAAGATATATCAGTGTCTTCTGGGGAGGCTTGTCCTTTCTGTACATATGTGTTTGTGCATTCATAACAATATACTTTTGTCTTATTTTATAACACTTAGGCTATTTATGTCATTGCATCTTCACCCTCAGCCCTGGTTTAAAAGCATTCAAAATTATTTTCCACTATAATTTTCAACCTTTGAATATAGGCATGGAGTTCTTGAAGGATGTTTTTAAAGTGTTTTAAAACTGTGGATTTCTTTACCTAGCAGTGCAAAAAACCCAACAATCAGCTTTCCCGATCCCAAAAAAATCCAGATCCAGTTACAGAATCAACAACTAACTTCAGCTCCAATATACTGCGTGCAGTTTGTTTCACAAAGAGATGGTTTTGCAGATGGAAATGATTAGCAATAAAATGTATTGCAATAATGGAGCGTGCTAAGGTTACATAAGTTCAGAAATATACAGTGAAAACAGACTGTCATTTGCCTTCTCATAGACGTGACCCAATTAAAAATGCTCACTGCTCTGCATCACATGAGCAGCCATCCTCTCAGTTCTCTCTACTTATCTCCTTTTCTTAATTTTTCTATTATTTTTTCTCTCCTTGCTTGATCTATTAGTTCTTCCCACTTCATGTTCGCATATCTCATCTTAGCCTCCACTCCTGTGTTTCCACATGAAATTCTTTATTCCTTCTCTGTGGTTCTCTGAGAAGGGATGTGCAGAAAAGACAAAAACCCAAAGTGCAGTCCACACCCACTTAGGGAGCAATGCTGCTGTAGGGAGCTGGGAATATGTGTGTGTTAATGTGAAGGTTGTCCTTTGTATTTCCTCCAGGAATGTCCAGGCAGCAAATGAATCAGTGAGTGTAGAGAGCAGGCTTATTTAATAATAAATCACACTTTTCCCTTCTCACCCAAGGCATATATAAAAGGACCTTTCTCCCACAGCAGGGAAGAGGTAGGTGTGAATTCTGGGACTAAGGAAGATCTCCTGTTCCTGGTAGTGTCAGGAGCAGCTGTTTTGTTATCCTCTGTTCAGGATAGCTGCTGGAGACAGGAGTGCACATGTGCCACAGAAAAGTGTATTGCATTACAGCTAGCCTGAAAAAGCCATTTTCAATCTGGCTGCATTAGTGAAGGACATAAAAGTCTGTGTGAAGCTGCTCAATGAGGTTTGCAGTTAACAAGGCAGGATTAGCCCACTGAGGAGGGAGGAAGATGTAAGAAATAACATTTAGATTGCCTTCCCCCAGCTTGCTTCATCAAGTGTGATTATCTGACTACCCTCTGTCTTGTTAACCATGTACAGTAACTGTACAGAAGAAAAATAAAAGGCAGCTTGCTCATTCAGGGAAACACAAGTAGGATAAACACCAGAGCTTCTGCATGGCATGGTTGTGTTTTGTTTTCACAACTGCCACAAGGTGGGAATTTAGGGAAATAGCCATCTGTATCTCTTCCCATGCATGAATTCTGACATGCAAAGGATTACATGAAACTAGCAAGTGGCAGGGCAGGCTCAAAGCATTTACAAGAACTTGGCTTTTAACATGTCCTAGGAGGCATCCGTGGAGCTCCTTCATGCAGGGTATCATGGATATTAAAGAGTTCACAGAAGTTCAAGAAGGGCCTGATCCAAATATATCCCTTCTTGGTTTTAGTAACTCTGATCGGTCTGACTACCCTATGATGGGTTGACCTGCTTTGTACAGTAGTGGCTGTAGGGATCAGTTCAGGGATGTTTTATCTGATGAGATTGTTGGAGGGTGAGAAAATTTGACTCTGCCACTGTTCCTCATGATTCTAGTTATCTTCTTTTCTCATGGGGTGTCTGGCTCTACCTTGTGGTCTTCCACATTTAGAATGCAATTCACCTGTTTAAGCTTGAGCATGTGCCCTTTTAGGTACCCAGAGTTTTCTGCCTGGCCTCCAAGAGAGCTTGGCTCTTCGTTAGGGTTCATGGCAGGTCTGCCAGCCCAGCATGGCTGCCTCAGAAATTTTTTCAAGTTTTTCATAATGTCTCTGTTCATAAAGCTGAAACTTGTCCTTAAAACATATGTTTTGTTTAGCAGTTTTTAGTACTTCTGCATTTGACTGTATGCTTTGAATTATTTATTCCCCTTCTTCCCCCTTTCCCTCCTTCCCTCCTTCCCATTTTTCCTTCATTATTTTTGTGAATTTCTCTTCTTTTCACTTTCTATCAATGTCACCTCCTCTTCATGCCCTCCCCCCTTCTCCAACTCTGTTAATGTGGTTGTTCTCCATCAAAAAGGCATTTTGGAGTATGGGAGGTGCCTTCACTTTGTGAGCTGAAATTAGCCTGTGGATTGTGTAGTGAGCTCTGTGTGCATGTGTGTGGCTAGAAACTGTTGACTGACACCTCCCAAAGAGCTAAATTACAGAACAAAAGAAAATCACTTCAGTTTTAGCCAATGACTTGGCCTTCCCACATGCCCACTAGCTAAACTGCAATTGGGATAATTCATTAATGAAATCATCTTCCAATAATAGTTGTTTGGATTGAATCAGCTGCATCTCAGTACCTCTTCCTTCTGTCTGCCTTTTGTTGGAATGTGACTCAAAGGCTGGAGTGCTGGGGCTGCTCCAAGTACAAGGCTAGCCAAGCGTGCAGGCTCTGGTCCTGGTGGTGGCAGTGGCAAACATCAGCCCCACCAAGCCAGGTCAGGGCAGCCAGGAGCCCAGCCCTTCACCTGAGGCATCCCCTGCCTTGTCTCTGTGACCCTGGGCACCAGAATGGCAAAGCAGTTCTCAACCCACGTGGCCAAGGAATGGGTTAAAATGCTGAACTGGGAGAGTGGCTGTGTGTGTGATGCCTGCACAGCCACCCACGGCCTGAGCCCAAAGGGAAAGCCTCAGATCTCCTTATATGGGATCTTTTTTCTGAAGAAAGTGCTCAGGATTTGGCCGTGACTTCGTTCAGTGTCTGTGTGAGCACAGCGCTGTCACCTCCCGCATCTCGGTGCCACTACTGCTGTTAGTAGTACAGTGCACTCACAAAGAAACCTGGTGGGTGTGATCTTTATTTTTGCAGCCTTCTTTTGAGACCTGTAGACCCTGTTTGAATATTTTGCTATTATAGATTTCCAGCTCTCCTGTCCAAAATTATTCTTGCATTTTTCCCTTTCTTTTTGTTTTGTTTTGTTTTGTTTTTTTTTTTTTTTTATCTTACTGCTATCCAGGCATGGACACGTTTGTGCACAATACCCACACATGCACTCAACCCAGGACAGCTGGCCTGCACATGAGCACAAGGGTGTCTGAATGTGCATGGGGCTTGGGATGATTATTTACATTTCCTTTTATGGGGATCTCAGCAAGTGTAGTTTTCTGGTGATTCATGTTTTGGCCAAGACTTGAGTCTTTTTCAGCTTTTTCATTAAGAATGCTGTTGTGTTTAGTGATACCTCCCATTTTTGCCCCGCTGGCTGTCTTGAGCTGTGCAGTGCTGCATGTTGTATTGGTGAGGAGAAGGAAAAGAAAGCTTGGGACTGGGGAGTGCAGTCAGGGCTACAGACCTGCCCAGACATTTCCCAGTGTCCTTCCAGAGAGTGACAAAAACAGTGACTTCCATCTTCCCTGGCCTGCCAGCCAGAGCCTCCAGCTTCTTGGTCCATTTCAATGCTGCACCCAGGGTGATGGAGGCTGTGCTCTACACACAGGCTCATCTCAGAGTCACAGTCACCCCTGCCTGTTTCCTGTGAGTGTGCTCCCCTCCCTGCTGTCTGGAGTGGCCCTGGGGTGCATCCTGGCAGGTAGCCCAAGCTGAACTGGAGTTTGGCTCTCCCAGTCAGGTCTGCACTGGAAGGAGGTTCCTGTGCATTTGGAGCATGTTCCTCGGGCTGTGCCTTTCCAGCAGGCTCACCTTGGAGCAGCTGCATGGAATAAAAGCAGTGATGGGGGCCGCCTGGTCCCATGGCCTGGTAAAGGATATGTATGGCTGTACTGTGGTGGGGAAAGTTAGGATGAGCATAAGATAAGGAGAACAGCTCACAAGCTCTGTGGCACAACCATGGCCAGCCCTGGACTCTGGTGTGTTAGTGACTCCAGTACCTCAGTGCCTCTTTTTGTTTGATGCAATAGCTGTATGTGATGCTTCTCCCTCCACTCCCTGTCCTTTCAGCTTCACTGTAAGTCCTAAACTGAAGGATAAGGCAGGTTTTGCAGAGACCAGAAAAGTTTCAAGCTCAAGCCCAGAGCTTCTTTCACTTGGAGACCTCAGTTCTCCAAGCAGAGAGATGGGCTTTGGGGAAACTGCAGCATGGTTCAGCCAGTGCATCCACACATTCCCCTGAAACCATAGCCTTGTGCCAGTACAGGGAGCCAGGGAGCCCTGACTGCCCGTGAGATGGCATCTCCCAGGTGTGAAGGAGTGGTACTGTCCCCTCACTGGTGTCTTGACATCACAGAAAGGCTCATCTTGTGGCAGTGCATGTGCCACACTGTGAACAGGCAGTCACTGTGCCAGGTATCCACCTGCAGCATGAACCCAGCATCCCTTTGCTGTTAGAGATGCAGTCACTAAGTACAATTTCCTGAATTAGATTGCAGTTGGATCCTGCCTGCCCTGCCCTCAGTTTTCTTAGGGTCCTGTAGTAAATTCTCTCTGCCTTAAGCTGAGAATAGCCATAGGTTCAGTCTCTCAGGAGAGGTTTAAGCCACTGCGTGACAGCTGCGGGCAACTGCAAAGTGACCCAGTGGGATCCAGCTGCTGCCCTTCAGTTCCATCAGTGAGCAGTGACTTAGAGCTGCTGCTTTCCTTTCCCACTGGTGATTGCTTCATCCCTTTAGAAGGACTTGATTTAATTTCCAAGGGATTGGGCTCTTCTCATCAGGCTGTCTGTGACCCCTGACAGTACTAATACTGCAAACCCAGACTTGATTAATCATTAGGCTTTTAAAGAAGATTTCCAAGCCTAGCTCCCTGGATTATCTGCAGCCATTGGTTGGTGTTCAGCTATATAAACAAACAAGTATTGCTATTTCTTCTCTATGAGACTAAAGTTTGGGAAGGGCTTTTTTAGTTGCATTGAGTTCTCAGAACTACAAAGTAATTACCTCATTTAAGGTCAGAAGGGTCTCTCTTCAGTTCCCCAGTAGCTATAAAAATTACCCAAATATTTCGGTGCCTGAATGAAAACATGAACTGTAGATTCAAACTTGGCCACGTGTAATAGGTGCGATTCTTTTACTTTTGACTCTCCAGGTTATAAGTTCCATTCATTAGAAAGATCCTTGTGGGTCTCTTCCAACTCAGAATATTCTGTGATCTGTGAAAAGTGCTGTTAGTAGCTTTAATATGAAAATGTTTATGCTTCTGTTGTCACATTCCATTAATACAGCTAAATGTATCCATTCCACTATGTGACTGCTTTGAGCTGGACACCTTTCATTTTCTGTGATTACTGGCAGGCTTCTTGGTACCTCTTAGATTAGCTAAGATTTACCAAAAGTACTTTTTTTTTAGAGGGAATGAGCTTTCAGTTATGTCACAAGCAGGTACATGTCCCATTGGTTTAAGCAGGGAATCCAGGGTGCCCATCTTCAAGATACCCCTGGAATCAATTCTTGGCTTCACCATTGCCTAGTACTGGACTCTGAAGAAGTAATTTAAATTACCATTTCTTGAGTGTGTTTTTGTATCTGATTCCTTGTGGTTTATATCCTTCTGATAGAAAAGAGATATGTCTGTTGAGTTCTCCTTCTTTGTCTCTTTGCCAAGGACTGCATATTTATTTTTTCCTTAGTCCTTCCTTTTAAATGGGTTACACCCAGTTTAGATGCAGTGATGTCAAACACTATTTAATAAGTAATGCGTAATACTTGTGTAATCTGTGGGACCTCTTGAGCAAGAGAAGACAAATTGGCTTCTTCTAGCTTCGTGAGCTAGAAAATCTTATGCTAATGGCTTGTTTCAAAATAGATATTCAGAGAAGTCAGAGTAAGGAAAAAACTTACTAAATCATGAAACTTCTCTGGCTCCTAATATGGAATATTTTCCTTATAGAGCACTTTCAATTATTTGTCCAAAATCTTTCTAAATACCCTTAGCAATGGATCTTTTGAACTTGCTGTTGGAAGACTGCTCGATATCATACTAGAACTACTTGTAAAGACAAATTGATGTTTCAATGAAAGTTTATCTTTTCATAATTTAATGTCATTACTCATAGATTTACTACTTCTTGCACAACCCAAAATTCCTCTCCTTTCTTGGTGTTTATAACCTTCAAGTATTTGTCATTTCTGGTTGTATTCTTTTGCTTTGTTGTGTTCCAGCCAAGGTCTGCGTATTTCATTTTCTTAACATCTTCTTTTAAGTCAGCCTCTGCATGTTCTTGTTTCTCCTCTGCCACTACTTTAGCTCCATTTTTGTTTAAGTTAATGAGATGTCTCAAAGTGAATGAAATATCCCTGAGTGTTCTAGAAAGAGGGGACAGAGTCTTGTAAAAACATTTTAATTCATGGGACTGTGAGGAGGTCAAAAGATCCCTGAATCAGTGTGGGAATTTCCAAATATTCTGTTTATTACAGGATTTCCCATGTAAATAGAATACCTTGTAAAGAAGATTTTGTTTTTCTTTGTTTCTGGGCAGCCAGCACTTACAGCTTGCAAAGGCTCCTAATGTACCTGTGCAAATAAATTGTGCATGTAGAGCAAATCTGGTGGGCTGGATTTAGTGGGGAGGCTTGTCTGAACCCTGCCACTTGCTGTGTGAACAGTCAGGTTTGCTGTCCTTATATGCCTGGGGTTTCAGTTGGTATTCCATGCCATTCCAGCATTTAAATCTACTTTCTCCTCGCTTTCTGATTTCAGATCTAACTTTTCTAATGAGTTTTTTTGGGGTTTTTTGTTGTTTTTTTTTTTTTTTTTTTTTTTTTTTTTAGTTCATAACCATGCCATTCTTTTTTAATAGACTTTTCACTTTTTCTGGAGCAGTGCTGAAGATGTTAGGTAAAAAGTGGACTAACATACTTTCATATAATATTCCAGTAAGCTAAGTGTGTAAATTTGATATAGAGCCAAAAAACAGATTTTGTTTTCTGTCATTCAGATGGCTTTGGTTGATTTTGTTCCCATTGTGATCCAAGCAAATTAATTCAGTGATTAATGTTTCCTGAGATGCTTTGTCAAATGCTTGTGCTTCAGATACATCATGCATTCCCTACAGCCACAAATGTTGAAATTCTGTAAAAGATACTCAGCTTTTTCTGGCAGTCCCTATTCTTCAGAAACTAGTTCAGCTGAATTTTTTTTCCCATCATTCTGTAGATTAGAGCTGACTGACTATGGTCTGCAACCTTAGTTTTGTGTTTTATGTGATCTGCAGAGAATTGTCTGGTCACAAAGTGCGGTCTCTTCCCTTGGACACTAAATTTCATTAGGGGCACTTTGAGTACATTAAACACATTTCTTAATACTAGTCATATGTACAAGCTGCTCTTCTGTTTGCTACAGGACTCTGATCATGAATAAAAGGAAAGTAATGTATATAATAGAATGAAGAAAGGGTGTTGTGTTTTAATTAGTTTGCATTAAGCAGTTGACCTCCCTCCAGAACAGAATATACTCTCTGGTAAGAAAGCTCAGCAACTTTTTGGCCTTTGAAGATGTGCACAGGGATCACACAAGGATCTCCACACCTTTTATATCCTCTTCTTTTGCTGGGAATCACTGCAGTTCTCTTTATGCATAAAGGAACTTCTCTATCTGTGTATTGCCAGCTTTACACATTCTTCTTTGGCTACTGGAGAGCAGAGAAAATTGTAGCATAGTCCTGGCCTCTGGGTGGTTGGTCTGGAGTCCCCTCCCTCCTTGAGTTCTCCTTGCAGTACATCTCCTGGTGCCTCCCGATGAGATGTCATCCTTGTCCTGGTATTTGTTGCTTCCTCTTAAATTTTAGACTTCCTGTTTTGTTCTGTTTCAGTTTGCTGCCAGAGCAAACCAGAGTAGTCATCAGTGCAGCTTCACAGCTTGTGCATTGTAGGTGTGTAAGTGCATGTGTTTCAGGCATATTTTTTCATTTTCCTGCCCTGTTGAGCCTCCTGTATTACTTGTCTGTGTCCCATGACATCATTCCCTTCCTGCCAAAAGCCCTGTGCATCTTTCTGCACCTTTGCCTCTTATGTCTGTAGTTTTGCACCCGTGGTTTCCCTCAGAAGCCAGGTTGTTCCCTTTGTCTGTGCCAGAGCTCCAGGGATTCCTCCCTTTGGTGAGGGACCCACAGCTCATTTTTACCTTTTTCAAGTTCTTGTGTGCTCCATTCGTCATGGTGAGGATCTTTTATCCTCCCAAATACTTACTTGCCTCATACCATTTTCCTCTTTCCTTTTCTATCAGAGACTAAAGAGAAGCCTTGCAAAGAGTCAGAGTTATGATCCCTAGATTTGGCTTTTCAGATATTGGAAGTTTTACTTTCCCATACCTTTCTACGTGGCCTGTATTTTTAGAATTTGTCATCTTGACCAAAATTGTTCTTCAGATTCTCATGTTGCAGAATATAAATATACTTTATTTTCTTCCCTCCTCTAATATTCATACTTACATTTAAAGTTTTATACTGTTTCCCTCAAGTGGGACCTTTTTGCAAGGTCTGTCTCCTGCAAGTGAGTAAAATAAGATTTGTTTTACTTTGTAATCTTTAATCTTCTTCATTAAATATAATCACAAAACTGTGAGTGAAGCTTACTGTTGACGTTAGTTCTTTAAATCTCTGTTTAGGACAAATATTGACCTAGGAAGATTTGTAAAAATGAATTAGATAAGCAAAATAAAATTTTATATCATGATGATGAATTTTAGGACAAAAAGAATCTTTCTTAGCATATCTCTGTCTTCTATTACTACAAGTACTGCACAAATTCTTTCACAAGTGAAGGTAGGTAAGAGAGCCATACAAAGAATATCTTTAGATGGCTCTGACCCAGTTAGCTCTCCTTAGCCTGGAACCAGAATGCCTTTCTCTGATTTTTTGCTGGCCTGTGTTTTTCTGAGTAAAATTTTCACCTGCTGGTATCTCTAATTTTATATTATTGTTCCTATTACTGCAATCCTAAAAGATTTATCTAGTGCATATTAGTGTTCTCTACTGTTGAACTTTTAAACCCTGCTGAATTCCCACTGATGGAAAGAGTCCCTGCTTCCCTGGGTTTCATTTGGCTAACAGCTGCCCCACTTGCTTAGGTTCCAGGATAGAAGGAAATTGTCCTTACTGCTGTTTGTGCACTGAATTTTCCTAGTTGTTTGATTATACACCCTTTTCCCTCTCTCCCCAGCATTCACTGTTCCACACACACATATTTCACTGAGCTGTGACTTGCACAGAGTAGATGAAGTATGGAGCTACTGGGTAGAAATTCCAGCTGGCTGAAGCCACAGAGCCTCATATTGTAGTGAGGGTGTATGATATTGTGGGAAGGACGGAGGGAGCAAAGAAACAGCAGATCAATAGGATGATCTCAAAGCAAAAGGACCTTGGTTTTGTTTCTGTGTTACCTCACAGGGTACTTGTGCCCCTGTTCCATCATGTCAGTCAGGATTTGGGGAAGAGGGGTATCTGGTGCTTTCCAAAGTGCTCCTAACTCTGATCGAGCAGCTGCTGGGTCTCCACTACCTAGAGGCTGATCTGGAACCTTCCAATGTCAGACACGGCCAAGCTGTCTCAGGTGAATCCTGAAGGAGAAGGTCACACGCTGGCTTTGGATCAGGCAAATGGGGGTTAAGCATCTCGGCTCATGAAATGTCCTAGATTTGTTTGAACAGTACTGAGAAAATTCTCTCTGTTAACAAGACTGTCTGCATTCACCCAGCCACCTTGGGACAGCAAAAGGAGAACAGTGTGCCAGGGTGTTCTGCCAGTGCAGCTGGTGGGGGCTGCTAGCTCTTGTTGTGAGTTCTGCCTTGGAACTTTCCCAGGATTAAATTGCTGGCGCTCGTTGCATCAGCAATGAGCCAGAGGAAAGTCCAGGTTGTCTCTGCCTTGTGCTGCTTTATTTAGATCACCTGAGCTCCCTCCCTCCAGGTCCTACCTTTTTGGTCTAAAGTTAGAGAATTTGCATATTGCATTTTGCTGTCCTTGCACTCAGTTACTTTGTCCTTCCTTCTGCTGATGCAGGTGAAGGTTGAAGAGGAGCATGCCACTCTTCATATGGGTCACTTCATGTCATCAGGACCTGTGATGATAAGATGGGGTATTAGAAATAATCTTTCTGCCTTTCAGCTGCCTATTAAGAAATGTTGGTGTGAGTGTGCATGTTTGGGATTTTGGAAAGAACAGACATGTACTTGTATCCAGACCACCTTAGGGAGGGAGCTCATCACCTGTGAAAGCCCCAGAGGTTCCAGATTCCCCAACAAACAATTTTTGCCAGTGAGGGCCACCAAAACACCTCCTGAAGCTGGTGAAACAATTAATGTGGATGCCTACTTGATGGCTGAGTGTCCAGAACAGTCCATCTTGGAGAGGCTAAAGGCTAATGAAATAACTGAGCTTTACCCCTTTTTAATCTCCTTGCAATCCAGAAGCAGCAGTTTCCAAATCACAGTGGCTAGTTGTACAACTTTCTCCAATTCCAGAATCTTAAGGTCCCAAATTAAATGGATTTACTATAAATGTATTACTGACAGCTGCATTTTTTTATGGTCTGATGTCCTTTTTGTACAACCTGTGAGGTGCACATACTGGGACTGATTAAAATGTTGAAATGCTCCTGCTGCCCACCTCAGAGAATGTCACTTGTCTTTTCCAGACCCAGATTCCTGCAGTCTTTGAAGAGCAGGCTTCAGAAGGAAAAAGTCAATGCACTTATCTTCAAACTACTGTATATTAATACAATTTGTACCTATAAGAGGTTTCATCTGCAGCTTCATGTATCTTCCACTTAGAATAACCCAATATACCAAGTTATAATCATGACTTAGTAAAGAGAAATATTTTCTAGGGTAACCATTACTCCAGACTGCACAACAAGCCTTGACCCTAAGGACTCTTTCTCTCTTGGGAATGGGAGGGAGAAGGGAAGTGCACTAGGCAGAATCCCAATCCTCAGGGCATTGCTTAATGCACATCCATCTTTGTGTTCACTCCAGTTATAAACAAACAACGAGGTCCAAGTGTGCTTTGCACTGTTTGGGTCTAAAGGTATTTCCTGGCTGCTTCCAAATGCTGTGTCTGAAGGCATGCAGTCCTTTCCTGGGGAGGAAATCAGGGATAATGGGGGAACCAGAAGGCTCAGGCGTGGTGCAGTGCAATTTAGTTAGAGCCCAGTGATTAAACCTTGTGTGCTGGCTCCAGGCTGCTCTTCCATCCTGTCCTGATTGCAGCCCCGTGGCTGGAGAGTGCTCAGCTTCCTCCACCTGCAGCAGCAAAACCACTTGTGCTGGTTTCAGTCTCACTTATCCTGTTGCTGATTTCATCTTTACACCAGCTGATAAACCCAGAGCAAAGATGCAATCCGCAGCCTCCCTGCTTGGGCAGCACAGAGATCTTCCCTGGGGATGTGTAATTGTGTTATTGGAAACAAGGTGACTTTATCTGAACCTAGCTCACTTTTCAATCTCATTTCTGTTTTGCATACTCTGGGAATGAATCTGTACTCCCTTTCCCGCCCTGGTTTAAAACCTCTCTGATCCTATTTTAGTAGACTTTTTTCCTAAGCCCCGAATAAAAAAAGGGTTGATTTCTTAGTGTGGAAAAATGCAACACTTTTGCAGCATATTCCCAAAAGACTCAAAAGAGAAATCCTTTGGTTTGGAAGCTGATTTGAAGAAAGGTGATAGAATAAAAACTAGTACTATTTAATAAATAAAATAGTGACTAAAGTATTAGGAAACATTCTAATTGTGAAGCTGCCTGACTTGGAGAAGAAACTTGGAAATCAAATAGTGTAAGCTCCATCTGTAGAAGGTAAGCATAATAGAAGTATTGCAGAGGAGAATGTGCTCCAGAGCCCAGCCCTGTTTCTTCAATTGCCACTGTTACAATTATTCCCATTTTCCTGTCTGGGCTATTGGTAGCTTTGCTCCTGCCATAATAAGATGTGTCTCTGTGTGGTATTAACCATCAAATGAGAAAATGGGGGTTCCTTCAGGGCCAGGGGTGAGAAAATGAGTAAATCTCTTCTTTGTTTCTGTGATCATCTCTGAAGGCATTTTACCTCCCCTTGCTCTGCCTTGTTCTACCCTACTCTTTGTCAACAATAGGAAGAGAAATCTAAGTTTTATATATAGCACTTGTGGGGCCTCTGTGCTCAGCAGCACATTCTGTTGTGGTTTTGGGGCTGGAAAACAATTGTTAATGCGGTGTTGTGGCATTTTTTTCAATCCTTGGCAAACAGTTATTACCGGCAAAAAATCAAATTTAAGTGAACTCTGAAGATCTTGGGTCATAATGAGTGTAATGCCTGTGCTGAAATATAAGGCACACTGTGCCTAAATTGATTAGACATACTAAGAAATTGTCCTAATGAGGCTGGGGCTTAGTAAGTTTTTATCATGAGACCTAAGAGTCTTCTTGGCTCTTGATCATATGCATATGGTGCTGAGTGTTCACAACATTTTGTCTGGCCTCCAGAGTGATCTTTTTAAAGCACACAGGTAGTATTGCTGATTTAAAGTTCAACGAGCCTATATCAGGGGGTCTGCGCAAGGCAAGTGTCATTATTTGATTCCAAGGAATCTGAAATTTTGGAGGATCTTGCCCCAGCTCTGAATAAAGCTCCATCTGTAAGATTGCAGCAGTTGTCTATGGCTCTAAATCTCACCAGCCTTGGACTGAACATAACTCCAATTTATTGGATGTACATATGTGTTTCACATACTTGGCACAGTGCTGCAGATCTTGCTGAACTATGACATCAAGGTGTTTGAAAAAGTATTAGCCTTTAATATTAATTAATCAGTTCAGATGTGTCATATGACTGAGGGAAGAACAATTATTGATAATTAGAAATTAGATTATGAAAATTACATAAACTGGATTTTTAAAGTGCTTAGGCAATAAAATATAGGTAAGATATTAATTAACAGTGAAATGCTGGACTGGGCTCTGCTCTCAATTCATAACTCCACTCTAGTTTCTAAAAAAATCATACTTGTGAGAAAATGATGTGAGGGAATAGAGGCTTAAGGGCTCATGCATCCAATTTCACTGCACACATGTCATTAATAAACTGTGAAGCAGTGAATTGCAGTGATATGAATACCTGAGAGCAACCTTCTCCTCACTATGACACCAAGGCACTTGAAATTCCCCAGAATGCTCTGACAATGGCCTCAAGGTGAAGGCAGGATGAAGCTGATGAAGGTTATATTTAGCCCAGGTCCTTGACTCCAGGACTCCTCCTCTGCTGGTGCAGCTGGACCCATCTCCAATGACCTTCAATTCACATTATAAAATGGATCTAGTTTTTGGTACCCTTGTAAATAGGAATTGGGTGTGGAAGGATTCTGGAGTGCTGCAATGGATATTGCTTGCACGCTTAGTCTAATCTACATATCTTGCTAAATCCCATGATTTTACCTTGAGTCTCACAGTAGTTGATTATTTTGTGATAGCCCAGTCCTCTGCAGTTCCATTGCTTTCAGCTTTAGTTTTAAAGATGTTAACATTACAGCCTGCATAGTTTTTGTAGTCTGAAAAGGTGTAGTAAAGCCTCAGAAATTATAAATCAAAGAAAAACATCTATAAACACAGTTCTGCTGTTCTTATTTGGCCCTTTTAAGGCAAATTCAGGATTTGTGTATTTAAGTGCTGTTTGTTATAGTATGTCCTGGTTTGAAACAGAATCAGAGTTCTTAGAAAAAAGATAATTTGGAAAGACCAACCAGCAGTATACAATAAAGTGCAAAATGGAGTGTGGAAGAAGTAATTTATGATTTACCCTGAAATTTGTTTGAAAAGGAACAAAACATGGGACATGTTACAAGGCATGTTAGTTTGTTTATCCTTCTTATCTATTAATCATGCTGCTGGATGCAGTGCTGCTGAAAACTGTAGGACCTGTCCTGGGTTTTGGTGTTTTTTTTTTAATAAAGTCAGCCTTTGGGAGGGAACTGAAGTGTAGATATCCTAAAGGCATCTCTCCTCTCTAGATGCTGTCACTTAAAGTAGACTGGCAGGACCGTGTTGTTTCTCTCACCCTGAGACAGTGCATTGCACATATTGCTCCTCATTTTACATTACCAAAGACTAAAAAGTCTTCTCGGCTGTCCCCAAAACCGCCAAATGGAGGTCTTATAACCATGCTCAGTTAAACTGGAATGACTGAGTAATGTATGTTTCTCAAATTAAGTGAAATGAGGAGGCCAAACTCTTCATGCTGTGTTGTTTCTGCATTATTCATCTCATTCTGTGCTGTCCCCCACTGGAAGGGAAGGATGAGTGCCATAAGTGGGACCTGATCCTGGGAAATTACTACCAATATTCAAGGTACACCATGACCAGGCTTGCATGAGTTTCTTTAGACCTGCTTCCTAGTCTGTGCATTCTAAAACGTTCCTGGGATTATATAAATCTGATGGCTTGTCATTCATGGCAGAGCAGAGCTGCAGCAGATGCGCTCCTGCCTGCCTCTCTTGGGATCCTGCTGGAAGAGAGAGAGTCTTGCTGTGTTTGCCTGCACTGCTCCTGCTCACTCCTTCCACCCAGGCTTGCTGGTGTGTGCTGGCAGCCTGACCTGTTTGTTCATGTCAGGAGAATCAAGCAGAGAGCAGCTCTAGATGAATTTGGGCTCTCAAACTTCTTCATGCAAACTACAAGGACCATGGGTGATGGTGACCAACTGTGCTGCTTCCTTTTGCCTACACCTTTATAGGGAGAGGAGGGAATTGGAAGAGCTGGTTGTGCTGGCTGTGATGGCAGACAGGTGAATTGGGTATTGTGCAAAGCCTCCAAAATGCAGTGGGTCTTTCTATCCATAACTGGTCTCCTTTCTTGACTGCTCTTTCCGCATCCTAATAAGTAAATCCAGATTGGTTACACTAATAAAAGTCCACCAGAAGCCCAAAGCCTACAGTCATGAAAATTTACTTCTCCTTTCAGTGTACCAAGATATAAGCAAATAATTAGGTGTTTAATGTTTTGGTAGAGCCACACAGAAAAATAATATTCGTAAATTTCCCAGCACCAAAATCAAATGGAACCCACTTAATTACTAACAAGTAAACAATGATTCTTCCTCCTTAAAATACCCAAACACTCTCATAATTAGCTAATTAAACTACCACATAAATGATTATTCAATATAAAAGAGCGACAGAGAGGCGGGCAGAGGAGGAAAAGCAGTGAAATCATTACCCACAGACACATTTCTTTCACCAAGGAAGCCAGTGAATGGTTACAGGAGAGATGATGAGTAGAAAATAATAGGAAGAGCAATCAATAATTAACTTGCCAATATCTGCAGCTTAAAGCCAGCCAGTGTGTTTGTTTTGCCCAGAGAAGACCACATGTGAGAAGATACTCACATGTTTCTCAGCACTTTTCATTTTCTGCAGTAGAAGAGTTGCCCTAATTCAATGCTGCTCAATGACCTCTGTAAACCATCACTGTGACTGATGAGCTTTTGTTCATGGTAGCCCAGGATAGAAGAAGTACCCAGATTTCCCCTCTCTCCTTATTGAAACTTGAGAAATCCGAGAGGTTCCGAAAGACCTGAATGTTTTGGTTAGAGAGGCCAATTAGAGAACTAGAATCTGATATCTCTTCTGTAAATTGGTAAGAATTGGATGTTTTTTTTAATAAAGGTCCTCTCTCCTTGGTGATTGGGTGTCAATGCTGACTTTTTGTTGATACTGCTGCTAACATCCATGCAAAACAGCAAACTCCTGCTGGGGTGTAATTTCATGTAGACAAGTTCATTCAGGTAATGTTAACAGACCTGAACAAAAGTGTTTTGTAAGGAGCCCCACTGGCTAAAAAAAAAAAAAAAAAAAAAAAAAAAAAAAAGTTCTAGAATGGAATGGTTTAGTTGTAAGCCTAAATCCCCCCCCGCAATGGGCAGGGAAACCTTCTACTAGACTGGACTGTTCAGAGTCCCATTCAGCCTCTACTTGAACACTTCCAAGGATGGGGCATTCACAGTTTCTTGAGGAAATCAGTGTCTCACCACCAACATGGTAAAGAATTTCTTCAAATATCTAATCTAAACCTGCCCTCTTTTAGTTTAAAGCCATGAACACTTGTCCTGTCACTACATGCTCTTGTAAAAAGACCCTCTCCAGTGCTCTTGAAGACCCATGTTGTGTAGGTTGAATTTATATTTCCAAAAGCATACCGGAGGTAATTGACATTCTTTAATTTCTGCATCTTTTCAGTGTTTCCCTTGTCACTTTTCCCCTGCCCTTGTCATTCTTGTGCCTGGACCTTGTCTTTCAGTTTCAAGGCAGTAGAGTTCCTCTTTCCCTGCAGTGATCAGGTCGAGGGGATTTCAGTCTTCCTTCAATAATCTGCCTCACACAGCAAATACCCTACATAGATATTCTGATTATTTATGTTTGGGTTATTTTTTGCCTTTAGTTTTTTTGGTTGAATAACAGTTAAAAAGCAGCAGGACTAAAAAGGCTATTTGTAGCCAGGGAAGGAAAAAAAGTTGGAAATACTGTTCAATAGGATGAAAAATGAAGTTGCCTACTGGGTTATAGAGACAAATGTCCTTTGGTAATTGTATGAGTCAGATTAATTATTTTCCAATGTTGTAAATCAGTATGCTTAAATCTTTTTTACTTTAGCAGATTGGCAGACAACACAGATCTGAAGGTTTTCCTTTCTCCTTTATACCTAAACAATTTTTATAAGGCTCTTTTGTATTTTGGTATCGGAGACACTGTTTTTACAATCACTTGCGATGTAATAAAGTGGTAACATTTCTGAACAAGCATTGCAGAGCTGAGGTATGAGCTTTGTGCCCTTCAGATTCTGTTTTCAGGGAGAACTGTGTGCAGTGTTGGGGCCTTGATAACTTGAACTGGGCAATAAATTGAAGTGATATCTTAATTGCTCTGTGTTTTAGGTTTTCTGCCACGTCACTGAGATGTTTGTGGAAGGGGAGGTTTTGTTCAGAGGTTACTGAACAAGGAAACTGATGGGTGGCTAAGGGTATAAAGAGAGGAAAAATACAAATGAAGCCTAGGGATCCCTGAAGAATTGGTCAGTCATGCTCAGAGCACCCAGCAAGAAGCAGCTTCTGGGCAGACAGGTGAATAACTGGTCTGAAGACCAAGTGGACTGATTTTGGACAGCTCCTGGCAATTAGACATGAAGGGGAATTGAAAAGAGTAAGATGCATATCTGCCAGAAAGAATTAATTGTAAAAAATTTGCATGCAAAGTACAAAAGTTCTTGCTTAGGTGGAAAAGACAAGCCTCTATCTTTTTGCATTAAGCACTGTGACAGCTGCTGAATTAGCTCAGGAAATGTTGGTAGATGCTTTGATACATACAGGAAGCCCAAAATTTGGATGGGTGGCTTTTAAAATATTGGCTCTAATTCACTGCTGTGCCCTTTGCAGGAGTAACAAAAACATGGAGAATGTGGCTGTGGGATTTTGGGGTTTTCTGGGAATTGCTAGGGAGTAATTTTGACCATAATACAGGTTAGAAGTTTAGCAGCTCTTGCCTCTAAAGGTCTGGACCAGCAGCTGGGAATTTTTGTTCAAAGGCTACTTAACAAGAAAACTGTTTAGTGGCTAAAATGGTAAATAAAGAGGGAAAACAGAAATGAAGCCTAGGGAGAGGGACTAGACATGAAGGAACCCTGCAGAATTGATCAGTCTTGCCCAGAGCACCCAGCAAGAAGCAGCTTCTGGTGCTGTCCTGTTTGGATTTCTCATGCCTCATTGTCAGCTTCTGCTGACTCCCAAGGAACACATTTTTCTAGTAAGCTTCCAATGAAGAAAAACTAGCCTAGGGATTAAAAGCATTGTTGCTATTGGGTGCTTAAAATGTTTTATCAGAAGCTTGGGAGCACTGTCAGAGTGTGACAGAAGTTAAAACAAAAAGTATCTAAATAGGGGTGGTAGAGTGGGATGAAAATGGGAGAAGTCGCAGGTAGGAGGGCAAGAGACAAAAGCCATCAAGTGCAAGGAAGAAAAACAAAGGGCAGTCAAAGTAACAAGCAATTAATTTGTAAAACAGTTTCCAAATTAAGCTCTATTTCTGTGACCATGCTTGCTGCAGTGCTCCGTGTTGTCCTGTATCCACGATGAGGATTCCTGGAGACAGCAAAGCATCTCCCTAAAATAGGCATCTGTCCTGTGTGTGCTGCAGAATGCCATTGTCCTCTCTCCTGCAAAGCTGCCTAGACTCAGTCCCTGTGGTAAATTGCCTTCAGGCCTTTCAAAAACACATTCAGCTGTCAAGTGCCTCCAGAAGAAGCCAGCCAAATAGATGTTTTTATTATCATTATTATTATTTTGCATATTCATTACCTTTTCTAAGTACTCTGAATTCAAATATCCTTGCTTATATTGAGCACATCTTATTTTTCTTCCCTTCTTCCATCTTATCTATGTAGCTTTGATATTCCTGGGTAAGCTTCACAGCCAAGTAATCTCTTTTAGTTATTGTTTTTACCCATAAAAAAGGATACTCGCTCTTTAGAGGGGAATCCTCTGGCTGAATTGTTTTTACCACCATTCATGGCCCACCACTAAACAAGGTGCTGTGATCCTCTGTTTCACCTAGAGACAGCTTGGCTTCTTTATGTGTGCTCTTTTGAAAGCTGTCTGATGTGCTGACTGGGAGTTAATGCTGCAATGAGAGAAGGAGAGGAGAAAAAAACATATTTTTTCTATGTAAGATGTCCTTTTCTTATTCTTAAGTGATTAGAGGCAGATGTCAACACTTCAAAATAGGCAGCAAAAGTCATTATTTTGTGCACAGATGGCTTTCCTCATGTACTGAAGGAGTTTTAGGGGCATTTGGCAGTTAGGTATTTATGAGAAAAATCTGAGGTATAGAAAAGTTGGCTGCTTTTAGGGTAAAACCAGACATTCACCCTGAAAAGAAAGGTACCTTGAGCTTAGATTGATATAATTGAGGGAAGACCTGCAAGCAGCCCAACAAAAAAAAAACAAAAAAAAAGAATGTGAATTCTTTCTCCCCCTGCCCTGGAAGTCTGTTTCTCATCGTGCTTTGGTTTATCTTTTCTTTCTCCCTCTTTATTTGCCTGTATCATTTTTGTTTATCATTCTCTGTCCATTCTAGTTTTAACATCCCAAGTTAACACAGCACAATGTAAATGCCATGCACAGCTCTCTTACCTAGTAAACAAGTGTACATGTTAGATATTAGAACATGATTAAGCAATTCTGAACACATCCTGTGTCCTAGATCCTGTATGACTCATATGTCATGGCAGTTAATCAGCTCTAATTGTGTAAAGCAGGAAAAAAGGATAAAACCAAAAAAGAGGGGGCTAGTTTGATTTTTGTTTCCTTCTTTTTTTTTTTAAATAGTACAGGAATTCTTTTCCATTAATAAAAGAAAGGAGATTTTTGTGTTGCCTCCATTTAAAGATCTGGGAATGCTCTGTGTGTTCCTTGTGGCTAAATTGGGAGTATACAGAGGGATTAAGCAACTCTCCACAGGAATGCAGGCATGCTGAGCAGAGATACAGATTTTAAATGAGGCAAAGAGCTCAGGGTACAAAGTAAAGAAAGCCTCACCAGTCAAATAAAAAGTGCAGAACATGGGAATTTCTCTAATCGAGGTAGACCTTATTTATCTAGCAGAAATTAGTCAAAACAGAGAGTGAGGCTTCTAATTCATGAGGGGGAAACTGTTGGGATGTTAATATCACATCATATTAAAATTTTTTGAATGGAAAGTTTCCTAAGGAGACTTGGGATTTTGGGTTACGGAGCATTACAGATGATGCAGTGCATTTTCAGAGGTGGGAAAATTCAGAGGCTAGATATAAGACAGAAATATATCCATTAAAATATATTGATGTTCATAGGCTTGCATACGAGAGCAGTTCTTTTTTTCCTACTAAATGGCCTGAAGTTCAGAGAGAGAAAATAAAAGATTAATAGTACCTCTTATTCTTGATTTCTTTTTTTCCTAAACACCAGCATATTCTTAAACAGTTAAGAATAACTGCTACAGCTGCAGTGTTTCTCTCAGAAATTACTGCCTGGTAAAATGCAGACCTATAAAAATTATTTTAGAGAGCTGTAAAGCCCCTCTTGGGAGAGCACAGAGTAGAAGTCCCGGTGAAGGGAAGGGTATTGTGGGCACATCTGAGGCTGGAACAACCACATCCCTCCTTCTGGGTCTCCACCAGTGCACATCCCTCCTTTGGAAAGGGCTCCACCAGAATTTCTGTTTATTAGAGCTCCGATCTCCCTCCTTGAGAAGGGCTTCCTTGCTCACACTGCAATGCTCTAGAGCAGCACCCCAAGTGTACCAGCAGGGATTTCTAGGGAGTGTGGTGAGTTTACAGGAGGGAAGAATGATTACTGTCAATAAAAAGTCAATATTCTCTCTTTTTAGTTATGACCTGTTCAGAATTTGATCTGGAACCTCCATTTTCATCAATCTACCCACAGCATGAATTGTCGATTGCCTTACAGGAGGAGTGCTGTTGCAGTGAGCTGTACTGTTCCTCTTTTACAAGACACCCCTAGAGATGTACCCCTTGTTGTGCACTTACTAGGTGCACCATCTTGCTAGATAATTGGTTTTTATTCTGTGTTTTGAAGAGAATTCTGCATTGCTCTGTTGCATTCCTGGAGAGTTCATCCTGTCAGCTACTGTTTTACTTGAAGTAAATCATGATTTTGTGAGGGAAGTTTTGGTCCTGCAGAGAAAAGAAAGGATGGCAACTGATAGGAGAAGCAGCAGGTTGGTGCACAGGGTGTAACTCATCTTCACTGGCGTCCTGGCAGCTGGTCCAAGTCAGGGTTTATAGAGAGTAGGAGAATTGTGATGTGCAGATAAATATTGCAACTACTCTCTGGTAAGTGCAGCCTGTCTGTACTGTGCAAAGCAGCCTCTGCATCCCAGTCAGCAATCAACTGTGGGATGGACAGATAAAACTGAGCTTTTAGCAATTGAAAGTCCCTACCAGCTGCAATGCAATGAATTCACCATGCTGTGATGCACCGTATCCTCCCTGTAAGCGTGTCGCAGCAAAAGGCTGCTGGACTGTTTTTTCGATAACTTATTGTTCAGACTATTTCCTGCTGAGAGAGAATTTTGGTACTTCAGGTCCCCACTGGCACTGCACTTGCTTTTGTGAGGTCCTGGTGTAATTTTGATGTTACAGTGCAAATGTCACCAAATAAAAGATGTGTTCCTTGGGCACTATGCGTTAATTTGCAAAAGTGAGCCGCAAAAACATCCTTCTGGATAAAGAAGTTTCCTTGGCCTCTCCCAAACATTGTCTGATACGTACACCATACCTATGGTTTGGAATAGCAAAGTATCCCCCTAGGATTCCATCATCCCCCTCCTGATTTTCTCATGAAGTTTCCAATCAGGTAGGTCCAATTTCCAAACTTTTCTCTCGGTATTGAACAGCTTTTGTTTTGGAGATGGAGATCCAGAAGTCTTCCCTTTCAGTTGAACCTCTGGAATTCCCTGTATACAAAAAGAAAAGTGGAGTGCAAAACAAAGCAACCAAAGAGACAAAAGGTTAGAGATGGCAGAAAACATGAGGCAGCAGGTGGAGTCTAAGCAACATAGAGGGGAAGAGACAGCAACATCTCAGTTTTCATCCACCAGGAATTAATCAGATTTCTAAACATTTAGACAAGGTCTTTTCATGCTTGTCAGAGGTTTGTCTTCTGTAAATTGCTATTAGCTTGTTAGCTGGTTAAGTCAGTCAAGTCACTGCGCCAAGCGCCTATCCCTAGAGGCATCGTCATTCCAATTAGTCAACAAAACACTTGGTGTCTCTGGGAGAAAAAAAAAAAAAGGGAGTAAAATCAGGCTCTCATTATCCTAAAATGGGTACTTACCAATTTTAAGACCTCCAACATTCAAGTACCTTCATCCTATGTATTTCTCAATTTTCCCATTTGTGAAATACAGACAGTTTTTCTTGCTCATGGGGTGTGGTTTATATTTTAATTCATTCATTGCTGTCTGTGGAGTCTTATTGCAACCTTTGGAAGAAGGAGACAGTATTTATTCAAACTGGTTGTATTTCTGCTTTGAAGACTTCTTTGATCTATGGAAATCAGCAGGTTCAGTGGTCTATGCCAAATTCTGAATCTTTCTCTGCTGCTTGTAACAAGGAAAGTCCAGCATTGCTCCAGAGACATAAGGAGTTCAGCAATCCATTAATCCCCACATTTCTCTAAGTCTAGGATTAATTACAAATATGCTCAGCAAATCTCATAGATTTCTGCTGCAGGGGCTCTGTGGACCCAAGGCAAAAGAGATCAAAAGAAGACTAAATATTCACAAGGTCATGTTCCTGAATGCCCTTCAGAACCAGATCCACTGAGGAAGAGAAACTCCTGTTATAAATATCACCAGCCTAGATGAGAATCAGTCAGAATGATGGTGCTTGAGAGGCCTTTCTGGGAGGGGGAAATCCCTGCTCGTAATGGGCTCTGCAGTGTAATCTTTGAAAACCCCAAAACTGCAACACAAGAACAGAAAACCTCACTTCATCCCAGTGCAATTACAGTGACATTTCCAAACTGATCAGCCCTGGGGAGAAGCCCGAATTCTGTTCCCTCAGGAGAGACATTGAGCTCCTTTTTCAAATGGTGACACATGGAGGCATTCCTTGAAATCCCAAATGACTAATAGATTTCTTGCCTAGATCTGCCTTAGCTTCATGGGTGTAAGAAATATTTTGAAAAGCTTTTTGCTCGTGAATAGCAAAGGACTGTACCCTGGAGTATTTCTGTCCAAGCCCAACAGATTGCTACCTCCCAAGGAGAAAAATCTGTCTGGATCTTGAGGCCGTGGACATCTATTAGAGCCTCAGGAGTACAAAAGTTAGGGCTAGAAGAAACCCTGCTAGGCCATTTAGTCATGCTACTCCACTGGAGAATTTAACCTCTGGGGATTTAAAGTCTGTAACTTTCCAGCCAACGTGCTCTGTCACAGCTCTCTGACCAATACTGCTATCCCAAGGAAAGGTTTCCTTAATGTCCCTCCTGGACGTTCTTTATGCCAGTGTAAAGCCATTACCTCCTGCCATATCCAGAGTAAAAGCAGGCAAATGAATTATTCACCTCTCTGCAGCAGTCTGGAGCCTTGTCTTGATTTACCTTCTCCATGCTGAACAGTATCATCGCAGCTTTTCCTCTCAGGTAATTTTTGTACGCTTCAGGAGATCCCTGTTGATCTCTCTTGGAAGAGTCCATCCGTGCATCCTTTCATTCACAGAATTTCAGCCAAGCTTTCACCCCCGCTGTGTGGAGCAGAAGGAATTTGTCCTGTGGCTCGTACATTTGTTTACACCGCATCCTAGTATGGTGTTTGCTTTTTTTGTTTTGCAATAGCATGGCATTGAGTTGCATTCAGTATGTGATTGACTATATGAGCCCTGCAACCTTCTCTGAAGATCTAAAGCACTTACATGATGAGACAAACTTATCCTTTCAGTCTGGCAATCTCTTCCTTTCAGGCAGCTCCAGAAGACTTGCGGGATAATTCAGCCCTATTAGTTTCATATCTGGCAAGCTGTGCAAGAGATTTCACTGTCAGTTCCCATTTCTGTGTAACAGCCCAGCTAACTATAATATAGTGCAATGAATCTAACAGCACTGGTTCTTGGTAATTGAACTTTTCACAAAGGGAATGATTGCACAAGGGAAGCTAATTAAAATTAAAGAATTTCCCTTAATTATTTTATTTTATTTTAGGTCGGTGGTTTCATAGTCCTCATTGCTTATGTGTGGTTATTTTTAATCTCCTTGTGAAAACAAATTGGGTTTGAAATAAAGTGGGGTGAGACAGCATAGGAGAGTGAAACAGAGGACATGCAAGTGACAGAGCTGTTTGGAATATGAGTGGTGGAAAGTAGCTTGTAGAGTCATGCTGAGGGGCGTAAGACAAGTCCTTATTGCATGCTACCCTATGAATGTTCTTCTACATCTTTCATGAATCCTGATGGATTTGATAAGGAAAAAATTTTTAGGAGAGAAGAAAGTATTTTGGAAAATTTCAGTTTAGACCAATTGATTAAAATGAGAAGGCTTCAGCAAAACACAAAAGCTTTTGTGAAAATTGAATCATCGGCCCCTTCTTCATTCATAAAATATTCTATGAATGAATTTTAGGTTGCTAATGAATTGCTAATGAATTTTTAGGTTGCTATGTTTGTTCTTGGAGTCTGTCAAATGATAAGGATAAACTGTGGACTGAGCAATGCTTATTACCTGCAAAACTGGTTCCCCTTCTATCTGTGTGTCACTAACAGTACCAAAGACAGTCAAAATAGAATGAAGGAGTAATATTAAAGTTATTTTTTCCATGTCTATGTTTGTTCTTTTAACACCTTTTTCACTGTTTCATAAATAATAGCAGCTTATTCCATTTAATTATAGTTTTTAATTAGTTCCCCCATTGAACTCAAACATAAGCACAGCACTGCCTTAGTACAGTTTGTAGACAACTAAAAGAAAATGCTAAAATCCCTCAAGTTTGTGCAATTTGATTTTGTGTTAATATTTTAGGTGTTACTAGGCCAAAATTGGCTGTCCTGCTTTTCTTAGTTCTTGTTTATACAGACCCTCTAAAAGTTGGTGGAAATTACATCTGTATAAGGAGTTAATTTAAAATCTTTTTCCAAAATTGGGTCTTTGTTTTATGAGACGTTTCAGCATGTCTGTTAAATTTATGGTTTTTTAATTTTTTTTTTCTGTGTTTGGAGCTGGGACATGGCCAGCAGCAAGGCAAGTGATGGGTTTAGTGTGTTGCAGATCAGTTAGAACAACTAGTCAGGATGAAAAACTTGGAAGATGTCCATTACAGCAGCCTATAACATTAATAGCATTAAAAATAATTTTCAGACAGATCAATATGAATCCTGTTTGCTCCGAGCCTGAGGGTGATTGAAGAGAAAGGGAGCCTTGGGAACAGAGGGAGTGAAAACAGAGAGTGTAACATCTTATTTTCATCAAGTGAACACAAAATCTTTGAAATTCAATTCCATTTGGCAGGATGTTTGCCAGCCCTGAGCAGTGCTCTGATGTAGAGGAAATCTGGCTGAGTTCTTAGAGATGTTTTCACCAGGACTGGCCCCACTGAGTGATGGGTGTCATAAGAACTTGACTTAAATGATAAAAGGGAATTCTGGTTATGGGTGGGATTTAGATCTCCTTTTCTCTTTTTTTTTCAGATGGGCCAGCTGAAATCTGGTTTTCCCTTTAGACAGAGATCCCACAGCCTGCAATATCTGCAGGAGGCAGAGTTACCCCTGCAGCCAGGGTATACAGGAGGAATGCAACTTTTTGCAAACCAGAGAGAAGATAATCAAGCTGAGTTTAATTAAAGGACATTATAGGATATTAATAAGACTCTTGGCCTCTCATTGTCCAGACTCTAATATTTTTCTTAGTTTTTATTTTATCTGCATGAGAATAAATACTGTCTTAAGGGTTTATCATAGCAAAAGAAAATACAGGTACAGGGTACACCTCTCTTCTGGCATGGTAATTAGCGCTCACCATAGTTATTTACAGAGTTTTCAAATGCAAAAAAATGGCAAGGGTGCAATCTCCATTCCTTATTAGTGTCTGAACTTAATTAGAAATCCTTCTTCCTTGTTTTTAATGAATTAAATGCGTTAGCATGTATTAGCCCATTTCATAGATGTTTCTTTTTTTCCCCCAGTTTTCATTTCTGCTGGTTTGACAGTCAGGCTGGTGGAAATCTAGGTTTGTCTGAAATATTCCAGTATTTTAAAACTCAGTTTTGTTGAATATCAGAAGGAAAATTTGGAATTCTAAATTGCATTCAAAATGCAATATTCCCCTTTTCTGTAAAGGGAAATTCTCAGAGAGTTTCAGAAATAGCAGAGGCTTGTGTTTAAATATTTTTATTGAACAAAAATGTTTTAACATTCCCAGATCTGTGTGTTTGGCTTGTTTAAAGAAAATCCAAATATTTTTTGATGATGTTACCTCACATTACTCTGCAGCATGCCCCAGCACTGCTGTGAGCTCCGTGAGGCTGATGGAGTATCCTGGTACCCCAGCCTGCTGGGGTGGAAGAGTATTAGTTTCTCTTTATCCCTACAGTGCACACACCTGGGAGGATGGAGCACACACTTGTCTTACATGAAACAAAAATTCCTGCCCTGGTTTGACTGGGGGAGGCTGGGCAAGAATATGAATTCCATTTTCCAGCTTCTTGTCCCTGGATCTGTTTCAACATCAGTAGCTAATGCAGTGAGGGTCAGCAGAGTGGCTCTTTGGAGTCAACCAGGGGCCTGAAGAACTGGTCAAGTTCTTTGGGGTTTTTTTGGTTTGCCTAAACTAGCAAAGCCTGCTAAAAACAAGAGCACTTTTTTCACTTCTCCTTGCCTAGAAAGTCTTGCTGCTGTGCACAGCTGCAGCTTTATCTGTTTAAAATGAAATCAATTTCTATTCTCTGGGTACCGCACAGGTCACAGTCATGTTTTTAATTACCAATTAGCCTTCCATTAAGGAAATAAAACGAGTTTTATGTGCTGGTTGTCAGAGGTCCTTATATCTGCCTCATTTCATGTGTCCTGTCTGCTCAAGCAGCAAGAAGCTGAAGAGAAACTTACTCAGGGGTAGTAAACAAAACATGAAAACCTTTGTCCTACGAAAGGAAAGATGGAGCCCGAGACGAAGAAGCTTCAAGGACCTTTCATTGTTCATCCCCTTCAGTTGTGTTTTCCCTGTCTGCCCTGAGCCCTGTGAACAGAATATTAAATAAAACCTTAAGTCGCTCATGGAAATAAAAGGTCACACACACGTGCATACTCTGTCTTTCTGTCCCTTTCTTTCTTCCTTTCATGCACACATGTTGTGTGTTTCTATGAATATGTACAGAGAAACCCCAAACCCAGAAGATTGGGCTGTGGGACCTATTTATTTGCAGAGAAATTTCAAGAGGGAGAAGTTATAAACAGTCATAAATTCAATTTATTTATAAAGCATTCCCTGTCAGGCATCACTGCACAAACAATTATAAAAGAATTGTAGTAGATTAAAAACATAAATTAGAGCATCCCAAAATGTGCAAGAGTAATGGGATTAAAATGCATTTGACAGAGATGTTTCAAAAGTGGGATTTGGTGAGGTGTTCCGGGTGGTCAGTCAGCGAAAAGTCTGTAAAAACAGAGGTCAAGGGCCAGATTTCTGCAGGGGCTCACTTGCAGCTCCAGCTCTTAGCTCAGTGGTTGAGTGATCCACAGAGGGTCTAAATAGACTGGGTGTGTTCATGGTTTATTGAGGAGCCCGTGTTTGCTGAGATCTCTTCCCAGGAGAGCTGCCCAAATCCTCCTTCCTTTGGCTCCTGCTTTCTTCTGGAAATGTGCTCCTGGGGAAGAGGCAGCACCAACCCTTCTGTGAGCTCAGCACATGGGTGTGCAAGTTGGGGTTCCCCTTGCAAGGCAGTTTAGGGAAAGTTTGTAATTTTTTAGTGTTACCTGAGAAGTTGTAAAGACAAAGTGGGCAATTCAGCCTACAGACAGAATTAGACACAAAGTTCTACCTGATTTAGACTATTTTAGTCTAACCTGGAATGCACTATGATTATTTAAAACATTGTGGGACCAGAGATTTTTTTACAAAGTGAAAAACAAAGACAAAAAAATCAAACAAACAAAAAAAACCCAAACAAACAAACAAAAAAACCCAAAAAAACAAAAACCAAAACAAAATGGCCCCACCAAAACTCCACCCCCCAATAAAAAAAAACTACCAGCCAACAAACAAAAAAACCCCCACAACCAGAAAAGCCAAAACAAAATCCAACTTTCTGAGAGAAATGATTCTTCATTAACTAAGAGTATGGAATATCACACCTCTTATCGATGAGGGGATTGTAAAAAATCTTTGGCACATAGAAAGTCTCATTATGGTTATATTTCCAAAGGAACTCATTATCCCCATGTTGAGCTGCATTGGGAATTCAGTCCTTCATTTTGGAGCCCAGTTTTTGGGCCTCTTTTTGGAAAGATGACTGAATAGAGCCATGAGGGTTTCCCAGTGTGCCTGTTCGTGTGGCAAGTCTAAGTTTATAGGGCAGACAAACCACAGTTATCATAAAGTTGATTGCAAGCAGTGAAATCATCAGCTCCTGAAATCATGTAATTGATTGGAAATTAATAAATCTCATAGGGGCAGGGTTACTTCTTTATAGCAGTCAGATGGTTGGGTTTCACCTTTGTTAAGCTTTGTGCCTGCCACTAAGAACTTTAGGGACTCATAGAAAAGTGATGTACTGACAGTATTGATAGTAATGATAGTAATTGATAGTAATGATGCTCAGATTCCCTTTAGGACTCAGCTCATAGGTGGTGCAAAATACTAAAATCGTTAGAGCTGTTGTTGCTGAGGTCAGGTAGGTTGTTTCCAAAAGCAAGTGTGCTTGTGTATCCTGCTTAGACGATGTGCTGTGGAGAAGAACTTCTAGAAACTGTCCTAATGAATCATTATTTCATTAGATAGTTGTCTAGAATCCCTCCTTAAGTGCAGATAAATGCACACACATGCACACATAGTTCTGTTTGGCAACAAAACACTTGATATTTAACAATATGTTTTTAAAAAGTTTATTAATGATTCTAAAAATTAACAAAGTGGGCCACTGAAATGCCATATGGCTTCTGGACTTGTGTATTTAATTTCATACATGATTGAGTGCAGACACCTGAGCATGGTGGGTAGCCAATTTCTCACTTATTTGAGTCATTTTGGGAGCTGGATGAGACACATATGCCTTGTGATGATCTATTAGATACAACTATTGTACTGGGGCTGCTCTGATTCAAATGGATGTTTCTGGTACCCTGGTCTTGATCAGTGGTTGGTAGAGGGAAAAATGATGGGAGTGTTTCTAATGGCTGTGTTAACCTTGGGAGAAGACACTGGGCTGCCTCACTGCCCCAGGAATGCGTAAAGGAGAGCAGTAAAATCTTCTTCCGGGGTGAATTTAATTCCTAGGCATGGTAAAAACACCTTGCCACTTTTGAATTTTTATCCAGAGATCCTAAATGAGGCTCTCTCAGTCATAAACCTTACGCTGCCTTCCCTGATTTTGCTTCCTCCTAGAAGGGTAATCACTTTAATCACTTACTGGTCTGATCAAAATATAAAGTGGCAGTTCATTTCAGTTTAATCAGAGTAGTGGACCAAAAAAAAAAAAAATTAGGATGCAACCTTCTTTACCTCTTAAGAGCTGTTCAGTTAGGAATTTTTGTCTGTGGCCTGTTTGTACAGCTTCAGTTCTTGGTCATGCCAATGAAAATCTGAACCCATAAGGAACATATTCTTTGGATTTGACTCATGCATAGGCAGAATCCTATTGTTCTATTTCAGTCAAAAAAAGTTAATCTTGAGCAACAACACCCAAGAGATTTCTGTTATTGCTAGACAAAGACAGTAAAGATATACAAGTATTGCACATTGTCTAATTGGCACCAGAGTACAAGTTTTAAGTTTGAATGGAAGCATAATCCTTTATGTGTATCCAGAAAGGTGCTTGCTTGACCATCTCTATTATGAAGAATGAGGCATCCCACTGGGAAGCACTGATGTAGTATGGAAAGGAAATAGCAAGTTTTTTAGATTATTCTGAGGACTAGAGGCACATTTAGAGTTATAAAACATGCATACAGAGTCTCAGAAAAAATATAGGTTGAATAGGGATTTTTGTATGTTGTCTAGTTCAAATTCTATCTCCAAGCAGGACTGTCTTCAAAATCAATCAAGCTGTTCAGAACCTTCTCTAGTATAAAGGTTTAAAAACAATATTCCCATTGTATTGCTACCAAATGTTATTGGTATGTCACCCCCTTTCTGAAATGTAGGTCTCTCAATTTTTACATTATTCTGTATACTTGGGGCTTGTTTTCCCACCCTGTCTTAGTGAAAAATTTGGGTGAAATTATGATGAATCAGAACAGCAGTGGCATTCATCATCTGCGTTCTGGTTTGAGTGAGCATGAGCACGTGACTGACTGGAAGGGAAAGTGTGTTTGTACAAGTAACAGGGGATTGACCTGTCCTAGGGTGACTTTATTATGCTTGTGTCCCCAGTTGTCTGTTCTCTTCATGCTGGATATTAAGTTCTGCACCTTTAAGACTGGTTCTGAGAGTGAAATGGGGCAGGGGGGAGAAGTGCACAAAAATCCACCAAAAAAATTTCTGAATTTGCCATCTCTTCAGAAGAGTGAGAAGTTTTATTGTTAAATATTATTCATTTGTTATATTGTGAATATTATACTTGTTAAATAAACAGGGGGTTTTTTCCATTTTTCTCCAAGGAAATCTTTTCCCAAACCAGCTGGGGGAGAGGCCACTTGAATTTGCTTTCTAGAGGGACCCCTTTGGAAGTTTCCTCCCAAATTTGCCCTTAACCAGGACAACCCCCATCTACCTTGTTTCTGCATTACAACTGGACTCTGACATACAGCATAGTTCCACTAAACCTACAAATAAATTCAACTTGATCCTTGCCAAAGTGCTCTAAGAAAAACAAGGGCCTTATAGACTAAATTCTTCAAAAGTTATGCATGAAGTATTCATTGATTTGCCAAGGAATCCCTGAATATAAGGCATGTGTATAAGGCCTGTAATAACTTAAAACTATTATTGTTCTCTCTTCTATTCATTTCAGGGAAGTTCTTTAAATACACTGTGGGCACATTGCAAATTATCATAAAGTACCAAAGGCTGGCTAATGCATTATATTCCTGCTTTTTAATTGCTTCTTTCAGATTAGTGAGAATTCTCTCTTTCATTTATTCTTATGCTGGACCCCTATAAAGCAGATGTATGTGATTGAATCCCCCATTTTCCAGGGCTTAATTAGAAGTTGATATTTCTGCAGTGCTTGGTTTGAATTCAACTCTGCTCATTTGAAAGTCTGACTCTGTCTTTGGCTGGAGTGGAGAGAAGGCAGTGGTGATATTTGGAAATCAAACCTTTTAGAAGCCCTTCTGACTTCTGTTTACAGAAATGGTGGGTTAACCTTTAGTTCAGTGGCAATCACTCACTTTCTTCTTTGGGCTTGTTTAGTCCGCCAAAAACAGATAGTGTTCTTCTGCTCTAATTTTGGGGATATTCTTTTGGGAGAATGTGTGGAAGGGATGCTGTGTTTTAGGACCAGAAATAGCAGCAAATGGAGTTATGTTCAGTAGTATGACATCTTATCATCCCTTTCTCTCTATTTAATGGATATGATCATTTGTTTCTGCTGTGACAGTAGTTTTAAGGAGAAATTGAAAAAAAAAAAGACAAATCCAAACATATTCTGTGCTTTAACTTTTAATCCCTCTTGTGCTTGTGTATTTTCATGTGCACTTAGCTGAAAAGGCCTCCTGAGTAACTAAGTATACTCAGAAGTAACTCATCGTGAACAAACCTCTCTTAACAACTTCTTTATTGAATTGATGCTCTAAGTGCACACATGTGGCTCTTCCTCACTGAAGGTCACAGTTATTCATGTTAGCAGTACTCTCCAGGTTAGCATATTCACACAACGAAGATATCTGTACACCACATGTGATGATAACCTGTAATCCAAGAATCATAGAACCCTTTTCCGTGGAGTTTCTGGGCTGTCTTTCCCAGAACTGCAGTTCAATCTCCTTGTTATCCCTACTAGGGGAAGGTCTGAGTGCTTCCACTTGGATTCGTACCTTTTGGAGCCTATTTCTGTAAGCATTGCCAAAACATCCTATATGGCAGGGGCCCTTAATAACTGCTGTTTTCCTTGGACATCTGGGTATTTGCATTAGCGGAGAGATGTATTCTCCTATGTTTAAGGAAGCTTTAGGAAATAATAATGCAGGCTCAGATGTAACTGAGGTCAAAGGGGCAGCCCCATAAAGGTTCTAAGTGTACAGTGCTTGCGACTCATTACTTCAAACATTTAAGCTCTAGCTTTTGAAACATGGTTTATAACAAACTGAACAGAGTCCAGGGAGAGAGAGACAGCAAAGCTTGAGAAAACATTTAGTGACTGAATTTTAGATTGTAAGCTCTTTTTCGACTGGTGTTTATGAAATGCAAGAACCTGATTGTGGTTTAATCTTTCTTGAAAAGAAAATGTTTTAACCAAGCAGTGATGCTGTATGGATGTATGGATGGAGTTTAGAGAGCTGAGATCAAGATACAGTGAATCATTCTGATGATCATTTCTCAGAAACAGCACTGGTCTATTCACTTTCTGACAGGAGAAAAGCCTTATGGCACCCTAGAGTAATTCCCTTGGATTTCCTGTTTTCAGGCTCCTTTTATGAACCCAAGAGGACATCAGCTGCGGTTTAAAAATTATAAACAAAACCAAACCTATGACTTCTTTGGAAGACGTGGGATTAGAAGGGTTTCATACGTAATACAGTAATCTTCTTTTGGTAATATATCTTAGAGCCTTAACAGTAAGTTAATATTTGTTTCTTTGTTATGAGTAAGATGATGTACAGGTTGCTTCTTGGTAGTGTTAGTGCTGGTTAATCTGTCAGCTGAGGTGGCTGATACTTATGCCCTATATCTACAAAAAAACCCCAAAACAAAGTAAAACAGGTACAGCCAGCCCCAGAACATGTGTGCTCCAGGGACTGCTCTGCTTTGTAAAACTTTTATCCTTCCTCTTCTTCCAGTCATATATTTTTTTTGCTGTTTTTTCTTTGGTTTTCAAAACATTTATGTCCCTATTGTCCAAGGAGGAAGCTTCTGCTTTGTAATTCTGCAGCCTGAAGTCTTCTTTATGTGCCTCAGCCACATGACTATAGTTCCCATTTCTAAGAGACAAATAAAGAAAAAATCCCTTTCCTTATTTCTTGCAGCTTCAAAGTTCCCTCTGTTTTTATGCTGTGGTTTGGATTAGTGTTTCAAGGGTCAATGCTGCTGCTATCTCCCTAGAGTGCCATAAAGGTAGCTCAGCTCCTTCTCTCCCCATCAGCAGGGAACTCTCTCAGAGAGAAATACCAAAATTTTTCTAGCGTGACTTCTTCTAAATTGTACCAAATTGGCTTCTCAGAGGAGTTGGGATGATGGATACTTTGAAGTGCTGTATCCCTTGGGAGATTGTGATACTGGGCCCTGGTCTACCTCTTGTGTGACAGCAAAGCTTCAAATGAGCAAACAGAAGTGCAGATGCCCGTTTAGCAGAAACAAATTCATCGTTCTGTGGCTGCTGAGGGTGAGAGACGATGCTGTCCCTTCTAACCTGAGGCAGGGAGTGGCTGAGTCACATCTCTGCCCTCACTGGGCAAGGTGGCATCAGAATTGGGACTGCAACCCACATTCTGGAGAACTCAGTTATGCTATGTCATTACTGAGTTATGCTCTGTTCATAGAGGCTCTTTAGTTTTATAATATAGGAAGAAAAGGGGACACAAATTATTTAGTAGGCTTTTCAGACTCTTCTTGAGCCTGAGCAGGAGTAACTTTCTGAAATGGTATTGGAGCAGCTGCACTGTTTAATCTCAGCAGTATTTTTCCTTCAGTTTTAGACCTCGAAATCATTAATTTAAGTGCAGGGGATCGTAAAATCTATCCTCTGCTCAACATTCTGTATCATATGTTAATTTCAGAAGCTTTTATAGAATTTTATTTTTTATGGATCTTTCCACCTTAGCTGAAGAACTGTAAGGAATTTATTCAAACAGCTTGTAGTTGTATATATCTATATATCAATGTATAGGTGTATGTACATGCACGTGTGTGCAATATTTTGGCATATTATTACCCCCATAACATGGTTCAATAAGCACCATTTATTACAATAACAAGAAGTTCCTGTAGTCCCATAGGCATCTTTAGAGACAGAAAAGATATGAGGTCCCTAAACCCAGCCAAATGGAACATGTTAGCTGTTGATATATTGTCTACTCTGCGCAGCACTGAATATTTTTACAATAGTAATTAAAAAAAAAAAAAAAAGGAGTTGTTCCAGAATTTTCCCAAGTCTTTTCTTTCATGGACTTCTTTTGCTGGCATTAGCACAGGTGTTTCCATGAAAGTCATAGAGTGGAAGCACTGTTTGTCCCTGGAGACAGTGACAGTGTTTGCTGTTCAGTCACTGGGCACGGGATAAGCCTTAGCCCTTCCACTTCACCTGTCCTGACCACCTGTTTCTAATAGCACCTGGAGCTGTTGAATTAGCTCCTCCACATCCCCTTGCACTATCTCAGCTGTGGCTCCTAGAGGAGGCTTTAGGGCCAGCAACACTTTGGGGCTGTGTGTGTTTATAGAGGGAGATGAACTGAGTGTGCAGGGCAGCATCAAGGGCAGGATGGAGGAGTAGTTTGGACCTTTCTGTGGGAGGGAAGAAGACCTTGGCCACAACTGTGCTAAGCCCCAGGAGTGAGAAAGACTAATTATTGGGTTGGGTTGCCATAAGATAAATCTTTGTTTCCTTCTTCAAAGGTGCTCATTTGGCACTAGTGAGGCCATGTCCATCTCAGGCACAGCAGTCCCTACTCCCATCCCCAGTTCAGGGCGGGTTCTTCCCCCTCAGAGCCCATTTTCATCTTTCCTTGATCTCTACGCAGGTGTCACCTTGTTCTTTCAGACATGGGGCATTGCTCCATGAGGCAGAGCTCCCAGGAGCTGTCTGTGTGGGGCTGGGCCGTGTCGGTAGAGCCATGTGGCAGCACAAAGGTGCAGGGCAGCTGGGAAGACCATGCTTCCCATCACAGGGTCATTCTGCATTTCTTCTGGGTTCTGTTTGAGAGATTTCACAACTGGCTGGTCCTACTTCAGAAACGTGTGCACGGAGATAGATCGTTTGGGTCTGTCTGGCTGATTTGTTTATCAGAACTCGTTCAGGTTTCAGCTGTAGCAGAAGAAGAAGGGCCACTGTGTCCATCCCTTCTAGGAATATTCAGGCCACCATGGAGCTCTCTTCTGTGCTCCAGCCCCTGTCTGGACTCCTGGTTGCAAGCACTTACTATTGGTAGAGCTGGGAACATAGTATTGTATGCTGTTGTTTCCTTTTCTGAGTTCAAGGGAAGGGAAATCCTTAGTGTGCTGCTGTGTCTCCATCTGGGACAACGGCAGAAATCCTCTGCTGTGGGTGTGTTCAAAAGCTTTACTACTGGATCAGATAACTGCAAAATGACACTTTTTCTTTTTTTAGGTATTCCTTGTACTTAGCACAGGGGGATACTGTAGGCATTGGGAAAGCATTGTCTGAGGGAAGCCAGCAATATTTTAAAGCATGAACATGTGCCTGCTACTGTCAGATGGAGTTTCTCAGTCATTTAAAATATCATGTTAATGTAAACTTGCAGATGAACTGGCAGTTGTTTTTTTTTTTTTTTTTATCTGCAGGCTTCTAGTGAGTTGTTAATTACCTGGAGCTGAATGGAAGATATTAGAATGGGTGATATTAGAATGGGCAGCTGTCAAATGATGAAATTAATTTTTTTGTAATCCTGCTCATTCTCTATTCCTGTATAATACAAAAATGTCACACATGCATTCAGCTGGACAGAGGAAAAGGGCAGTTTTAATTTGGAGCTGAAAAGAAAAATAGTGACCTGTCTGACTGTTGTGCTGGGTACCCTTTAAGATAGGACATTTTTGTTTGTATTTATCTCAGACTTTATTTCTTCAACATGAACTTTTAATAACTTTGAAGTTTAACTTGGTAGGAACTTGGTCTTTTGCTGTCATCTCGTTTTCATGTACTTATCCCCCACTCAGCTTGCCATGCAGCACTTGTGTAGTGATTACCTAATGCTGCAGTTTCCCTCCTACTTAGGTGGAGATCCCTACCATTTCTGCAATACTGCTATCCTTATTCCACACTGGGGTTAAAAGTCCTGAGGATGAGAGACGTTGGGCCTATGTACTGACTCTAAAATCCTGCTTTCTTATCCTAAATCAGGATGTACCGTAACTGAAAGTGCCTTTGTTTGGATATGCTTAACTGCAGCCTGCACTTTGCAGGGATATGTACAATTCTGACAGAATGGCTAAAAGCCTCCAGAGTTAGTCAGCCTGATCTGTGAATCACTTCTCACTGATATTCAGCCTACTTATTCCCCAGCAACAGCAAAGGGAATCCCAAAGAAGGCTGTTTGACATACACATCAGTCTCAGGTGGGCTCCTCTTAGTTTTCCCCATCTCTCTCCACAGTATTGCATGCAGCAACGTTTTCTCTCCAGAGGCACTAAAGGACTGGATGCAGTCCTTTTTCTGCATCCAGAAACTGGGTGCAGTTCATTCTTGATGGCTGACAATATTTACCCCAAGGGCTGGGAAGTTCCTGTCAACCCTCTCCCCTCCTGCCTTGCACAAGCCTGTTCAGGGGTCAGTCCCTGCCAAAGCAAGGGCAGCAAATTTCAGAATCTAACTAAAATTTACTGCCACTTGTACTGTCAGAACCACTGCAGGCCATGCAAGACTGAGGAGCAAACCCTCTGGCCAGCAAGCTGAGAGTGGGAGGTGTACCCAGGTGGCAGTCAGTGAGCTGGAGGCTGCAGGGGTGGACCAGGACAAAAGAAAACACTCTGATCCGTGATTTGTCACTCACACTAACCAGTGTCTCTCTTGTTCTCTTGTCTTCCCCAGGAACGAGTGGAATATCTCTTTCTCATAATTTTTACAGTGGAAGCATTTTTAAAAGTAATAGCATACGGACTTCTCTTTCACCCCAACGCTTACCTCCGCAATGGCTGGAATTTACTAGATTTTATAATTGTGGTAGTAGGGTGAGTACCAACAGTTTGTTTTTCAAGGCACTGTCCCCATGGGGATAGTGGCAACCTTTGGGACCATAAGGGTGGGTGAAGGCTTTATTACATATGGATGATGTTAGACATTGCTGTCCATCCTGTTCCTCTGACAAACACTTTTTTAATGGTTTGCAAGGGAAAATTAAACTGCTCTCTGGGAACCAGGGGTAAAAAGAGAAAGCAGTCCAAAGCTGTTGGATAAAGTAAATTGCCTGAATGTGCTTAACTACAAGAAAATGCATTTGTTTTTAAATCTGTATTAATATTTTAAAATAATAGCTAGTTAACACCTTAATTAAGGTTAAGAGTTTGATGACACATAAATTCTGCCATCTTGTGAACTTTTGTTGGTGTTTCTCATTCTGAAAGATGGAAAAAAAATTTAAATCCCAGGTTTCCTATTTACAAACAAAAATAAGTTCCTCAGTTCAATTGCACTGCTCAGCTGGTGATTTCAACACTTTCAATTTTGAGGCTTTTAATCTTTTAACCTTTTCTAAGACTACTTTTACTATTTTAGATCAAATTGCCACTTTGAGCTGCAACCTTTCTAATTCACTTATTCCTCTCCACTTTTTTCAAGTTTGGGATTTAATTTATTTGAATAAAAGTAACATCATGCGCCTTCTGCTTTTTCCTCCTAAGGGTTAGAGATAAGCAAGGGATAGGTATTGTGGTTGTTGAAGGGAAGAGGTGAAGGATAAACTACCTCTGAATACAAAGGGAACAAGGATTTCTTTGCCTGAATAATTTGTCCTATCCTCCCACCACTTCATTGTTAGAGAGTTTCATCGCCCACAAAAACTTGTAGTCTTTTCACCCCTTTACCAAGGAAACCCTGCATCAGCTCCTAGGGGAAATGTCAAAAGGGACACTCCTAGTCATCCAAACACCTCATAATTTCTGCCCCAAACCAATCCGCCTTCCTGACCATTTTTGTGGTGGCCCCAAAATATTTAATCAGCAAACTGCCGTGTGCTTCCCAATACCTCCCACTTCCCATCACCATGGATAAGAGTGGGTGGAAGGAGAATTCCCAGTGAGGGGGAGGGAGAACAGGCTGAAACCTATTCTTAGTCTCAAGACCTCTCTGTTTCCACGTGGACATAAAGCTTCTCCTTACAGCAACACTCATTGTGCTTCTCCTTTTTTCCTACCTGCAGACAGAGGATCCCATAGCATATCAGTACCTAAAAATTGGAAAATCCCCACCCCCTCAATACCCCTGGTATTGATGTCCAATTCCATCACTGGTTCTGTCTTTGAATGCCCTCAGATATCTCAAGTGTTTGGAAATTGTTGCCTAAGTTGAAGAGAGATTGAAGAAAAAGAACTCCTGTGAATGCAATTATTCCCTTTCTATTTTTATGAGAAATAGGCATTTTAAAGAGAGAACACATTACCTCCTCTTTTTCCATTGGATGTGAGAGAGCAGGGCTCCAGAAATCACAGAGCAGCATTATATCTAGTTTAAGTACAATCCTTTTCAATTTTCCTATTAGGGCAGTTAATCAGCAAGATGATATTCAGGCTGAAATTAATTCCCTTGCCAATGACAGAAGCTGCAGCTCTCAGCTCTTCTATCTGCTTTTGCCTCCAGCAGCTCTTAGTCACTAGATGGAGAACAAAAAATGTAAGTGGGGAAGGATTACATGAGTATAGTAAACATGGCCAAGACCCCAAGGTCTCTGTTAAATAGTAACAATCTCAAGTGACAGATTCCACTTCAAGGCCAGATGGGTTCCTTTGAAGTTTATCTGCTCAAACTCACTAGTACAGCACCACAGCCTGGGCTGGTGTGCTGCTTTTCCTCTCCACAGCCCCTCTGCAAAGTCTACTTGGTGATACCATCTGTTCCTCTCCTGCCTGGTCTTCTTTTCCTAGGGGCTGTCTGAAATCCCTCAGTGACATTATGTTTAAACTTCAGTATATTTGAATATTTTGCCAGGAAGGAAGCCCCATGGAAAAGGTTTAAAATAAATTTTGAAGAGAGAGAGGAAGGAGGAAGAAAGCAAGTGCTGATAACAACATTTCCTTGTGGTGCTGTTTTCTGCCTATTGATGGAGCTGTTGGAGAAAACTGAGTCATTTGAATGCAGCTGGGACAGAGGGCAGAGATTTATTTGGTGTGTGGGGCAAAGGATGGTACTACTGTGGTAATTGCCACTTGTGCTTGCTCTGCCTTTCCAATCTTCATTTTCAATGATGACTGCCCTAGCAACAAAAAATAGGCTAGTTGGGAAGTACTTCTTCAAGTACCGTTGCAAGTTAAAGGAGAAAAAAAAAAAAAAGCATGGTTTAGATCTTCCTAATCCACCTATACTCAGTTCAACACATATAACTTCAATAGATAATAACATATCTGGCTTCCTTTACCTTAAAATGACCTACATTTTCCCGTAGAGAGAGAGGAAAACGGACATGTGTAAGACCAAGTATAAATTTCAGAGGGGAGTCACAGTTCCTGTAAAAAATGTTTATAACAATATGCCTGTATACTTTCCCCTGCCTTCTGAAGATAGGTCCCCAGGTATCCAAAGGGATTTTAGAGTCAGTGACTCTAACAAGGCAATGGGAATATGCAACAGCAGCAGAGGGAACCACTGACCACAACTGCTATGTTTTCTGGTGAAAGCATGCATTTTAGACTGTAGGCATGTAGCATCTTATCATTCTTGAAATGTGGAAGACCTGCTTATTCATCAGCTATGTCTTTTAGAGCTTGAATCTGTCTTCTCTTTAAATAGCCCATGACCTTGTTACAGCAGCATTTTAAGTGCTGCTTTGAAGAATGTCTGGGTGAGGGTATCAATTAGAAGCTCTACCAACATTATTAATTAATAGTAGAGACCAGGCCCCTAGGCTGCTCACTGAGTCACATCCCACAAACACTGACGGTTAGGCAAATTGTCTCCCATTTCCTTAATTTTTGCTGTTCCTCTTTAGGAAAACACTAAAACTTCCAGATATCATAGTGATGTGTCTTAATATTAGGAAATTTCTCTTGAGAGAAGACCAGCTTGACAATATTGTGAAGGAAGAATATCTGTCTTTCCTGGCAGTGCTGAGGTTTGTCTGCCAAGCACAGTCATTCTCCAAGGACCTGTAACTACTGCCAGAAAAAAAAAAAAAAGTGGTGTAATTTGAAAAGCAGTATTATAGACTTACTTGGGAAGGCAAGCAGTGAAGATATTTGGACAAGATCTGAAGTCAGAGCAGACTGGAAAATGTGGTTGCAGTTTATGTCTTTCTGAAGACCTGTGGGGAGTTTCTAGAGGGCACATATAAACATTTTCATACTCACTAATCACAGGTGAATTGTAAAACACTGAAAAAAAAACCTTTGTGTTTTGCTCTTTTTTTATACCTAAGAGGGTTTCTTCAACTATGTTTTTCTGCTGATTTTTTGCCTTGGAAATACCAAGCCCTCTGTTTTCTTTCTATATTTTGGAGGCCCTTGACAAGTTCTTTTTTTATGCTATAAAAATCACAGTGTACTCTCCACAGAGGAAGAGATGAAGAGCAGGTTACAACCTTATCATGCTGCTGTTGGGGTCCTTAACAAAGTGAATATCCTTTTGAAATATCAAATGTCAAAAGGAAAATAGAAAAATATAAGAAAAACAACCCAACATAGCTAACTTCTTACTTCACAGGTAAATGTAAAAAAGTACAAACAAAGCATAGAGCATGTCCATACATGGGTGCGATAAATATTTGGTTTTCTGCTCTTATAGTTCATGTCTGTCCGAAGAATTTAGTTAAGGTGTAGTCATGTCACAAGACAAATTCAGAAATCAAGGTGATGCTAATTGTGTTTTATCAGTGGAAAGCACGATATCCAAATGAAAATGGGACATGAATTTAGGCTGTCAGAAAGTAGTTAGGTAGAAGGAAATAAGGCTGATGTTTGGTTTTTGGAGGAGGGTGTGTTCAATGGTGAGATTTTCAGTGGCCAAAAGAGATTAGCTCTCTTGCTTTTTTTGTACCATCCAGACTCTGATTTCTCTGTCAGCAGAGTGTTCTCTCACCTTATGCTTGGAGCATTCTAACTCACCTACTGATAAGGAGCTACATCTTGCTCCACCATACCTACTGAAAACTTTCCCAAAAGATTTTTATCAAAGAGCACGATTTCCTATATAGATATAAGATAGAAGGTCTCTGGCCTCATCTTTTGTATCAGTAGTTTTACATCCATCCAGCAGTTTTAGTCTCAGGAAACAATTAGCTGCAAAAACTAAAAGTGTTAGGTGGCTGCACATCATGGATGTTTGCCCATGCCCTGGTTGGAGGGAGGTGCTTAGGACAAAGAAAAATTGACAAGATATACTGTAAATTTGAAAAGTGGAGTAGAGATTCAGTAGGCCACACTGGGCACAGTCTAGACCCCAATACAAAAGGCAAAGAGAGTGAAATAAATGAAAGAAATAAGAAGTTGTAATGCATTAGTAAAAAGCAGGATTAGTACAGGGAAGTTACTAAGCACAGAGTAAATTTATTAAAGCAGGATTAGCAGGAATAATGCAATTCAAGTTTAAATGTAGGTTTTTAAATGAGGAGCAGCAGGAATTACTGCAAATTATTCCTGAAGTGCAGAGGCAGATGACTGTGGGTACCTCAAAAGAGCACATTTAGCATGCTAGTGCTGGAGCACAGAAATAAGGCCAACTGGCCTGCAGTGGAGTTGCACTAGTCTGGGAAGGCAGGCTCTATCTCCAGAAGAGTGATCTGTCCTACTGGTTGCATTTCTGCTCCTCCTCAAATAATTCAGGACATTGCTTGGGCAGCAGAATTTCAGAGCAGTCTGGTTTGCTTACTGTACAAGTGGCAGCAGAAACAGCCTTGGTGTCCAATGCCAAGAGCTGCTCTTTGGGAAAACACAGGGCCAGTGAAAATGGGGATCAGGAAAATGGACCCTCAGTTTTGCACAATAGCTGACTCAGAGTTCCTTGAGATTCCTATTCTTGGAGCTCAAAAACAGTATTAGAAGCCTTTTTACAGTAAATTCTTTTTCCTTTAGAGGATCCCAGGAGACTGGGACTGTTGTATAGGTATGTCACTCATCACCTATTATGAGAATTCTGTGGACTAGAAAGATAGAAATTTATGAATGTGAAACAGAGGACATCGGTAGAGCTTAATCAGACACTTACTGAAAATACATTAGGCCAAATTTGACCTACAGTGTTCCTATTATCAAGACCAGCAGATAATTGCAAGTGTATAATTTGTGTACACAGCTCAAGAAATACATACATTGCAATAATTCACCTTTTTTGCATCAACCCTTGTTTGTCTCACTCTGTGATATCTGTAGTCAATGCAGTATTTCTCAGAGGTTCTGTTTTTGTCTTCTCTGCATCCTGCTTCTGCAACACCTACAAGCTCAGCATCCAACCTCCTCACACACAGTTTTTCCCATGATCCTTACCTAGTTGTTAAATCGTTCTGCAGTGCTTGAAGTTCAGGCTTTGAATAGATCCAGTTAGGAGCTCCTCAGTCACAGCTGACAAGTTTTATAAGACTCCCAATCCAAATTTTAAAAAAATAACTTCCTATTGAAGTAAGGAATTTTGCATTTGTGGTCCTCTAATCCATACTTTTGTGCAGATTTAGTGCTGGGGGAATAGTTGTTTCAGTAAATGAATCTTCATTTAATTACCCAGGGCAAGCTCCCTGTGTTTGTGACCCCGTCAGTAAGATTCATCTGTAGGCTACAGGTATTGGAGCTCCTTGTTAAGCCATCAGCTGACTCAGCCTCTGCTTGACCCGTGGTCTGGGGGCTCTCTGTGGAATATGGCAGTTGGGATATGGATGAGATCCTGGCAGGGCACCACAGACTGCAAAGTCTGTTAGAGAAACCTTTGCTGTATCCAGGCCTCTCCATCTGGACTGGTTCACCTCTGGAAGTTTCTTTCAAGTTGTCTGTGGTACCTCCATGGCACCCTATGGGCCAAGGGGTCTCTGCCACTCTCAGGCAAGCCTTGTTTACAGAGTGCCAAACATCCATTTAGGCTGGAACAGCTTTTAACCTCTGCTGAATTTGGCTTCAATTTGGGTTCAAGCTGAGGATTTCAAGGCTAAAAGCAATATCATTAGCAAATTCATGAGGAATCTGTCCTCCCCCAAAAGTACTAATGTTTTACCAGAAAAATGGAAGCTGCTTCCTGAAAGCTAATTTATTAAATCAAGTTCTTATTAACAGAGAGGGTGAGCCTTCAGGTTTTTACAGAAGAACATTGCCTTTTCTTTCTTTCTCTGCCTTTTTAAATGCATTCTAAGTGAAATATCTCCTTAAAGCATCTACTCCTAATAGCAAGATAAAACATCAAGGCTGGTATAATAGAACATTCTAATAATAAGGCTCCTATAGTTTTGCACTGTCCTTAGCCAGTGTATCAGGGGATTTACAAATGGATCCACAAGCACACAGTGTAAGCACACACTCCTTTATCTAAAAACTTGCCCCTTGAAACGTCCTTGTGTTTACATCTAGTTCTACCTGCTGTGCCATTGGTGAATCTTAATTCTTCGTAAAATGGGTGACAGACAATTAATGATTGGATGATTTTCTTCCCCAAGGTGGACTGTTGGTTAACAAAGACAGCAAAGTGTTGGTACCCCATAGCTGGCTGCAAGGAGCCATGGAGGAACATGAAGGAGGAGCTTTTTGACATGCTTATGTTTGCTCCATAAACAAGTGTTTTGCAAATGGTATAGACATCACCAATAGGCTGTTGCATATGGGAAGAGTCTGTCTCTCTTCCACCATATGTGAATGTTGAGAGAGAGGTGTGACACACTTCACAGATCTGTGAGATAGTTTGGGTGATATGATGGTGATGATCTCTGTTCCTGTTTAGCCCAAGCCTTGCTGTCTGCCTACAGATTGTTTCCTCTTTCTTTTTGCAGACTTTTTAGTGCAATTTTAGAACAAGCAACCAAAGCAGATGGGGGGAATTCAATAGGAGGAAAAGGTGCCGGATTTGATGTTAAAGCACTGCGGGCTTTCCGAGTATTACGTCCACTACGGCTGGTGTCTGGAGTTCCTAGTAAGTAATGCCATTATTTTCCTTTTAACTATGTCTATGCTGTGGCACGGGACTGGAGCAATTTTTGTAACAATTTTGAAGAAAGACCATGATGCAGGTTATTTTTGGTGCATGGGGGAAGACTTTTATTAAAGGTATGTATTTGTGATAAACATGATATTGACCAAAGGATGGCCAAAGCAGAGCTGAAAAGGAATGGAAGTCTTGTGGTATATCAGTCTGTGCAATCTTTTTAGATGAGAGGGGAATATCCAGGACTTTTGTGATTTCAAGCCCAAAATCCTTTAAATGGTTGTGAAATCATAGTGAAGTTTCAGTGTTATAAATTCTCAACTTTGATGGAAATTCTGTATGGTCATGCATGTTGATTTTGGAGGGAGAGGAAATTTTTCATTAAAACTGCATTTTCTTCAGATCAAGAGAACTGGGAACAATTTAGAAGCAACAGGATAGAGGGCAATGACACACATTCTCTGTTAGTCTGATTTGCTTAAATTATTTGTAATGCCACTGAGAAAGTCCTCAAGCAGCCCTCAATAGTCTTTCATCCATCTTCTTGTTTACAATGCAGTTATGAGTAACTAAGTCTGGTAGTTCCATTGTGGAGGAGGAATATGGACGTGATAATGTGGGAAAATTATATCATTCGGCTTGAGAGTTTGTTATGGAAGGGACTTGTTTGCCTTCTGGAGAGAGACATGGTTGAAAACTCCCATTGGTTTCCATGATTATAGCAAAGAGAGGTGTAGTAAGCAGAAAGTGAGTTAATCTTCTCCAGAATAGCTGTAGGGAGCACTTAATTTATTTTTATTTGAAGATCTTGCTAGATTGGTATCTTAGAGTACTTCTAACCTTAGTCATGGAAAAGCCTTGAGTTGAGTTGCCATAAACTCTGTGATATCAGTTGTTTTGATACAGGCTGAGCTTAGCTGTGTGCTCCTTGCTCGTGGAGGAAGCTGACACAGTTCATATCTATATGCATGTACAATCTCAAAACCAGCATAGACTATCTAACAGTCCATTTGTGAGTTTTCTCATCAAGGAGTATTTAACTTGCATAAGAACAGAGCCAGGGAGCCTGGTGCAGACTAATAAACTGGTCTTCGTGTGGACAACAAAATGCTAGTGCAGTGTGAAGCAAGCAAACCATCAACTTCATCTGAAAGACATCCTCTATTAATCTTTTTGGTTCTAACTAGGAACATATTTGTTAAACCAGGCTTCTTGGGGGCCAGTGTGGCTTTAAAAAGCCTATTGAGATCTGTAGCTAATGCAGCCTCAATTTTGACTGGGCATTTTTTAATTGTACAAATGCCTGTTGATTAGCCTAGAATAGCTGTTATCACATCCATACGTATTAGAGCGTAACTTTTCTCATGAGGCCTTTTAGATAAGATTGCCTAAGATAGCCATAAATAGCCCATTACAGGATTACATTCTTAAGTTTAGTGCAGAGCTTTAGAAGTCAAGTCTCAGGTTCCATTCAATTTCTGTCTCTGAGGCATCATAAACACCAGTGGGTGAGTTACCAACATTGCACTTGCAGTGTTTTGCCATCTATAAAGAAATGCTTTTTGCCTCCTTGCCCTTCCAAAATGCAAAAAGCTTTTTCCCTGTGAGGAAAAAACCCGCACGGATTTGTACTAACATTCCATTAATGTAACATACACTGCAATTCCTTCTCACTTAACAGACTCTGCATGGATCTCTTTATTAAGAGGGTATCCTCTGGGTCACTAGCAGCCACCTTCTGCATGGAAATTCCAACATCTGCTGCTTGGCTTGAGGTCCAGATCTAAGTACCACTGTTTGGAAAAAAGTGTGTAAAGCACAATGATTCCTATAAAACAAATTTGTGAAACATATGGTGAATTTTTGCATGCAAATCTTAAATTCATTGGGATTAGTCTTGGGAAATAGTTTGTCTGAGAGACTGGCTCGCAGCATGGAATAATTTTTTCTGAGTCACAAGGAGTTTACTTGGATTTTGTTTCTCTCTGGCTCAATCCATAGGAAATAATCCAATTTAAGAGGGAGATGTTTTGTATTCAGGTTTGTGTATTTAATGACCGGTCGCAGCATATAGAGAGTTTCCACATAGGTTTGATTTGAGGTGAGGGAAAGACGTATTAATTGCCCCCTGAAGTAAATCGCTGATGTCTGCATTTTGCAGATTGAGAGCTGGAAAAAAAAGCTCAAGATTTAACACTTCCAGAAGTGGCTTCTAATTATTTATGTTTTCTATTGGCTAGACATTTAGGTCAACAATCCAACTGCTTCAGATAGATGGATAGAAGATGCTGAGAGCTCACAATCCCTTTTATTCAAGTCCCACGCATGCTTAATTCCTGGGACTTGGCTGTCTCTTGCCACTAAATGTCCCAACCAAGAAATGGGGGAGTGACCAGTGCAATAAGTGGTTCATGTGCAAGCAAAGCTGGCTCACCCACAGTAGACAAGCAAAAAGGTACCTTTGACAATCTTTGTCAGGATAAAACTGTCCAAGGCCCCAGACTATGCTAGTGCCTCCTAAAATCAAAAGGGGTTGAGATCACAAATTCAAACAAGCCTGAAGATTACATCTGGATGACAGTTGTGGGAACATCAATATTTCATAATCTTTTAGAGAATAGATGACACTTTTATGCTTTGTGGTTATATGGACGTTCACAAGACCACTAGTCATAAGGAAGAAAATAGACATTTTGTTCAAAAGATAAGACAGACATTTTTTTATCCGTGTCACAAAAAGCAACTGTACCATTGTGGGAGAAACTTTCAAAGTCACTGAATTCAAAGTCTTTGGGTTTCCAATACAGTTTAAAAAAATTGTGTTAAGTATTTACACATTTCCAAGAAATTCCATTGGGATCAATTGGGTTTGGTTTGAGGGGGTTTTTGTGCATTAGATTTTTTTTAAAGTAGTTTACGTTTTTTTCCAGAAAACTTTTTTTTTTTTTGAATGAGAGGTATAGTTCTTATGGTAACTGTGTGAGGTATATGGCAGACCAGTAGAATAGATCCTTCCCACAGCTGTCATCCCAGTGCTGGCAGTTGCTTTGTATACAAAATAGAGTTTCTGAGCTAATTAAGCAAACTCTTTTTTTTCCCCACCACTTTTTTTTGAAGTCCTACTTCTTCTGGAAAAATGGTCCACACTCAGTCCTTCTAGCCTGGCATTAATGTGTAGATAAATGTGATTATTTTGCAAAGTATGTAGATGATTTAGGTTTCATGGAAGTAAAATCACTTTTGATAATGAGATCTAAGCGTTTGATGTCATTGATACACAGGCCAGATTTCACTGTTCAGTTATTCTGTTGCTGTCATATTAACAGAGTTCTTGCAGTGCACACTTTATTTCAGTTGCTGGAAGAACTTTACTGCCAGAGTACCAAAGCAGTCTTCTTGTAAGGAAAACTTCATGTGTGTTTCAGAGCACCTGTCTTAATGTGTGACATTAAGATCAATATAATGGTTTGAGAAAGGAGAGAGAAGGAAAACAATTTCCTTGATGGACATAAGTAGACAAGTGCAAAATCAGCATGTCGACCAAAACTTAATCACTTTAGTGTCTTGGAAACTTACCCAGTATCTCCTTTGGCAGGAACATAAAGCATTGTAAAGCTTTCTAGGGACATAATCGAGTCAGCCATTTTGTGCTAAGGGTTTTCTGTTGATTACTCTTCTCTCTTGGTTTTATGTTATTACATATTTTAAAACTTGTTTGAAACATTTTGTGCTCTAGGAGGGCAAAAAGAAGCTTCCAATTGGGCAATGAAAAAACATGATCCAGTTAAAAAGGAGAATCACTCCTGACTATTGGAAAGGGCAATGGGTTACTCCTACGCATGATAGCTCATGCCTTTTTAACTTATTAAATTCCATTTCTATCACCTTTACTCATGCTACTCAATTAGACCACTTCATGCATTCTGTTAATTCTCTTTATGTTGTACTTTTTCTTAATGTAACTGCATTTTTGCCACTGGTTATTGTCTATCTGATATTTACCAGACTTAATTGATAAGCTCTTCTAGACATTTTGGAAGTCATATGATTTGAGTAGCTGCTGTGCTCCATATTTGTATTTTGAACTAAAACGTCTGCGGACAACACAGATTTATATGGGCAGAAGACCCTGCTACTCTTAATGGAGCTAGAGAGGAAACCTGACTGTTCCACTGGAACAAAAACTCACCATGTGTCTTCTGTTATTTATTTATTTATTTATTTATTTTAAAACCACAGAAAGCTAAGCCTGTGATGTGTTTAAGCTTCACTGGAATCTTGTATCAGGAGAGTTACTCAAAGGCAGTGTGGGTACCTCTCTTGCACCAATAATTGCATGGTCTACTGGAGATGCAGCCATTGTATAATAGGGAAAGAGAAGGCACGAGCAAAAGGACCTAAGCCAAACCCTCCTCATGACAATGTCCTTTTGTTAGTGACAGAGCAGCCTGTAACTGGCAGAGTACATTTTTGAGTTGAAATTAAATAAGACCAGAATTTTCATGTGTGAATGCCGAGAGATTACTACCTTTATGCATATTTAAATAATTAACTAGAACATATCCTTTTTCAAAATGATGCTTAAGTCCATGATTACTCTATGAGAAAATTGGGCACCTTGAGAAAATGTGGATGAAAAATGTAGGCTTTTTAGATTTTGGTCTGTGTCACTGCAATTAGCAATCTGCCCTGAAATGCTTTATTAAAATGTATAATATTTTCTCAGTCTCAGCAACGTTCTCTACCCCATATTTATTGCAGTTTTCTCATGAGCACAGTCATCTCCTATCCTTATCCCAAAGTCTCTGGCATTAATCAAAATATTTCTTTGAAACAGGCAGGAAAGTATCCTGTATTTCCTTGCAATGTCCTGATAGATCTGGGCCATCCAGGTCTATATATTGATATGTATCTGTGAATGATGCCACATTCACCACATACAGCAATGAAGATGAGAAGTAAAATACACCCTGAGGGCTCTATGGAGAGAGGAAAGGTTCTGCTCATTTGGAAAATGCTGGATTGGCAGAGTCACCCAGTTGCCTTTATTGTTAATTCGCCACATTATCACATGTAGATGAAGCAAAGAAATCACAGGTGTGATAGGACTGGATTTTTTCCTGTCTAGGTGGTCTTTTGTGTGACACTACTTAAATACATTGTGTGTGCTAAATTAGTCAAGTTTTTGTGAAGTAAGAGCAAAAGCTTTCAGATTCTTACAAGATATTGATGTTATAATCTGTATTTTCCAATAATGACTGTTCTTAACACTAAGACTGGCAATATTTTAATCCCCATTTTCAAGGGATATGTTCTAATCTAATAATTTGAATTCACAGGGGAATTATGTCTGTATGGACTCATAATTTAGTGATACATGCCCCTGAAAGGAAAATATTGGGGGGCATTTGTAGCAGAATACAGAGTAACTTGCAGAGTTTACAATAGCAGAGATATGTCAGAACCACCATGGTCATCTTTGTAATGTAAGACTAAACAACTGCTCTATCTCATCTTTGATTCCAGGACTTCGAATTTGTTATTGAATGATTTATAGTAAAATGAGTGTTGAAACAAAGCTGTTGAAACAAAGTACGTTCAATGCAATTTTCTGGTTTGCCTTTGGGAATTTTTTTTTCAGTGCCCAATCAAACTTCTCAACTGTAATTTCTTATTATTTTCTGTTCTCTGAAAGAAAATTAACACTACAGTGTAGAGTGGAGGAAATAATGCAACTGAGGTAATAAACACAGAGAATTCAAGGAATCCAAAATGACACCTCTTTTGATAATCACGTATTTTTTTAATATGGCAAATAAATGTTGAGCCATTGACTGTTTCTGAATATTGAATAGCAGGTATTAAGTCTTAAGGAGATGCTAACTGGCAGTAAGGAAGCCCACTTTCTTTTAAAATGTATATACTTCTAGCAAAGTACAGTTGACAGATGTGTCTTGCACGTGATTTGTATTTATTCCCCATCACTGGTGGAGCAAGGGCCTTAAATTTGCACTCCTAAGGTTATGCTATGACTGGCACACCAGTGGAGGATTGTGCTTGCCTTCAGTGGGAAGAGATAGCAGAAGTGGCCTGATCAGAGCTCCCCAAGTGTGAAAGGTTTGTGTATAGGAATTAAAGAATACAGTAAGATGTGTAAGGAACAAACAATATACTTGGCAGTTTACTGCCACCAAGCCAAGATAAAGGTCCTTGATGACACAGGGAATTGCTTCATATAGCTTTAGGCAAAATTTGGCTTCTAAATATTAGTTCTGCCTTAAATTTTACTGTTGTTACATTAAATAACGTCAGTTTTTTTGTCAAGCCCAGTTCCTTCCTTTTCTCTTGAGGTCCAGAAGCTGTAGCAAATGTGCTGTCAGGCAGATGCCTGAAGTTCTCCTTCATTCCTGAACAAGACTTCTCAACCCTCTGTGCCATCTCTTTAGCACATACAGCACTGTGAGAGGACTAGTTGCACCACCTTTCCCATGTCCTGACCTCGCTGTTTTTAATCTCAAGTGGTCAATTTGTTTGCTTTCATTACAAATGGGGAGGGAGTGGATTAGAAAGGATAGAACAGTCTGAACTAAATGTCCTCATTAGGCTTGTTTCTTCGTAGTTAACTGCAAACTACACATGCTTGCAAGTGCTTTATTTTCTTAGGTCACCGTTACTCAAGGGAGTAATTCGATACCAGCTAACATCTCCCTTAGGTAAGGGTCATTCCTGTGAGTATGGATTACACAATCAGGACCTAAAGCATGCTTCCCTGAGAGGTACAGCCTGCAGAATGATGTAATTTATGGCAGGAGAAGTTAACTCTCTCTAGCAGTAGCAAAGAAGGGTTTATCTTGCTAAGGAAGATTACTTACAGAGGCACGTCGCTGCTCTCATAAAGATTTCTCTCATATTTAAGAAACGCCAATGAAAACAGGGAAATATTTATTTGATCTTGTCTATGTAGCTCTTTTAAAAATAATACTGGCTACAAATCTACCCAATAACTGCCTCAGCCTTTTTCCTAGCAGTTACTGTGCATGCTGGCATGATTATTCAGCTTGTCTTCACAACAGAAAAAATCACAGTATCATAATATGGGACCACATCAGGATGTTGGCAGTCCCTTTCAAATGAAGAAAACAAACCCCATGCTGACATCAAAGAGCAGACAGGGAGATAGTGAAAATTTCCAGAAGGGCTCTGAATGGATCAGACATTTCTAGTACCTTTTTTTCATTCTTCAAGTAATGTCCAGAGTTCTCGTTCAGATTAGATGTAGGGCACAGGTCTGAAAGGGAACCCATGCCACCAAAATTCTTGTCCTGAAACATCTAAAAATCTAAGAATGCCATCTGCTGTCTCCTCAGAACAGTTTGCCTTGTATTTGGACAGATTGAAGCTAACTGGTACCAACAGGAGCACATTGGGTTCCCAGTTGCTCACTTGTAATTGCTGGCTGTCGCTGTCAACATGCTGGGGAGGGAAGATTTGGCTGTTCCACATCAAAGCAGTAAAGGCATGATCTGCTTTGGGTTTTGCTTACATTCTCCCCCAGGTGACACCTCTACTGCATCTGATGTCGCCCCAAGCTTACAACAAATTTCATTGCATACTTTGATTTCAGTTGGCTGAATTTTGCATTGCTTATTAATTTAAGATCTTGGAGGAATGATTTGAAGTCCTTTGTTCGTTTTCTCTAGAGTAACTGTGTGTCTATTAATGTGTTGCTGCCCTGATGGGACTATTTAACATTCTCTTTCTCATCCTGTCCCAAGGATGTGACTGTCACACACACTGGGTAACAGTCAACTCAGAAGTGGGACACCAAGAGAGTTCATTTTGCTCAGAACACAAGATGCTACATGAATGTTCCATGACTCTGGCACCATTTGAATTACTTCTGTCTGTCCAAGCCTTCCAAAAGCCTTGTTGGATGCCTGTGGTCCTTGTGATTTTCACAAAGCATTATCAAAATATCAGCAAAGCACAGAGCAGCAGACCAGCCAGATCATGTTCTCAACCAGTGAATGCATTTTAAGCCTGTCAACAATATTTTTTCTGTGATGATCTGAATTTATAATAATATTGCATCTTGTATAAGTTCTATAGTAGGGAAAAAAAACCAAAGCATGAATTAATTACTGGCAAAAATATTTTTAAGTTTCAATGTCTGCATAAATCTGTGGGAGAGCCTCTCTCTTCTCTTTAACGTAGATTTCTCCGAAATTAGGTACTGCCTTCTTAGTTATGTCTGTTAGCCATTACTGTGCTAGATGAGAGCACAAGCACGTTGGCTGGTGTGAACAACTAATAAACTATTCAATGCTTAAGATGTTCACTGATGGAACAAATAATTTGCTGTTCTGATCATGGGGAAGTATGGAAATGACAGCCTAACCTAGCCCAGTCTCTTAACATTTTATCTAAGTTTTCTTTGAGCCAGGGAAAAGGGAAGGAGATCAGACATCTTTCTTAATCTCCCTTTTTTCCAGAATCAAATCCAATTCCTGTTTAACACATGCAACAATAACCTATCCCATATGTGTTTTGCCCTTTGTTGCAACTATTTTTTATGAGTTGTTTGAGTAGCTATGCCTCTTATTTTTTCAGTTTTAGATTATCTTCTGCTGGTTTGCCCTGCCACATCAATCACAGTTCAAAAAACATCTGCTAACCCTCTGCAAAGATTCTTTTTTTCAATTTCTGTACTGCTAAAACTGCTCAATAGTTTTACAGCAGAAGCATTTTTGACAGAATGTAGCTCATGGGATAAAAGAAATAGGAGAAATTATAAAAATTCTATTTTTGTCACTTCTTTCCATAGGCCTTACTAAATGTTGTTTTCTTTAGCAGTGGAAATGGCTATAGAAATTCAATTTCTTTACAGGATTACAAAACATCCTCTCTAAACTTTCTTCAAACATCTCATCATTCAACCACACACCATCCTTGCAGAGGGCTAAGGAAGTGGTGTGAGAACAAATGCTTTCCATCTCAGAAGTATAATCTCTTGGGGGTGGTTATTTTCTATTATTGCTCACACATTAGGCTAGCAGCCTGTCTGATATTTCTTTCTTTTTTTGCATTTGTTTTTGAGTTTGGTGATTAGTTGTTGTTTTTGGGTTTTTTTTTTTTTTCTGCAGTAAGTTGTTCAGGACATTTCTGCAATTGACATTTTCTTGTAGGTTGTTTTTAAAATTACCAAAGGATAAAGTTCCTTTTAATCGGGCTGGATATCTTGGTCACAAGTCAAAGCAATACATGCAGGTATGAATACATTTAGGCTTTACAAAGGCCTGTTCTAAATCTAGCAGTTCTGGTTTTCAATATAAACAATGCCCAATGAAGGAATTTAGTGTTAAGTCTCATCCTTCCCCTCACAATACAGATGAAAACTTAAACTCAGCCTCTAGCCCATCATTTGCTTTTCATATGCCAATGCTGAGATTATATCACTTTAAAACTTTACTTTGGAGGAAGTAAAATTCCTCTCAGATTTATATTTGTATATTTCTGTATCTGTTAAGGATTTTATTTAGCTGTTTCAGATTGCAGCAGGAAAGCCTTATTTTTCCCCCTTGAGAGTTTATTATATGTAAAAGGAAATTAAAAATAAATAAATGTTTAATTTGAGTGTATTCTAGCAATACATACACAATCTGTACAAAAAGCCTTGGAACTGTGCAAGTTGTAAAGAGAGTTGCAAAGAAAGTAAATAAAGAACCATTCTCTCTTCTGACAAATACAACTTTGTGAAAACAGCAACTATTAATTTTTCTGTCCAAACATACTGGTGCTGCCTAGTGAGCTAAAGGACATTTTGCTTATTGTATCAGAAAGTATTTTTTTCCCCTAAAGCATTTTATTATCTGATGTGTGTAAGCAGAGTTTTAAGTCTAATCAGGTTTATAAAAATCAAAAGCAACAGTCTTATTAATGTGGAAAAATAAAGCAAGCTGTAGTTTTAGGTATTCTGAGATGGGACTGATTAACCACTGTGTTGATAAGCCACTAAATCCACTCTTTGTTCTTAAAACTAAGAGTCAGAGTTGCTCAGATTTGTCTGGCCATGTCTTTTTTCCAGCTGTTTGCGAAGAGAAAACAAATCCCACAAGTGCATCAAGACAGTAACACAGCAATGATCATACGCTGTAGTGTTTGCATCAGTTCTTTAGTTACCTGATCAGGTAGCTTTCTATTGTTAGATTCTCAAAATTCTGCTAGAAACCCTCCATGACACTGATTTGAAAATGTCACTCTGTGTCTCTCCAGATCTCAGTCCCATCTATGCTCATTAAGCACTATCCCAAGTTGAGAGGTTGGGTGAATTTTCATCTCTAGGGCTATATAACCTATTATTTGTCATATACAGTGCTGTACTTCTACACAGTCATCTAAAGACAAAGTTTTTGACTTTAGCCAATATTTTGTTGTAATTCTTCTATCATGAGATGCTTTGTATAGCTCATAGTAAGCCACTTGTTATTTGCTGGAGCATTTAACCTGCAAGAAGATCAATTTCTTTCATCCATATATTTTTCTCCATGTACTACTAAACTCTAATCTTATCATCCCTGACTGGACTTCTACATTTACAGAATCCCTGTTAACATTTGTTATCTTTTAAGCTTTTGCCTTTTCCTGAACCTTCTCACAAGTGATGAGTTAGAGCATCTGGAGAAGGACATGAAACAAATAAAGTACACTTTATTATTTATAATACAGAGACTAATGTCCACTGACTTGAGGAATTCTGTCAATAAACTGTAAAAAAAAATTAACAATTTTATATAGGTGTTTGTAACCCAAAATTCATTAGTTTTCTACGCAAATGATTGAGACCGAATTTCTTTAAGCCCACTTCTGCTACCATGAGGCTTTGGCGCTTCCAGGTTTTCAAAGTACCTTGTTTGCAAAACTATTTCCTTAGGACACACGTATTCATTTTTCAGGGCTGCATGCAACAGCATTTGGCATCCTGAAACAAGACTTTTCCATCATTATCTCGGTTCAAGTGGTCATTTAACTATTGGTTTGGGTTTTGTTTTTTCACATTCACCTGACCAGACTGAAGACAGTACAGCATGCTGACATATTCCTACACAAGTTTTCTGATTGAATCCAGTGGCACAGGACTAGACCAAAATTCCCCCCTGTAAATACTGTTCCCTGTCACAGTTGTGCTTGTGTGCTTGCTCATGAAGAAACTTAAAATGTTTAAATGTGATGGGTCATTTCACTGAGACCTGGGGCAGTCTTTGGGCCAGACTGTCTTTGGGTTTGGATAGCCCGGCAGGAAGAGGAGCCAAGAAAAATTCTTCCTATCTGTGATCCTTCCAAGTGGTTAAAGATAGATAAAACCTTTACGGTGACCCCATGAATGGTTTTATCAGTCCATGATCATCCTGTCAGCAGAAAATCAAAGCTATTTCCTGGGAAATAATAACAGCTGATCCTTGCTGGCCTAGGAACTGCCAGGGCTCCTGAATGCCCTTTACCTGCCTTAACTTTAAACCATCCTCAGAAGTCTCTGTCTGGCAGAGAGTACTTGACCTCGAACCTCCCCACTCTGTGTAAGGCTACTTGGCAGCACATTGTGGTCTTTGTTCAGAACAGCTTTGGAGTTTGCTCACTGAACTTCATCTTGGTTTTGTTTGAGATGGCCTTTTTTTCTGTAACATGGAATTTTCTGTAGGCAGTTACTGCTTTTCTCTCCATGCTCTTCCTCTGTATTCAGGTAGCTGCATGGGAGGGACAGCACACCATTTTTAGGTTTTATTTTTTACATTTAAAGTCTGAAGATCTTGCCTGGATCTCATCTTCCACTGAACTGAGCTAAAATCAAATGGTTAGAGAGCAAGGCTGAACTTGCAGGAGCTACCTCATAGATTGGAACTGGAAGAAAGTCTTTTTCATCATCAAGCAACTTTACATACTTTGAACAAAAGGCTACTAAAAAAGAGTTAAAGTCCCCCAGGAGGAGAGAGGGATACTTCTGTGAGTGGTAGTAGAGGTCTCTTCCAGCAGAGAATCAAGGAGCCCAAGCCATGTGTACATTTATCCAAGCATCCTCCCCAAGTTGGGGTTGTGTAGCCACCACACTCAGGACAAGCTCTATTGTCTGCCTAAGCTAGGTCACTCCAGCAGGCAGAGGATATGCAAGCTGAGCTGCTTCCCAAGAGAAAAGGATACAGAAAGAGCTGGGTTTTGTTGTGGGTTTGGGTTTTGTTCTACTGATCATTTCTTGCCTCAAAGGATGAGGCAAGGGTGGTATTGCAAGACTTGGCAAACATAAAACAATTGTGTTCCTGTCCACATGCCCATTTGTATGAATCTCCTTGTGTGTGACTGTTTTGGTTTGAGAAGTCAATGAAGACACAGTTTGAAAATGCAGGAGTGAAAGAATTGTGAGCAGATGCCAAAACTTTTTTCTATTTTTTACAGCACGTGGTTTTGAATTGTGTTCTTGTATATGTTTAAATGGCATTGCCTACTCCAAAGTAGATGCCCTGCAGCTTGAAAATTTTCTTTCCTATTTCTTTTCATGTCATCCAGCTTTCTGTCCTGTGTTGTGTCTTTCCTTACTGTTTCAAGACCTTCCCTATTATTCTTGAAATAGAAATTACATCTGCAGCCCCAAGAATGCTGGGCTACACCCACAGAATTTACTTTATCTACCAATTTGCCACTAATATTTTGAGAATCCAGCAAGACAAAAAAAGACTACCTCCCCAAATTGCTATTGTAAAGCTGTCCTTAAATGAACTGTGTGATATTATTTCCATTTGCAGCTCTGGTGAAGAAAGTCCTCAATGTTTTTTTCTCACAAATAATTGTAGATGTACTTATCTAAGATATCTTGCCATGACTGTGAACCTTTTTGTGCTAAAACTGTCTGTTGTTTTCCAGACTTCCTTTGAAATTGCTATAAAACCTTTCATATTTATGAATATTTAATATTTTTCAATTTTCTTAGCCAATATCTACATTTATTAAGTGATAAACATCCACTCTGGGGAATATTACTGGCTATATTGCTCGTGTTTTGGAAAAAGAACTGTGGTGGCAGTCTCTTGGTGTATCGTCAGAAATAAATGTGATTTGTGGGTAGACTTTGCTCATGGCTGGGGATGGTGCTTCAGCTCTACCACTTCAGAGTGGTTCCCAGAAGTGTTCTGACTCAGGCACTGTGCTGAGTCACAAAACCTCCCCTGCTTCCTCCTTGCTTGCACCGAGTCGTAGTTTTCTTCTGAGCTATATTAGCAGAAAAATAATTGCTTCCCACACCTCTGGCACTGGCTTAAGTACAAAAATATATATTTTTGTGTGCATAGGAAGGAAAAGGAAAGATGGTCCTCTCCTTTTCCTTTTATTCCTGCTCACTTCTAGGAGGTCATTTATATGAGAATGTGCCTGCTCATACTCCTGGTTCAGGCAACCCCGTAGTGTGAAATATATCCCTGCAAAACCAATTGAAAAATAGACTCAGGATATGATTTCTCTGAAGACCTGGACTACTGATGTGATGGGAACAGGAAACTGCCCTGTCCAGCAAGCCAAGTTTGATCCAAAATTGAAGATGCGTGAAAATTGTGAGAGAAGATTCTGCTTGGCAAGGCCTGAATGTTAGTTCTGAGACCAACATCTTAAGAATAGTTTAAGCTTGGCCTGTGGAATTCAGTCATGGCACATCACTTCCACAGCAGGTAGCAGGCAGAAGTCAGCCCAGAAAATGGGCTCAGATGAAGGGGTGGCTCAAAGTGAAATGTGCAGGATCTGGGTGTCCAAACACACTGCCTGAGGAGTGTCATGGTGTAGTGTCCCTTGGACAAGAGCTGCTAGCTCCTGATAATTGCCACGGCACTTCTGATGTCCAAACAGCTCCAAAAATGCATTGACTGCTTCAAGAGCAGGGCTCCTGGTTACTCAGTGTCCTTGTAAACAAAATAAATCATAACGTTGATGGTCAGCATGAGATCTAAAAAGCATTCAGAAAGTTAAGAAATCACAGTCCAGGTGTGGTCAGTGAGGATGAGGAGGATGAAGGCAGTTCCAGGTGTGGTCAGTGAGGATGAGGAGGATGAAAGCAGTTCCAGGTGTGGTCAGTGAGGATGAGGAGGATGAAGGCTGTCCCAGGTGTGGTCAGTGAGGATGAGGAGGATGAAAGCAGTTCCAGGTGTGGTCAGTGAGGATGAGGAGGATGAAGGCAGTTCCAGGTGTGGTCAGTGAGGATGATGAGGATGAAGGCTGTCCCAGGTGTGGTCAGTGAGGATGATGAGGATGAAGGCAGTTCCAGGTGTGGTCAGTGAGGATGAGGAGGATGAAGGCTGTTCCAGGTGTGGTCAGTGAGGATGATGAGGATGAAGGCAGTCCCAAGTGTGGTCAGTGAGGATGAGGAGGGGTGGGTCCTGCTAGGGGCTGCCTTCAGGGGGTTTCTGTACCTGTTCTGTTTCTGTACCAATCTCCAGGGATCTCTCACAGGACAGCAGTGACAGCATCTGCAGGGGAAACACCTGGATGCTCCCAGAGCATCGCTCAGGATGTGCAAAGGGACAGGCCCTGTGCCACAGGGCAGCACAGGAGAGGGGAGCAGCGCACCTGAGCAGGTGGGAGAGCACGTGCTTGTGCAGGGAAGATCCTTTTTCTTTCTCTTTTCTATTTCATCTTCCCAGTCCCTCCCCAGTGCCTCCAGACCCTGCCAGTGACCCCAGAAAAGAGACGAGTTGGAGGGAAAAGCTGTTTAAGTTGAGGGGACATTTCATTTTCCATTATTGTCTGTGTTTAAATTGGAGGGGAGCCCCTTCACCTGCGACTTTAAGGGTATCAATTAAAGGAAAACTTCCCTTTTCCATGATTTACGGATATCAGTTGAAGAGGCTTGTTTTCTGCTCAAATGTTGCTTTTTGGTGTTTTTGGTTTTTGTTTTTGTTTTTTTTTTTTTTTCCTAGCTAAAATAGAAGGGGATAACCTTTCTGATGCCATTTTTTGGGTTTGAGTTGAGGGAAAATTTCCCCATTTTCATCATCTTGCAGCTTAAATTGCAAGGTAATCTCTTTTTTCCCTTGGTTTTAAGGGTTAAAATTCAGAGGAAATACTCCTTTTTCTGGCATTTGAAGTATTTAAATAGAGGAGGAAAGGGTAGAAAAAGAGAGAAAAAATGGCGGAAAACGTGAGGAGAAAAAGGGCGGGAAACATGAGGGGTACAAAAGGACAGGAAACCTAAGGGGAAAAGGGAGGAAGATGTGAGGTAATTAACACTAATGCACTAATTAATTGGGATTTTATGAACACCACTCTGCAACAAAGAAGAAATATTGTCATTTTGAGAAGAAGCCTGGCAGAATCAGACTAAGAAGACTTTTCGGGTCTGAAAGTTCAGAGTCTTGGAAAAAAAAGGCAAGTTGGGTGTTTCTAAGAATTGTCTTACTTTTTATAGGCATGTCTTTCTCGAGAGGAATTCTGTATTAGCAAACCTACCATTAATTTCCTTGGATGTGTTCCACAGTGCAACAATGCCAAGTGCATTTTAGCAGCTGGGGCTTTTTCTTGTGCCATCTTGCTAAATATTGGTTGAAATCCAAAAAGGCTTGTAAGTACACAAGGGGATATGTAGGTAATCCCATTGCTTTAGGTGCAGACAATTACATGCTCAAAGATAAAGCTCATTCTTCAGTAACTGCCTGAATCGATGAGACAGCAACCAGCCCCTCTCATCATCTTGCTGAGAGAAAAACACAGCATCATATAATAGCTCTAAAACACCTGCAGCAGCCCTAAAAGTCCATTTCCCATAGCTTTGAGAAACATCAGTTACTTGGTATAAGCTTTTTTCCTCCATTCTTCCACAATCCCTCTTCTTCCCCTTTGTATTCTAAACTTTTGGGTTAATACAGTCCTCTGGAGGCTAAAAAGGGCTTGACCTGGTATAAAAAGCAATGTTTTTCCCATGTAATAAATATTTAAAACGTTTTATCAGTGTAAATAAAGGCTAAATTCTGTGAGCCCAGGGAATGGCATTAACATGTTTTGCTTGCTGAAACATTTATGGAATCACTGTCAGCCAACAGAACACAGCCAAGAGGATTTTTTTAAAGGTAAACTGAAGTGCTTTTAAAATAAATACTAAGAGTTGTTTAAGATCTTCAATTATTAACAGATGAAAAGTGTGGGCTGAAAAAGTGCAAGCAATCCCTTTCATTGCACTTTCCTTAATCCCTGTGCAGTTCTGTGTCCAGCCTGGAGTGAGCTCCTCAAGGCAGATGCTGCACCTTAACAGATGTCTGCAGAGAGTATAGCACACAAATAAGTAGATTAAGAATGCCAAATATTTGAAAACCCTTTATTTTTATATTTATTTCTCAGGACTTAAGTTCAAGACCCTGTGTTTATGGTTGGCCAGTGCTTACATTGCCAGCCTCTGCAAACAGTGCTGCAAAAACTTGGATCTGCTTTAGAAAGCAGTTATTGGCATCATCTGCTTTAAACCCAGAGGCCAGCTCTGCAGTGTGATCAGGTCCTCTGACTTAATTATGAATATCAGCTGCACAGCTCATTTCTAGGAGTGTAAGCCTTACCTCTACAAGTGAGAAAAAAATTCCAAAGACATGCAATGGTGTGAACACTTGTGTGGAGTTGTATGTATTGCACCATGCAAAGATTAAGAGCATACATGAGTTGGGACAGAGAAATCATTCTTTTATAAGCTGCACTCTATTTTCTTCCTCTGCACAGAGAAAGGGCCCATAAGAGCATGGAGAATTCTCACCACTGGTTAGAAAAATCTTTGTGACTGCTTGTAAGGGGGTGGTTGACCTTGATTCACTCTGATGAGGAATGCATCTGCACCTCTGGGGCTTCAGAACACAGATTTGGTGTGTGTTTGAAGTGTGTGAGGTTTTTATTTTAAAAGTCATTCTGTTCCATGTACCCATCTTCCCCCAACCTTTAATCCTTCCTCATCTGCTCTCCCTGTTCTCCCCTTTGCCAGTACAATGAATTTTCTGAGTGTCTGGGCATGGTTCCTCGTGCCATTCCTTGCAACAGCTCTTTGTGTTGCAAGCAGCTGCCTGACAGAATAAAAGCAATTTCCAGGCAGCAGCTGTGTTGCAGCAATAAGCTCAGCATCAATGTGGGGAGCCTGGTGATATGCATGAGTCTCTTGCTTTTCTGCAAGTAGCATCCATTACATCTCCTGAGGGCATTTGTAAAGCTGCTGCATAGTTAGAGTTTTTTTAATATTTAGAAACTCTCTGAGTACTTTGATGGTCATGTATTTAAGTTTGGTAATAATTGGAATAATCTGGATTTAAAACAGGCTGCCCTGAAGGGATACTGCACAGTACCCACATCAATTCATGCTAAAAGCATTCAGTACCTCATGTCCTCTTCAAAGCTGGCTTATTATTCTCAAGAAGCTTTTCTCTAATTGAGCTTCTGAAGGTACTGTACATCTTCTGGTGGTACACATTCGCCTTGACCATCTAAACATTATCTCAAGCTTATGGTACAAACCTTTGTTTTCATACACCCTGCTTTATTAACACAAAGGGTGTTGCTTTGTGCAGATATTATCTTCTCTGGACATCGGTAGTAGGCTGAAGCATTTTCATGGTGTTGAGTGTTAATGAAGCTTTTTTTAAAACTAGAGAGCTCTTTTGTTCATCTTTTTGTCTGTCCTCAGTACCCTTTCAAGAGCACTGGGTATAACCTATGATGAATGTTAGAAGAAATTAATAATAATAATAATAATAAAGGGTAAATTACATAAAACCTGGTATTAGAACTCTTGAACTCATAAGCTTGGCTACATTTTGGGTTAACAAGTCACTGAAAAGGGAGGGTGTCGCAATTGGCCAAGCAGCCAACAGCAGCCTGAGTCCCCAGTGACCTGGGACTGCTCCCCAAAGGGCCTTACTGGTCCAGTTACATAAGCAAGGTAATTATGTAATCAACCACACTTCAGTTATAAACTTGGGATTGTATATAACTCTGGTGGCCAGCTGTAGGCCACCGCAGTAGGCCTTTAATTGCTTTTGTGAAGATTTAGTTGAAGCAACAAATATTTTCAATCTGCAGAGTTTGTGTGTGTTGTTTTCAGGTTTGCATCCATCCATAGTCTTTAAACTTTCTTGTACTTTTGTACTTGTTTGGCAGAAGGTGAGACATTGTTTTAATTTTCTGGGAAATGTAACATTCTGGACCAATGTAAAGAATTGGAGCAATGCTGGTATTTACTGCGCTTCATTTTCTGCACATATTTAGAATTAGTAGATTCAAAGATGTGGGCATTTAGAGGAAAAGGTTGACTACTTCATGTAAGCACAGATTTTTTTTTTTTCCCCCCCAGAGATACTGCTTATCAAGAAAAGCACCCAGAGGCAACTGAGCAAGCAGAGTGGCCCACTCTTGTACAGCATGTTTTGATGCTGTCAGTAATGTAATTCTTTTCAGAGTCTCTGTGGAAGCCAGAATGTTTCATGCTGAATGGCACTGCCACTGGATAGGAGCATATCCCTTGGACAGATAACTGATAACAGATAACTGAACCACTGTAGACACCTGAAAAAGTGTTCTGACATCTGAGAGATTAGAATCCAGCCAGTACTTGCTAGCAGGCAGTGAGGGATGCTGCTGGTGAGGCAGCTGTGCCACTCTTGGTTGCCTCTGCTGTGTTCCATCATGGCTGTGGAGCAAAGGCAGTCTCAGCCTTAGCTGTGAGCTGACAAGTGGATTGCCTACAAGGGAAAGTGCTTGTCAAGAGATGTGTCATCCTCATTAGAAAGTATTTAAATGAAGGCATTTTTTTAAAAGAAAGTCTAAGATCTTAGATGATAGATTTTAAAAGTTATTAGTTATCACAAGCTCTCTTGGCAGATGTATAACCGACATTTACAACTCATGAATCACATTTTTCAAAAATCACAGCTAATATCAACTTCTCTGAGGAGATGACAGCATTTTCAGGAGACATTAATGACTTCTGGCTCTCAGTCATTGCAAAATCATGAGCTTGTAATTGTTCTGATCTGGCTATGTGTAGACTATAGACTTCTAGAGGTCTCTCAATACTTCCAACGTTAATAACTTGCCAGAGACAGGGATTGCTGTCATTCCTACTCAAAATGATAACTTTAAGATCTTTGTAAATGCAAATCCTTACTAAAGGCTTATGAGGCTGGCTTTATTGTTCTGGTTTTACAAAATGAGGGGAAGGAGACAGAGCTGCATGAATCTGCAGCTTGAGTCAAGTGCATCTGAGGGTACAGTTGCTTAGTGATTTAGAAAACTTGGCTACAAGTCACCTTCCCTGGGCTGTTGTGGGAATGTTTGGCTTGCTCATGATTAGGTCTTTCAACAGTCTCATACCTTAACAATCATGTAATAATATTTTGCTCATATCCATTTCTGGGCAGCCTCTGTTAAAAGGTGACCTATAAATCGTGGGACAAAACCAACACTGCTGGTTCTGACTTTCCCTCTGTTGAGACTGAAGTTAGATGAGGTGGGTGTGGAGCATAGGAAGATCCGAAGAGGGCTGGGAGTTCTCACTCAATAGGGGTTTGATGGTTCTTGGGCACCTCAGGTTCTGCCTGGGACTGGCTTGACTTCTGGAAGCTCCCAGATTCAGTGGAGGGACATGACTTCAGTTTGACACCTCTCCCCATGCTCTGGAGTGCAGCTCTGTGCACCCCAGCATTTCCCCTCTCATGTGTACCATGGTTCTTGTCCCTCTTCAGGCTTCATTGCTCTTTGTTTTTCCTGTGCTTTAACTCTCCTCAATACCATGTGTGCAACACCTTAAGCCAGTTTTTCAAGAACAAGCAAGCTAGTTGAAATATTCCTTACTCAGGATGGGGATATTTTGGTGACAGGAAAGGTAATAACAGTTTCACTTTGGTCTGTGATCTGGGAAGTGGTGGTAAGTTTTGAAATGTTGGGGATCTTCTGGGGAGGTAATCTGTAAATGAACATCTTTGCACCATCAAGGTAATGAGTTCAGGTGAAGGGAACAAAATAAAACTGAAACACTACTGTGCAATTTGTAGCCTCTCTGAGTTTTGCTGTCTTGCTGATAAGTGCTTCCTTCTGTTCTTTCTGCAGGTCTCCAGGTGGTTTTAAATTCAATTATCAAGGCCATGGTCCCTTTGTTGCATATTGCCCTGCTGGTGCTGTTTGTCATTATTATCTATGCCATTATTGGACTGGAGTTATTCATGGGGAAGATGCATAAGACCTGCTACCATGTGCAAGGGGGACTGATAGGTAAGGGGAGCACACACGAACATACAATGATTTTCAGAGGGAGGTTTTTCCCATGTGTAATTTCTTCTGGCACAGGAGGTAGGTGGCTGTTGCTCACTGCTTATGTACTTCTTAGAGGTTTCACAATTTGACCACTGCAGACTGAGCTACACAAGAGATGGTGTCAGAGAAATCAACAACTCACATGTTTTATTATCAATCTCATACACAAATGCATCTTTGTTTCAAACCAGTATCTTTGTAAAAGAATATATATTTCAGGGCAGTACCTTATTTTTTTAGTCATAGGCTGCAACTTTGGTTAGAAGTGCCACCAGAAAGAAAACAAAATTAAATTAATTGGAAGAAACTTTTTTACATCAAACCCATCAGGAAATGTCTTTATTTCAAATTATTTACAGAAAGAAATATTCACATTTCAAAATAATTCAATTGCGCTGTCACTCATCTAACCATCTGTTCATTTTCATTTGATTTATTGATCTTGAACAGCAGCTATTTCTCATATTGTAGAGGCTATTAATGCCTACTACCCAGTTCAGCTCATAAGAAAATAGTGTACAATTGTTTCAGAAGTTCTGCATTTTCTGCTTTTATAATGTTGGCAGACTTCATTTTCTGGAAATGATGCTAGAACTATAATGAACTGTCACTCTGGTTTGCATCTTTAAAGTGGGTGTATTTTTCTCCATTCTGTCTGGAAGTATTTACATTACAGCATCTAATTCTGATATTACTGTTTCTGGCATCCTTTCATGATCAGAATGTGATCACAATTTTTAAAAATTACATTGTTTACCACATCATAAGATGAGAAACAAACATAATTACCTACTCCCCTGCAGATACGTACGTACCTGCATCTGTTAAAAATGTAGCACAAAGATCTGAAATCCGTATATTTAAAAAAAAAAACATATTGCAGATATTTTTTTTCTTATAAAAATGTTTTCTGGAGCATTCTTTATATACCAAAGCATTTAGTTTGCTGTGTTATACAGGCTGTCAGGTCTTTGAAAACACCTGTACAGAATGAGAGTTGGATAATCAAGCAGCAGTCTTAGTTTCTGAGTGCCACTGGGCTACCGATAAAAAGCCACACATCATCTAAATGCCGAAAGAGCAGAGCTCCAGACACTCTCTGCTGTAATTCAGCAGTGGTCCATTGCCACATCAGCCTGTCTCCAGAGCACTGAAGCCTGTCTGCTGCAGGGGCTCAGCCTCCTTCAGCAGTGCTAGTCAGTGCTGTGCCTCCAAGACTAACCCAGATGCCAGGTGACTGCAGTAGGAAAACGCTGGCCATGACACACAGCCTAATGAAACATGATGGGCTTGATCTAATGTTCCCTGTCCTGTTGAAAGGCATGAATTCTTCCTCACAGGAGGTTATACTTTGGAAAATAAAAGTTCATCTCAGTTTTGACTATAAAATTTGACAGCTTGGCTAATATTTGTTGTGAAAAGAAAGCGAAGCGTGACAGTGAGCAGTTGCCTGTGTATTCCTGAGAAATCCGTCAAAGTCTGCAAAATACATTTGTTAAAATCTGATATCCTTTCACTGGCTTATCAGCATGTCAAATGGTTTCCTTCAGCTGTTTTTTTCCCCTTCTCTCCTTTAAGATACACCTGCAGAAGATGATCCATCTCCGTGTGCCCCCCAGTCTGCCCACGGGCGGCAGTGTCAGAACGGTACCGAGTGCAAGGCGGGCTGGGAGGGACCTAAGCACGGCATTACCAACTTTGACAATTTTGCTTTTGCCATGCTCACGGTGTTTCAGTGCATCACCATGGAGGGCTGGACAGACGTGCTGTACTGGGTACGTATCCGAAAATGACAGGCTGAGAGTCCTGCTCGTGCTCACAGCTATGTTGAAACTTGGGGGCTTTAGCTTTCTTGCTTGTTCTCTAGAGTGAAGGCATGGTTGCTAGCATGGAGCTTGAATTAACTCAGCTTACTGTTAGGTAAAATGGAGGGGTTATCTGGTGCAATGGAATCAAATGTAAATATTGACTTTCCATTGATATTTTAATTCTGAATGATAACAGACGGCTCATTGATTTGAAGGTTTGCAATGTACCTTGGTTGAGCAGAAAGTCATTGAAAGACCCTCTCTGCAAGAGTGAAACATCTCATACATGTCCAGATTACTGAGGAAGAAGAATTTGTGACAGACAACCATATGCTCTACTGTGGTATTTGTGTTACAAAGGCACTACATTTGTCAGCTCATAGGTTTGATAAGAAAGGCCTCACTAATTCCAGCAGTACTCCCAATTATGACTTTTGTCATAGAAGAATTTATTCAAATGCTATTAGCTCTGATACTGGAAACAATCACGCTCACATATTTTTAGCCAAAATATGATGCTACCTGTAATAAAATTGAGTCTTATCTTGTCCTGTAGCCTTATTCTGGGCATTTCAGCAGCTTTAGTTTGTACCTTTTAATTCCTAATGTATTGGGAAATTCACTGCAATGCAATTATACTATAGGAGTTAATATCAGGTTTCGTTTTCACCAGTAGATCATAAATAAATATGTTTTTGGATGCAGCTCTGGCCATCAGCTTTTGCAGCAATGTTATAGCCTAGGACTTTCATTCACACACAGCACAGTCCTGTCTGTATAAAACTAACCCAGACTCAACTTGTAAGTCTGGTATGTCATGACACACCTGGTTCTCCAGATGGTTGGATGTGTTAAAATGAATGATGTAGTTTGACTCGAGAAAGCTCAAAGCACACAAAAGGATAATCTGGACTGAGGCATCTTGCACTGTTAGTCAACAAGCTTCTCTCTTAAACATGAGCCTGAAGCTGCCTTCTACCCACCAGTGATTTAGAGTTTGATTTCCCTTTGAAGATTTAGCTTATCTGCAAAGAATAGTCTCTGTGTGGAACAGCTAGAAGTTGTCTCTTTATGTTCTTGAGATTAGATTAGAATAGTTACTATAGCTTCCTTTTAATGCCTGAGATAAAGGGCAGAGATCAAACCACAAGGGGAGTCTGGGTCTCAGCAAAAAAAATTGCCATTACTAGAAAAGAGGGTATAAATTAATAAAATAATGAAGAGCAGAAGTTAAAGGCAGAAGAGAAACTGGGCAAAACTGCTCCACAGTTCAACTATGGCTACATAAAGCATACCTATCTTTTTAGCATGTTTAGCTCACATTTCTCCATCCTGTATGTGATTGAGAGGATTTATTTACAGGGAAAACAGGAGAAAGTAAATGATATGAAAAGAATAAATGAAAATAGTTTTGGCCCTGTATACCATTCAGAATTGTGAAACCTCTCCGGAAGTTATCATCAGAGTCTCCAGACATGTGCTAAGAAAGACCCTTCCAATTCTTACCCTTTAGGGTCCATGAGTCATTTTAATGACTTGATATGAATCATGTTTAACTCATTATCAGTTATCTAATAACAGGAGCCAAAAACATGTACTCACTACCAAAAGGTTTTCTACCATGACTGCAGCAGAGTCTGATTTTTATGGTGTCCCTGCAGCAAACTGAATTTTAGTTGTTGGCTTTTGTTTGGTATTCAGCCAGCTTTTTTTCACTGATTTCCTGAGCTGTTCTTTTTTTTCTTTAGAGACAGAATGCTGAACTTAGACCTTAAATTAATGCAGATTGTTGGTCATTATTTTTAGGGGTATGCATATAGTGAGCCTTTTAGATTATGACATTGTTAGAATGCTTGCTTTGGGAAGAGCAGAAATATTTGTTATCATCAGTTCCCAGTTATTCCTGGACAAGACTACAAAAGATAAGAGCTAACACTGCAGAAAAAAAAAATGTCAGTAACTGAGGAGGAGGGAATTCATTTCATAAAGTAAAAAAGTGCCACCTATGTTTAAAGACCATGAAATACAAAGTTTGAGTAAATACCTGAACACCTGAGCTGGCAGATATTTTTGGTTAAGCTGCTGGAAACAATCCTAAGAATACTATTGTCCCATATGACTTTTGCCTCTTTGTGCTATAGTGACAAAGCAGACAGAATTCAGCTTTGATCAGTGTTTACCATTTGGTAAGGGAGGTGTCTGAGGTGTTTCCTTCTGCAGAGGGGTCTGTGCCATGCTGGGGTCAGATGCTGCTTCAGCATCTCTTGCAGGGCACGCCTAGGAGAAACACTATTGCTTAATATTTCTGTGTAGAAATGGTCTCTAAATGCTCACACTGTCATTTCATTTAATATCCAAGCATATCTATTATGGTTTGCACAGTCAGGTTTAGAATCCATGGCAAGGGCATTCCTACTTAATTTAGCCAGATCAAAAGGAAGAGTACTCTGGATAATAATGGATAGAAAAAATGCAACATTTCAGTTGTTGAAGAATTTCAGTAAGTGAGGTAGGATACAAATATCTATCTTAACCTTACTGTGAGCCACTGTTTCCTTACTGCAGTCTGACTCATACATTACTTTATTCCCAGTCTTTGCCTTTTTGGCTGAGGAGGAGTGGACTTGTCATAGACAACCCATTGGGTGCTGCATCTCCACAGGGTGCAGAGATAGGAGGGTATTCTCTTCTCAGCTCTGAAAGATCTCCTGAAACCACAGTGAGATCACAAAAATTAAATTTTTCTTTATAAGGAAATAAATCTGCACAGTTATTTAAATTAGAAATACAGAGTTTGCTGTCCATTTTACACTGAAAGTAGATTTAAAAATACAGTGTAAGAAAATTTGAGATGCAGCTCAGACAGTTTTGCAGACAAAAATTAAACTTAACCATGTTAGCTAATGGGCTAATATTTAAAAGTGCTGAGCATTCAAAGCTCAAGCAGACTGTCAAGTTCTCAGCTCCTCTGCAATTCAGGGTAGACAACAAGGTTTGAATCTGGGGTCCTGCTGGGGTCAATGGCAAAATTGTCATTAATTTCAAAAGGTCAGGATCTCACTTTGTATTTTGCAAAATCTTGATCATGTTGTTGAGATTTCTCACATGCAGTCATAGTACAATATGAGCACTTACAGATGCCTGATCAAGGCCTTCATATCTGTTGAGATTAGTCTTCCAAGGACATACATGTGGATGCAGAGAATTTTCTTTGCTCCCTTCTTAAATCTGAAAATGTGTGCCTGGCCTAAAACTCAGCAGAACAACAGATAAAGCTCTGGGCTGAATTACTTGGCTGGAAGTGTTGATATCATGGAGCAATTCCCTTGCTTTGTACTTTTCTATAAGTGCTTCTCAATTATATCTTCTTATTTAAAAATAAAAAATAAAAAAAATTAAAAAACCCCACAACTTTTTAAAGATAATTAGATCTCTGCATTCTTCTCAGTTGGAATGGAGGGAGCTTAGCACATTTCAGCATGTTGCCCTGAAAAATATAGTAGTCATTTCATGAAACCTGTATCTGTCCTGTGCCACAATTTGCAAGGTAAATGCTGCATGTTTCAAAGTTAGAAAGCTGAGTGACCTTCCACAAGCCCTGGACTCCTAATCCACTTAATAGCTAGCTCTTCAGATTTTAACTTCAGTTTCCTGCTTCCTTCTTCATGTTTCCCTATGCAGGCTTTCCACCTGTGTAGGGAAGCCTGTCTCCTTTCTCAGGGAGTGCTGTTTCCCAGCCTCTGATACACATCCTCACAAAAAGATAATCAGAGACAGAAAAGCAATAAACTTTTATTCCCTCAAAGGACTTGGCATCACTAAGATCAATACACTTTCCAATCTCCTCTCTCTCTCTCTCTCTTAGAGATAAGACTTGCGAGTAGACTGGTTTCTTTTGAAATAGGAAAGAAAAACGTTAGGGAAAACAGTTTGATACTGCTATCATGGAAGGTAGGATAATTACTTAAAAAGGCCCAAATTTTTAATGTGAAATAACTATATTGGACAGGATGAAAATCTGTTCAAAACAGCCTTGTTGACTCTTCACTGAAGAATTGATCTTTGTTGAAGGGAGTGTTAAGTGTTTCTACAAACACATCTCCTGTACTGCCTCAGTCTTACAAGTTTATTTTGCCCCATGGAAGGAGCCTTTGTCTCATGGGCAGTCAGCCCACAGAACCACTGAGTAGACAGGCACCTCTTGGGATATGTCACGTTACAACTTTTCCTATGCGTTATAGAAGGATTTGAGGTTATTATTCTCAAAACTCTCCTTAATGTATGATCAGCCAGCATTAGCAGCCCACTTGGTGCAGGCACCAAGGCCCATTTCTGAAGGCCCACCCATCTTGGAAACTTCCAGCAGCAGATGAAAATCCAAATGTTGCGAATTGAATCATTTGGTATTTTGTAATCAGCCTCTGCTGCAGTCCATTATTTTGTATTGTCTTGTTGACTAAGGAGGAAAATTAATCTCTGAGCAGTTTATAACATAGTGTTTAAATATTTGTAGGCATTGTTTGTCTTCACTTAATCTTTTTCTAATCTGAGGAGATTCGGTTCTTTCAACCTTCCCTAATGGATCTTCTTTTTGTTTTTCATCAGTTTACTGTCCTTCAGGGGAAGCTTTGTTTTTGAGTTAAATTCAATTCAGCCAGTGCCCTGTCTCTACAAAGGTTTTCATCTTTGCGTGAAATGTGCTCTCTGCAGCTGGAGACCTGTGACACTGCATGCAAATCTACCCACTGCAGCCTTAGCTTTACGTGCCTGGTCTCTCCACTGCCCTGCATCTAAGCAATGGTAGATAAAAATGAAAACAAAGTGCAGGGAAATTGCAAATTGTTGTATTGGGCTGTTCACATTCCTGGGCAGTGGAGAGCCTGGTCCTGAGTTGTTCTGCTTGCCCCTCACAGCTTGAATTCTAGGATTCAGTAATTCTGCTTGATCTACTTGAAGAATATTAACAATGAGCAACCCTGAGCCTGCCATCAGTTTTGGAGTCTTGGCTCTGACCCATGTCATTTGGACAGCACTTCAGAATACTTGGTCAAGTCTCTGAAAATAACATGCAGTTCCTCCAGGAACAATTTACCTCAAGGCTGTAAGTGTAAACTAAAGAGTGTGGTATTATTATAGATGGACTAAGGCCAAGCCTGGATGACATCCAGGGCACTAACCTGTCCCTGGAAGAGATGTCCAAACTGGCACATAGTAAGTTGACTCCCTCAGATTTAAAAAATCCTTGTTAGTCTTCCCCAGCCCCTAGGCAAGAAAATGAGTTAATAGTCTAAAACAGTGCAGTATAGCCACTACAGTACAGTGAGAGACACAGCGCAGTGAGATTGAATCAGTGCAAACCTCCAGGAGCATCACATCCCCAGCGACAGCAGAGAGAAACACATACAGATGCAGTGAGTTAAACAGGCTGTCCTGGAACTTCCCTCCACCTCTCAGTCTTTGAGATCATACTTTCAAGAGTCGCTAAATCAGCTTGAAACACGGGCTTACAGTCACCCTTCCAGTTCCCATCATGAAATCAAAACGGAACAAATTGAACAACAGATGTAATTTACTTTGCTGACAGCATTGACAGATTCTGTAAGCTTTTCTCATCCCCCTCCTCCATCCTGTTGCAGCCAATGAGGAAGATGTGAGAAATTCAGAGGTATTGCCTCAAAGTGGAAGACATTAAATGCAGAACTGCAACCCCCAATTTTCACCAGCTGTGTTTTTCCTTCTAACCCTTTATTCTTGCAGCACTTAAGCTTGAATTAGTAAGACTTTCCACAAAAGAGAATTATCTGATTCTAAGAATATATCTGTCTACATGTTTCCATGGTGTTTATTCCCCATCCTCCTCTGCCCCTCCAAGAAAATGCTGGGCTTTTATTGTTGTGGGGTTGAGGTTTTTTTAATCATCTTTTTGGCAGGGGGTTGCATGAATGTGAAAAATTTACAGAGAATAAGCATGCAAGTATGAGCAACCCATCACTGTGATTGCAGAGGTTATTTCATCTCCATCTGCTGCAACAGTGGTGGGTAAGGGGAGAGGAGCCATAGTTCAGAGCACTGAAGGGCCACAGCATCAATGCACTGAAAAAGCAGTTTCCACATGTAATTTGCATAAATGCTGACCTCAATCTGTTTTCCTTTTCCTAGTTAACAACTGCACATGCAACTGCAATGGTTGCTGTACCACTGACTTGAAAGTGAGTAACAGCAGTGATTTACTCATTGGCACCTGCCACGAAAACCTGCTGCTGAACATTTGTTCAATACGCTTGTTGTGTGAAATGAAGTCTTTATGAGCCCTTCAGAACTCAACTTTGGACTGCTCAGCCATCTTCCTCAACATAAAAAGAAACTCTCTATTAAAAATAGGATTTTTTGGGTTGGTTATGGGAGGTGTTAATAGAGACCCTCTGCCCAGTGCTCCTGTGTGGGAAGGACCTTTATAATAGCCCTGTCTTTCTGTTGCCCTTTCACTTTTCTTTCTTCTTTTGTTCTTCTTTAGACTGTGTCCTAATTGCTGCTGTCTAATCACCACCACAGAGACCTTTCTTGTCTTTAATCTTTATTCTTTTGTCCTGGAGCTATAAAATTAAGAGCTAAACTACTGGAACATTTCTACACAACTTAGGATTTTGAGTGCTTCTGTTTGTGGGTGCATTGCTTATGTCTAGCACCAGTTTTATCAAGAAATTGTGATTGATGCCTTCTGAAAAAATATCATCAGATTTGTTAGCTGTGGACCCATATCTACTAGACAAATACACAAATAACAGACTGGTTCATTATCTAGATCCTGGGAAAGAAAAAGACAAGGAAATATGCCCAAGGTCAGGACACAAGACATGTATCTAGAACCAATTATTAAATTATTGTTTATTTTGAGCTTAACTTGTTTCAACATCTTGCTTTTAAGACAAGGGGCAATACAACTAAATCTTCACCAGTCTTACTGTGGACATAAAGTCCTTCCTTCCTGCCTGCAAAGAGAATTGGTCCATTAATATTGGCTTTATTCCTTGGTTTCTGAGGGATTTCTGCCTGAGCAGGATTTGAGGGCTCAGTATGATGAGTGGTCATGTCATCATAAGTGTGTAGTTTATCTGCACTCATGGCCCACTCTAGAACTGTCTTCTTGTAACTCCAATCCTCTGAACTGCACCCAAACTGAAGACCTAAAAACAATATTGAGCACATTTTCCAAAAGATACAAAGAGACCAGAAGTTTAAAATTATTGATTTAGAAGTCAATCAGAGGACTCAGTCTTCCTACTGGGAAGGACTCATGGGTTTTGGTGGATGACAGGCTGGACATAACCCAGCAATGTGCACTTGCATGTCCTGGGCTGCATCCAAAGCACTGTGGGCAGCAGGGGAAGGAGGGAATTCTTCCCCTCTGCTCAGCTCTGCTGAGACCATCCTGGAGTGCTGCCTGGGGGCCCCAGCACAGGCAGAGCATGGAGCTGTTAGATGAGTGCAGAGGGGAGCTGTGAGGATGATCAGAGGGCTGGAGGAGCTCTCCTGTGAGGAAATTCTGGGATTCTGTGAAAGGCTAAGAGAGCTGTGGTTGTCCAGTCTGGAGAACAGGATAGCTCCAGAGAGACCTCCCAGTACCTAAAGGGGGCCTACAAGGGAGCTGGAGATGCCCTCTGTACAAGGGTATGTCATGATGGGACAAGGGGTAGTGAGTTAAAATGGAAAGTGAGTGGATTTAGATCAGATATAAGGATGAAAATATTTGCAATGAGGGTGGGGAAACTCTGGCACAGGTTGCCCAGAGAGGTGGTAGATTCCCCATCTAAACATTAAAGGTCAGGCTGGACAGGGCTGTGAGCAACCTGATCTCATGGAATTTGTCCCTTCTCATTGCAGGGGGTTGGACTAGATGGCTTTTAAGGGTCCTTTCAAACCTAAACTATTCTATGAATATCCACCACAGAGCATCAACTCTGTTGACTTCTAAAGCATATCTAAAACAAATCAGTCAGGATGTTGTGCTAATCTTGCCTATGTGGTGTTGCTTATAAGACTCATAGGAAAAGGGGAAGGGGCAGTCCTGTCTGTCAGTAATGCAGTTGCAGCTCGTTCAGGCTCTTTGAAAGTAATTTCTTCAGCAAACCTTTAGAGCTTTTACAGTATCTCTGAGTGCCTATCAGACAAAGGTTTATTACCTGTGTGCTAGGAATTCTAGATATTGTACATTTTATTTGAGAATTTTGGATGTGATTTCACAACTGGAAGATGGATTAATTATCTAAAATGTAGAATTTTCCTAAGATTCCTAGATTGTGAACTCGATACAGAGGAACATGGGATGTACTGATCAAGTGCAAAAACAAATTGATAGTTTTGCTTTCACTTATTAAAGGAGGTGGTGATTATCTACATCTTACAGTGCTGTTTTTCATAATATTTATTTTTAAGGACTTAATTGACTATGGAAATCAATGAATAGTGTGTGCTTGTATATTCCTGTGTATGCAGCAATCAGTAGTGTTCTTATATAGTTGTGGAAGAATTTGCTATCAGTCTACACTGAGATAAAAAAAAAAACACTTATAAAACAGCAATACAGTAATACAAGGAGAAAATCCTTTCTGGATAATCAGCCATGCAAATATAAACACAAAGTAAACAGAGGCAGGAAGGGATAGCCCAGAATTCTAAGATGAAATTTTTAGATTTGGAAACCCACCATTGCAGAGGATATTTTTATGCTTGAATTGAGCACTTTATTCTTTTGGAGTGAATTTCCAAAGACATTAAAGGGCAAAAAGGTTTTTACATAACAGAGTAGCAGTAAGAGATGGAACTGCTGCAGTGGCTGTAATGAAAGAACTGTGGCTAGATAACCTTTGGGCTCTTGGATGACTTTCTCAAAGCCCAACCTTTTTCTTTTAAAGGGGAGAAAAGTGTTGTACACACCTATGTGGGAATCAGGCAATTCAGATAAAGCTCTGTGATGTTTACCTCTGGAGCTCTGAATTCAAATCCTGATTGAGTCACATGCATCCAAACAATTTTTGGAGGTCACTCCATGGTATTTCTGTAAATTACAAATTCACTCAACAACCACCCATGTAATCAGTCATAAAAGAAAAAGAGAGCCTTCGTGGCCTTTCATGGCCCATCTGCAGGTACCTGGCTTTGGCAGAGCACTGCAGGTGCACAATGGCATGAACCTCCTCTAAGCAGATCCACTGTTCAGCAACCATGAAGAGCAGAATACTAAGCAGGCCAAAGTAATACTGCTATTGATGTTAGCTGTTGAGTTCAGGAGAGGTAGGGAAAAGGATCTGTCAGTCATCTGTATCAACAAGCAGAATGGGTCAAGAGCAAGGGCTTGACACAGCAGACAGCAGGATGTGTTTGTGGGAAGTCCTGAGTACCTGCTCAGTCTGGGCCTCACGTCTTTATGAGCCCTGCCTGGGTCAGTGTCTTGCATGTTCTTTCCCCACTGGTCTGTATGACCCAGACACCTTCAGAGCAGACAGAGTGACCTGGCCACCACTGAAAAAAAATCACCTGACATCTGAGGGAACAGTTTCGGGAGAATTTTTTACATCCTCAAACTGCAGCAGTTTCAGCATGCTCTAGAATGTGAGTTGCTTTATCACTTGGCAGTAATTGAATTTCAATATTTCACTTTTGGTTAACATGTTCCATGTTAAACTGAATTGAGATACATTTTTTTTTCTCTTTTACGAATTAAGCCTGGAGAAAGTGAGGTGGCAAAGCAAGAGTTTTATTAGAGCTTAGATTTTTTTCTTTGATTTAAGGCTTTCTTGATGTGTAAGTGATGTTTTTAGTGTGAGTTCAGAATCCCTGTATTGCCAAACATGCTGCAGAGATATGTAGCACCCTCCAGTTTTCACAGAGAAACAGAGAAAGCACAAAATTACAGGTGCATGGGAGGATGTATAAATTGTAGATTCCTGATTATTTTTCTTTCCCCTTCCAGAGCTGACTAGAGGAATTTGCCAGGGGTAGTTGTACTAACAAAATTTAACATGCTGAGATTTTGTCAGCAAATCTGCTCTTCAGATAGCAGATTTGCCATGATGATGCATGTCCCTTTGGAGCACTACTAGTGCTAATAAAAGTTGCAACTTTGTGAAAAACAAAAGCCAGTAACACTGCTGGGCTTTTTTAAGTGAAGGGAGAGCCCAAAGGTTTTCTCCTCTATTTTGAGAAGTGTGAAGTTAGATGGCCTTTGCCATCTGTTGAAGTTGTACAGTAAACTTGTGTGAGGGCCATTTTAAATCACAGATTTAACTAGGACACTGCTAAACACATTCAGTATTTCCCCTCTAGTGCTGAACAGGGTGTTGATTCTAGGTTGGTGGTTGGGCTTGATCTTTAGAAGCCTTTTCCAGGCTTAATGGTTCTATGATTCCCCACCTCTCCAGCAAGCACAACCTGCTGTGCTGGAGAAGTACAGGATCAGGAACCATTTTCAACAGAAATAACTTGCAGTGAGAAACAGCTCAGCTCAATCATTGTGTGCCACAGACATTTTGACCCGCTGGTATTTGAATGCAAGCTGTAATTCTCTTCCTTACCCTCAGACAGAGATCTTGTATTTTCCATAATGGCTCAGTCTGGCAAAGAACATCAGACTGTAAAAAACAATGTGCACCCAAGCCGAAAACAGATGAAATATGAATGTGGAACTTTACTAACAAGGGAAATAATGTTGTAGAGTTCAGTGCTTGTATACTGAGAGCTAAAAAACACAGTAGAAGGACTGAGTGAATGCATACAGACAGTATCAGCTAGATAAAGCTTGGTGTTTTTCTATGTTTTTCTGACTGTATAAAGTCTTTCCCAGCTGATAAAATGTGCATATCCTTGAAAAGGGGCCTGTATTTAATGACTGATTAAAATGTGCTGTTATAAAAAAAAGTGTGGCAAATGCTACTGTAGCAATGCACTTCCCTCAAACAATATGCAACCGAAGCAAATATGGTTTGTTCCATGTAACAGCAAAATGGCATTCCTGTATAACTTTAGAGGAGCTCATATGAGCTATTTTACATGTTTTTTCACTTTGCCATCAAGCAGCGACCTGGTTCTAAGGCAGAGCTGATCTCAGCTCCCACCTTGCTCTTGAGCAGGGAGCAGCAACCTGGTAGGACCCTCCTGCAGGACTCCTGCCTTTGCACAGTCTCCCCAAGGTGCATCTCCTGCAGAAGTGTGTTCTCTCATGGCTCTGGAGGTTGAGCTCCAGCCCTGCTCCCCTTTGTCTTCTGTAGAGTGCTGTGTGGTCACTTCTGGTCACTTGGTCACTTCTGGAGACTGCACCCTCCTGTCAGGGAGATCAGACAATGAACTATAGCTATACCAAAAGCTTTTAATTAATAAACCACAAATTACGGTTCACCTGGATCAGGGCATGTATATGTGGGTGAGGACATTTACGGGAGATTCAACATCTTTGATCTTTGAAAAACTTCAATCTTTGTTAGAAGAGGTGAAGAAGCAACCTCTGAAGTCGCCACATTCTCAGATCTGTCTGTAGTGTTACCCTTCTCTATTCTGGACTCATCTTCCATTGTTGCAGTTTCTTTGATTCTTTCTCAAGGGTTCTCTGTTGCAAATTAATCTTGATGCTTCTGTTGCCCTCATCGAGGCAGTCCTTTGTCAGTTAATGGCTCCATTTAGCTCCTGCAGAGAGTTCTGTACAAATTGCCAGTGTTTCTGTTTCAGAGTGGAATTTTAATTTGCTCTTTCCATCACTACAGAGTATACAGAATGATTGGGGAACCAACCTATAGATGGGAGTCGTCTTATTTTTCCTACTGCCACCATATGGTGAATCTTGCCTACGTTATTCATTTTTATCCTACAGTGACTGCATAGCAGAATAACCTGTCTGGAGCATTCTCTGCCCTGGTTCAGGATCCCTGTGCCCTTGTCTTCCCCCCATCTCTGTCTTGCCTTTCTCATGAAGATACTGAAAAAAGTTATAGCTGTTTATATGTATCTAGAGAACGCACATACACAATTTGTAAAATTCCCCAGTTGAGGTAACACAGTAAATAGAGCCTTAAGGGCTTGGAGAAGACACCTCAGCTTAAAATTTCCCTTTTCCTTCAGTACTTCAGAATAAAAGTAATGTGACTGTCAAAACAGGACCAGTTTCCTTGTTCCTTTTACTGTCATCTGTTCAAATTCAAGCTGGGTTGAACTCTGGTGTCTCCTTTGCACCCATCTGATAGCACCAGCTACAAAATGTGGAGCGTTTAGGAATAGTTTTAAGGAATGACTGTGGCTTAAAGTCCCTGTAAGACTACAAGGGTACAAGCAAGGATGCTTAGCAAGATATTCTACCCAGACTAAGAGCAAAGACATACATGCCAGTATTTTAAACCATTGGTTCCAAGTTCATAAAAATAAGTTTAGTTTATTTTAGTTTTTACATTTTTGCTTATCAAAAATTTTGATGCCTTTTAGAATTTTTGCCCCCGTCTCTGTCCCTTGAGTCAGCTCTCAGACCTTAATTTCCCACTCCTTTTCACCTGTTCAAAAGACTCAGAACATCTAAAAGACTATTCCAGGTCAACAAGATGATAATACTTTTCATGATGCAGTAGCATTTATAGATGGAAATGCTTCAATGCTTTTGCCATTTTTTAGTAATTAGGTATATTAAGCTTCAATTTTTTTCCCCAAGGAATTTCTGAAGATTCCTAATCATACATTCCTCCCAGTCCTGTGCCCCAGCCTATTCAAGCAAAGCACTTGTGCATATCAGCTCATTTCCACTGATAACAATAATATTGACTATTGGCCTCAGTCAAATTATTAATTTATGTGCCTTAAATTATGCACAGACATGACTGCAGGATTAAAAACCAAACAATTAATTAGATTTTAAATAATGGAGGATCTGCAAGGTAGAATCTGCATCCTTAGTGTAATAATGCACTAAATCCACTTTTTAGGATATGTGCTGGGTAATAGGAAATATGATCCTTTCCTTGCTCCTTTTCTGAATGGTGAAGTCAGAAGAATATATGTTTTGTCAATAGACTTACCTGAAGTGTATGTGGAGAGCATCCAGGAATTTATCAAGTAAAAGTATGCTTTTCTTCTTATCTTTATTGACCTGATACAGAGCAGCCTCACACCATTCAGGCTCCAAACAAACCAGCAGATTCAGGAATGCAGGATTTCAGTGTGCTAAAGAAACCATGTCATTGTTTGCCCCACAGGTTGGAAAAAGTGCTTATTGAGCCTATAATACAAAGTCAATTTTAGTACCGTGTCCCTTGTAACTCAACCTTTAGTTCTGTGTCACATCATTGATATCTTTCTGGGGCTTCTTCTAAGCACTTACAGTTTTGTAAAGTTAGAAATTGTGAATAATAATAATAAACAATTTCCTTGTTAAAAGCAGCAAGGTTTAGAATACATTTAAAATAGCATAGCTAATACAATTATTACATTAGAAAACTCCAGTATAACATCAGCAGTGTACAGTTTAGAGATCAGATAAAAACATAATGTACAGGATCCATTACCCGAGCTAACAACACTAAATTTCTGCATATTTAGGGGTTGATTTATTTGTGTCACAGTCTCAATAGTCACAGTCCTTTTTCCCACCTACAAGGTAAGAGCATAACCAAATGAGACAATTCCCCAATGTCTCAGATCTCTAAGTAGAAGTTGAGAGAAAAACAGGAGTCAAACCATCTTGTCACACATCCTCTGATAACTACCAAGAGCTTTCAATGAAAAGACTCAAAGTACTGCAGAGCCAAGGGTTCTTAAGCTCAAGGACGGCCTGCAATTGAAAAGTTAACCAGACAATATTGTTTTGTTGAGAAAACTTTTTTTTTTTTGTTTGCAGAGCAGCCTCAAAAATCCTGTTGTCACCAATTACAGTTGTTAGTTGGATGTTCTTAGGAGCTGCCAGCAATATAATTTTTCTCATTTGGGGTGAATATTTTGTTCTTCATCTGTTTCTGCTCATGCAATATATCTAGCATGAGGAAAGGTAGATCTTTCAAAGTTTTGCTTCTTCACTGGACAGATATATACAGACATTTAGTAGGAAATTCACCCTGCCTTAATTATTTCTGAAGGATTTATGGATTTATGACATCTTTTTTTCTTTGCCTGCATGAGTGCAAAGTTCAAATGTAGTGAAGTTTCAGAAACAAAGAGCTTTAATGATCATGAAGGCAGTGTGAAGATACAATGGAAGCCAAAGAAAGTAGTGTAAGAATAGGAGTATTCTACTTCCTAGGTCACATAATCCTTGCCTGAGATGTAGTGCTTACCTCCTGTCTATGATATGGATATTTTTTCTTTAATATTGTCAACTCAACTATAGCTGTGAAGAGTAGAGCTCCATCCTTTGTTTATTATAATAGGAGCTGTACCCAAGTTCTGACTGAAAACTATAGCAGAGAATATTTTCCCCTCACAGTGCAAAACAGTGCATCATCCTATAAAAAATAAAAAAAAAACACAGAGTTTACAGTTTTAGTTTCATATGTGAATGAAATGCATTCACCCAAATATTCATTGGAAGAGAAGGAAAGAGGAGGTGGAAAAGGAAAATTTATGTTTTAATCAAAACCTTATTGACCAGTGATAAGTATCCCAATCTCTCATCAATACCTACATGCCCTTCATGTATCCCCTGAGCTCTGCCTGCCAGTAGCCTATCATGAGATCTTTTGTCTGAGCTGAGGAAATTACTTCTACGCATCCCGAAAGTTAGGAAAGTGCTTAAGTACTGTTCCTGAAAAAGATGGTTTTCAACATAAAGGCTTCAAGCTGGAGGATATATTAAATGACAGTTAAGTGTTATCTCTTATTTCTGCTGTTTCCTGCTCCCAATACTCTCCAGTATTAGATTGTCACAAGGAAGACTTGGTTTCAGCCAGAGATCTTGCTACTGGCCATAACCATTAGTTTTGGCTGGGTTGTTTTCTGAGGCTGTAAATTCCACAGATAGGTTATAGAAAACAGCATTTCTATGCAAAAATTCCAAATTTGTTGCCGTTTAATTTTATTAAATATGCTGCTCCTCTCCATTAATATTACTCTGTGAAAGGTTATACACTTCCTTGTAGAATACTTTTAGTTCTAGCATTTAAAAAAATGTTATCACAACATCCTATAGTCATTAGAAATCAATTAACAATTTATTCAAGGAACAGAAGCCTAGCCCAGATGCCCTAACTTACTTTCCATTAAGCTGCAGCTCTCCAGCACTGCGCACCAAGCAAGGGAGATTTCATGTTTTTCTTCAGTTTGCTATTTTCCAGTGGCAGCTGCCTTTTTCTGATAAATTAAACTTTTCCTGTGACCTTCTGATGTTTTTGAAAGACATTCACCACAAAGTGTCAGGGTGTGAGTGTGTGAATTGTGAAGTCAGCAGAATTTGAATTGTGCCTACCCCCCCATTAAGTGACTGAAAGTCTGTACTTGGTGATGCTCAACCACAATGGTAATAGATTATATGCCTCTATTACTGTCTTTGAACTATGGTGCCTGTGTAAGGAATGAAACACTTGCAAATGTGCCAGGCTATTATCCCTGGGAATGAAAAAAATAAAAAAGACTAAACAACTAATGCATGAATGTCTGCAGCCTTGCCAATGTAACTTCACCTGTGTCTTCTGTAAGAATCAGAAGACAAAAGCACAAAGGTCTACTAAGAAAGACTTTTATTCCTTGACCCCTACTGAAACTGCTGATAGTAATTGAGATCAGCAAAATACAGAGTTAGAAACCCTGGTGTTATTTCTAGATGATTACCTGTACCATTATGAGAAAAGCCTTTGCTGAAATACTATAGGCATGATAGCAATTAAGGATGCTTGGCAAAGATAGAGCTCTTCCAACAGACCTCATATATGCTGAAATGACCTCTTTTTGTCATGAAACTGTGTGGTTTCTTCAACAGTACCCAGTGAGGCAAGGTAGTATCCCACTTTTCAGATTGGAAAGCTGAAGCATAATGAGCCAAATGATATCCCCAAGTGCCAGAGAGGGTACGTAGGAAATAATAATGAGAAGGAATCCTTATCTTCAAAATCTCTGAGAGATGATGCATGAATGCTCTGAAATGTGCCAGCTTCCTCGCTGTTGAGATTAGTGACGTGTAAGTGTTGAGATGTGAGCTGTGAAAGGTCAGGCAATTTGACTCAGAAAGCAGAATTATTTCCATAAATGACAATCTGCAGATTTTCACTGATCCTGTGCTTCCAGCTGATGTAACAATTGTTCCATACGTGTTTAAGTTGGCATCAGGTTGCAATCACCTGGACTGAAAGCTGTAATTCGGACCTACGCTGGTTGATATGAGAGTCTTTGTTGAGAACTGTGAATTGTGAGTTTAGAAGATGATCTACTTTTTCTGTTGGGATTCCTAGGGCTAGTAGTAAGCACTCAGGGAGGAGTGTTACATTCAGGCACCAGAAAACTGATCTGTATACCAGTTGTTGTTCATCTTAGGCAGGTAACCTGTAACTGATCCAGTTCCTGTTCACTGGAGACAACAGTACAAAATATATTTCACAGACTTCATTTCCTGCACTCAGGAGGGTGCAAGTGACAACACTCCTGGCCTTGCTGTTACTGTTCTAAGTATATCCCCATTCTGTCCCCCCCAACTTTCACCAAACAACCTATTTCTCTGCATTTCTCCTGCAGCTGTTTTTCAGGAGCAAGCAGTAAGCTCACAGTATACTGTTTCCTTATTGCAGGGAGATTTAAACATAATTTAATGAACACTTAACATTATATGACCATATAACATACAGTCCTGTCATCTGTGGGTCAGTCCCACGGGAATAATCTCACCTCATAATAATGGAATAACTTCACCTGCTACTAAAGAAAAATGACACGAGAGCACCAAACATAGGGAAGTCCAGCAAAAGAGACAGACTCAGCTGTCTGCAAAGTATTGACAGTTTCTCTCTGCTTGAGAAGCTCTTGTTCTCTCTGCCCCTCAGCTTCTCTGTTACATATATAACTGTGCAATAAAATGGAGATGAAAAGCTGGCCTCTGAAATTTTCAGTCTGAAAAGTCCCAAATGCTCTGCTGTACCAGAATGCAGGTCTGTTTTACAGGACTAATTTGTGCTGATGCTAGCTGGTACAATTGTTATGCATTTGTGCAGGCATTGGGAATAACAGGGTACACTATATTCTAGTTATATACTTTACCAGGACGTGCTGGAAGCTTCTTTCCATCTGGAAATTTCTTCATGCCAGGGAAGGTTTGTGCCTCCCCTGACATGCACTTGACCTCTGTACCTGGCACCCTGGCATTTGATCTTTAGGATTGTCTTGTATTACAGCATTGAGAAGTTCTACTTTCCCAGCTGACAAAAAAATCCCAAACTGATGAGAGACAAATACCATGCAGCCAAGGTTTTTTTATCACCATCTATCATAATTAGAGGGATGTCAATTCATCATTGTGCCTACAGTGGTAAATTCTTATGGTAGTTTTCAAAGTCTTCCACACTCATTGTTTGTGCAGATTGCTTTATATAGATATTGGTGTTCTTTGTAGGAGAGAGGGGGTGTTAAATCTCATTTCTTTACTGAAATCCTACTTGGGCATTTACATTTTGCCTTCCTGGTTTCCCAGCTGCGGTCTCAGGTGAATTTTTGCTTCCATCTTTATACTCAATGATGCTTTGTTCTCGTTAAAGCCCTGATGTGCAGTAGACACCAGGGGTGGCACTTTTTGGTCACATGGGATGAAATGTGGCTTGTAAGCATAAAGAGTAATTAGTATGATTTACAAACTAACTGAAAAATTTTGCAAAACTATATAGAGGGATGAAGTTTATTATGCTTAGGGAATGTTAGCAGTTCAGGTACTCTTCTGCCCACCAAATGTATTTATCCTGTGAGGAAGGAGCTGACGAACTGTTTTCACAGAGGCAGATTTTGAGCTTATTTTTTAATGAGTCTACTTCAGTTCAGTCACAGCTGAAGGAGCCCTGAGATGGAGTTCTGGATTGGTCCATTGACTCTGGACTATTGCCAGAGAAGAATTTTAGTGACTTTGCTTTGGAAGAAAAATGGATAATGGACTTCCATCCACAATGAACTGATTATATTAGTGTTACTCTCCTGCCTTGTCTTACTGAAGGTCTGAAATTCCTTTCCTGAGTTGTTATGAATATTGAGTGAAATTACCTCCTCTGAAGTGTATCTAATTGCCTGTGTATGGAAGGATATTTCTTCTATGATTCCAACAAATGTTTAGGTTGCAAAGGAAAGAGCATTTTCCTGGAAAGAGAAGACAAAATTTTCAAAAGAGTGGAAAACAAAGGAATGTAGATTGCTTTATGCCTTTAGATACTTTAAAGTCTGCAATTTATGTTCATAAATCAATTTAGTGCTCCTGAAAATGTTAACCACCATCTGTTTCTTTAATGATGCTACGTCTGGATGCAAAGATAAGTGTTTATGAAGAGTAAAGAAGGGACTCCGTTATTTTTAATACCATTATGAAAGTGAAATTCTATTAAGGTATCTAGCAACTTGGCAAAATTTTGAACTTTGAAAGAGATTTCAAGATGAAATAGTGTTTATGTACTAGATGCTTTTAGAATATATACAAGATCTTATTATGGGCTAGAACTCGACCTCATATAAAACAGATTCTAGTGCTAAGAAGTTTCCCTGGCAGCAGAGGGTCATATGTGTGGGCAGCCAAGTTTAGAATTCATGGGGTCAACCCTTTGTGGTGGTTGTAAGTAAATTCCAAAAAGTAAGTCCACAATTTTGGGCATCCAATGAAGTGCCATCATTATATCCTAGGCTGTACTAGTCACTGACTGCGAGGAAATAGATGAAAAAAAAACCAATCAAAGGAGTGGTCACATCAGAAAGAGCACACAGAAACACTTGGTATGATTATGTGCAAACCAACCACAGGCTCTGTTTACAAACCTTTCCATCTGTTCCTTTGCCTAATCATTTCTGCTTTCCCTCTCTGTCTTCTAACTTTCCTTCATCTTTCCAGATGCAGGACGCTATGGGCTATGAGTTACCATGGGTGTATTTTGTCAGTCTGGTCATCTTTGGATCCTTTTTCGTTCTAAATCTGGTTCTTGGTGTGTTGAGCGGGTAAGCTGACAGTTTTGGTGTCCTTTTTCCAATGCTACAGGGCAAGACTCCATAATAAGGGTTCTTCCCTGTCACCAGGATACTTTCAGAGGGATTAAAAATCTGAATCCAAGGAAGCTTCACATCAGCCCTGAAATGCTTTGACAAAATGTTCAAATATTGCAAATAACAATACAGGTAACAAAAGCGGAGTTATCCCCTCACAGAGAAATTCAGCCTCAGGGCCTTCAAAATTATTTATGTCAACCTGTCATAAAACTGGCTATTGAAGAATTTCCAGAAAACTGGCTATTGAAGAATCTTACTGCTGGTGACTTGGGATCTCTTTGGCTGGAGCCTTGCAGTGCTCAGAATCTGAGCTTGTCTCACTAATTATCATTCCACTCTTCCAGGTCAATGATGCCATAGGAAGGGACTGGCCCTGGATCTATTTTGTTACACTAATCATCATAGGGTCATTTTTTGTACTTAACTTGGTTCTCGGTGTACTTAGCGGGTAAGCAGTACCAGGAAAATGTTTTATTATTGTTTATTTTTAAAAATTTGTATTTCTATTCCTACTCTCTGGTTACCAAAACAACGGTCAGTGGCGGGTTGATCTCAAGAATCTTAGGAGAAGGCCTAGGCTACTGCTGTGCCAATAGCAAAAGACAGCATTCCCAGTATCACAGAAGGAGCCTTTCCACTAAACGGAAGGAATATAAGACAATTTTTTGTCTGTAGCACATTCCTCTACCTGTGCTCTGTGGGAAGAGGTCAGCGCTATGCTCTCCTGGGGGCAAAGCAATCCATGCATAGAAGTGGATTATAGTAAAATTCCTGGAAGAGTCAGCAGGGCTGAAGGAGGAATGAGAGCATGAGACAAATCCCTTCACATCTGTAGGATGAGATTCCTGCCAAATTATATCTTCTCTACAGGAGAAATTTTCACATTGTTTAGTATATCTTAAGCACAGCCTACCAGGAGACTTTTCCCTGGAGAGAGTCTTGGGCATGTTTCTTCTTCAGTATGCCCATCTTCTCTATTGTGCAGATTACAAACCTGACATGATTCAGGGAGAAAAGATCACTTCCCTCTGACCTTTTCCAAAGATGAACAGAGAAGTAGAGAAGTCCTTTTAGTTTTTAAGCATTTTTAAGACATCCAGACATTCAGCAGTATTTCAGCTCTGCAGTATAACCCTCGCTGCAAAGCATCATTTTAGTAGCTTTGATTAAAAACAATTGATATTGTCTCCAGTATTTAAAAACTTCACTGCCCTGGGGAGCCGCATAATTAAAGGAATCAAGCCAGCAAACATTCCTTGCAAGATTTAAAAAAAAAAAAAATCTTCTAGGATTAGGCCTCTAGTCCATATTTGGACATGGCTGGGGGCTACAGACATCCTGTGTACACAGATAAATATGGTCTGAGGACTTCTCTGCATCCTCCTTTTGTTTCTGCCATCCTGCTTCCTTTGAGGAGCTCTAAATCAGTTTGATTAGGGCCTGTACCTGATGCCTGAGTAAGCAGTCCTGAAGTCCCTTCTTGTCTTTTGATCAAAAGAGAGGGAAAATGATCTCTGAGCAGGAGAGAGGACTTGTAACCTCACAGAAATTATGTCCTCAGTACCTGGGCCAAGAAGATTCCTATCTTGGGCAGCAGTGGGACTGGGGAAAAAAATCCGCCTTTGGCCTTTTGGCAAAGAGACAAGTAATAGGAGGTCTGCAGGAGGAATTATTTCTATCTTCATGACTCCATTGAAGGAGACAAGCCACTGTGACAGCTGCTGCAAAGAGAAGGGTTTCCATTCAGTAATGGAAGTGTGGACAAAATCCCCATTAATGAAGTGTTGGGCAATAGTCTGTGTTTGTATATCTGGAGAGTGATGCTCTGGTAGGATTTTGAAACACATGTTCCTCATTCCTCAGGTGGATACTCTTCCCAGCAGGTAAGGATGTCACCACTAGTGGGGGATGATGATCAGCTGACAGGGAAAGAGATCTGTTCTGTCAGAGGTGTGCTCAAGACAATATAGAAAAGTTGTTAAAAATTATATGGTATCTGATTGGATAAGAGGTGCCTGTGAGCCAAGCCATGAGGAGTACATAGTATTGAAGTGCTGCTGATTCAATTTACCTGCACTTGGATTTGTACCTCCGTATAATTGACAATTTAATTCCCTCTCTTTCATTTTCAACGCAATAAGGTGTTTTGAGACCTAAATTTTCTACTTCCTGCGACACTGCAGCTAGACCACCAGAGTAGTGGTAGGAGATGGAAGTCTGTAGAGGGAACTGAAATCAAAGATGAAGTGTTCACCTTGTTTGAGCTGTGAGTCACTCTTTCTGGCTGTCTTCACAGTGTTATGACAGCTGCACTGTTTCTGCAAAAATGTCCCCAAATGGAGAAAAGAAATTTAAGAATTTGCACCCATGAAAAAACACAGAAATGATAGGATAAATGTTCCAAATTTTCTTTGGTCTAAATAAGCAGTTCTTAAACAATTAACTTTCTAAAGCAGTTCTAAATTCTGCTGAATTACAAAGTGTCTTCACTTTGCAGATTCAGCTGTGTTTTTTATTGGAGACTTGCTATTGCTATTAGTTTGATCTGTGTTGATGATCCACCTGTCTGTTCTAGATGCAAAGCAGCATTCCTGGTTATCTTTGAATATCCATTCTGGGCATCTCTGATTTTTTTTTCCCATCTATTTCAGGAGCTTCAGCAGGCATGTTATGTAGTTAGACTTCAGAAATGACAGATTAGCTTGGGGGGGAGGGATTTAATCACTTCTGAATACTTAAGTGTAATTAATTGTACTCACAAAGACACCTTGATTGCACCTGCAAAATGAAATGCTGAATTCTGGTCTGCTGAAAGAGCTCTTTCATAATTTGTTTTTCCTCAGGTATGTCATCCATTCATGGTCCTGGTGAATTTACTAATCACATACTAGGCTAAATAGCATGTCAGAGTATTTATACGTGGAGCTGTAATCTCTTCCTGACTTGGCTGAGCACAATATAAAATTCATGTACTCCAAAGGAATATCCAGTCAGCAGATCACACAATAGACCTCCCCAAGCCCAGGCAAAACAATTCCACATCATTGCTCTGAGCAGTGATTAGAAGTCACTTGAGATCAGAGATGTACACATTCTGTTATCTGTTTCAGTTAATTAATGAGGGGGGAAAAAGGCAGTGGAGGTTCAACCTTCAGACATGTACACCTAAGAATACAGAGTCACATTTCTTTTATATCTGGATCCAAATCCCCAGACACAGGCCAAACAAGCAGTTGCCTAAGGTAAATGGAGGGCAGGAGAACAGACATTTCTTCTGCTTTGAGAGGATCCTGCAAAACACAGTTGTCTGCTTTTGATGCTTTTACTGCCAAGAAAGAGGTCAGAGTGAACAGGAGGCTGGCTATGGTTGTAGCTCCTCCTTGAGAAGTTTTTGTGACCTTTCAGGTATCTTTCTTACTCTTCTGTCCCCTCTTCCAACCCTTCCCATTCCTTGATGTACTTCTCAGGGTGGATGAGATTTGGAGCCTTGTGCTCCACTTTGAGTAGTAAGCAAGAGTTTTGAACTGTTAGAATTCTGCTGTTTTGCTCACTTTCTATCTTGTCTCTAAATGTGAGAAATCATATCAACAAGAAAAACCTAAATTCCATCATTGGGATGGGAAAGAGAAATTTTCTTTTGAAACAGCATATGATGCAGAGCTGGGTGTTTATGATCTTGACCCACTCTAACATCACTCAGAGAAAACATCTCTCCATAATACTCTGCTATTTGGTATTCCCCTTGGCAGACGTTTCTATAATTTTCTGGAAGAAGTAAACCAAAGCAAAGCAAACTGAATTGTGGTAAAAACAATCAGATTCACCCACTCTTACACTGATGTTTTGGGTTCACTGAAAAGAGACAGATTGGTTGCTAATTCTGCAAGCTTTTGTTGACCTTACCCTGCCATGACAGCACAGCCTTTTTTGAGAAGACAACCTCTAGGCTCAACATGGCACTTCCATCTAAAGGATTTTGGTCCTTCGCCTGCCTGCTGGAGTTGCAAACAGTGACCGTTTATTGCCAGCTGTGCTGGAGGCAGCAGTAATGTGTGCACCTGCCTGCAATAAGCCCTGGGCTGAGGCCACCAGCTCTCTTCTCAGGGGATAGAAAATGACCAGTGATAGTAACTCTTGATGGTGAACTACATTAGCCCAGTTACAGGCTGCCATTCCACATGGGAGGTTGGTTGATTGCAATAGCAATTTCCTGAGCCACCTCTTCTCACCAGTTCAATGTTAGTAGAGCATAGAAATTAAGACAATTTAAACCAGTTGTCTTCTTTGGAGAGTCACCTGAGATGTGGAGTATCATGTGATGTACGAAGGGAAGAGACATGAAATTGAAGATAATTTACGTGATGCTATCACAATCTTTTGTGTTGTACTTGAAAACTCTAGGTTTTTCCATTTTTTTCCATTTCAAAATTGGGCCCATTTGTTTTAGATTCTAAAATAGTATTTTACGAGCTAAAGATTAAAATATTGGAATTTGATTTAACAAACAGGCTTAATAATACATAGATTCATTCAGTGATTATTTTTTTGAGAGTTAATTCATTAACTTGGATAAGGCAATGTTGCAGACCCAGGGGAAAGGTGTTACTGAAGCAGAAAATATAACCACCACTGATGGATTTTTCCCCTAACAATCGTTGTATGGTTTTTATTATTATTTTTGGGGTTATTTTTTCTTTTACATTGTAAATAGTAAAATATCACTCCCAGTATAAGAAAATTTTATTTTTTTACTTTTTCCATGCCTTGAGGCTTAGTTTGGACCCAGAGCTAGCTATGAAGTAACTTCAGGTCAGAAAAGCCAGTAGTTCTCTTCCTCACTTCCACCTTTGTTATCAGACTCCTTTGGAGGGACCTGAACCCTCAGCAGTGTGACAAGGGTGCAGATGACACTGGCATACATTGTCACATATTTTGGCTAGAAATTAGGGGATCATCCTGCTTTAAGGGATGATGCTGCTGCAGTTCTGGTTTCATGCACAGCTCATAATTCTGAAAACCTGACCCAAAACCTGTGAAATCCATGTTAGTCTTTCAGCAGGTTTTGGACCAAACAGGAGGAAAATATCTCAGCATCACTGTTAGAAACCCACCTCCATTTCAGTCACATGGCGCTTACAAAATTGACATTTTGGCTAATTTTCCTAATATTATGCCACCAAAATCAGTGGGAGATCTCCTATTCATTTTTGCAGGAGCAAACCTAAGACGAATGCTGAGTGGAGAAGCATTTTGTTAAATCCGTTAATTGCTGACAGTCTTCAGCAACAGTAACATAATGCACTGGGGAGAATGGCTTTACCTCTCTTTTCTAGAAAGAGTGGCCTGCATTATCTGCTCTGTGTGTCTTGTGTAGTGATATGTTTCAGCAGATATAAGACTTAATGCTTAAGTACTCTTGGTCAAGCAATTTTCACAATCATTAAACTTAGTTTTTAGAATACAAGCACTAAAACCTGGTTTAGAACCACATAAGTCTCTAAATAAGGGAGGTCAGCATTTCATGAAAAAAATTACTGCTGTATAGGTGTCTCTGAAAGAGGAGAAGAAAGAGCACCGCAGCCAAAAAGAAGGTAAAGCCAGGAACCCAGGATCATAGCTAAGCAACAGGAAATTGTTGTTCTTATGCCCTGTTTAAGTCTATATTCCTAACAGTGTTCTTTCATAAAACTATCATCAAATGTTTTACCCTGATCATTTTCTGGCAGAATCTATTAGTGTTGTCTACCCATAATTTACCATATTTGTCTACCCAATGTGAGATTTGAAAAATATATTTAATGTCATATAACTGACTCAAATGCTGAAAGTCTTCAGTAAAAACCTTTGAGGTCTGAATATTTAACTGTATTTTCCATTACTGTGGCTGAAATGGTCCATGATTAAATGTGTACATGATTGTGAGTACTATTAATTACACTTAAATTAGCCCAATTTAGTTGTGACTACATGTAAAATCTTAAACACAGATCAAAACCTGGCTAAAAACTAGAGCCACCATCTCACTCTCCAGATGTCGGATTATTGTCAAACAGTTCATCCTTAACCATTATTCATATAGACATTTGTAGATAACTGTTGGAGAATATTAAGTGTTTACAGAATGTTGGGAAATGTCTGGTTGTATGTTGTACATAAAAATGTATATAAATGTTAAATTATGTGTTTTATTTGAATTGTCAATCAAATGCTGAGAAGGAAAGTTTTGAAAAAGGTATCAGTGTTTTCCTACGTATTGATAGAAATGTGGACACTTCAGCTGTTTTATATCTGTGTGTGCAGCAAGGATGCTCCATACATGAGTTTGTCTTGAAAGAATAGAGACAGCTGGGTGTGCTACACAGACTGAGGAGACTTTCTAGAGGAAATCAATCTAACCCATTATTTTTCTTCCATCTCTTCCTTCTTTCCATGCATGTCCTGTCCCTCCCTCCCTCCCTCTTGGTAGGGAGTTTTCCAAAGAAAGAGAAAAGGCTAAGGCTCGAGGAGATTTCCAGAAGCTACGGGAAAAGCAACAGCTAGAGGAGGATCTGAAGGGATATTTAGACTGGATAACTCAAGCAGAAGACATTGATCCAGAAAATGAAGATGAAGGCATGGATGAGGAGAAGCCTCGTAACAGTAAGCAACTTTCTTCTCTCACTTTCTTTTTCTTTTTCTCTCTTTATTTCTCTGTCTCTCTCCGTGCTTTTGGCAATAAAGCCTATGCCCATCTGCTGTAGTGCTGAGGTGGCTTCTAAGGAAGAACAAGTTCTTCCTGAGACATGCACTATGCTTATACATGATTCCAATTTAATGCTTGTAGGAAACTATAGAAAGCAGAAACACAGGTACAATAATTGATATTCTGCAGATCAGTGTTTAGTCTGTGATACAGGCATTAGATCCTGATATTAAACGCACAAATGGTCAATAGTTGCTGGTAAATTCCACTACTGAGAAAAGTTTTACAGTACAAATGTGCCTTCTATTCATTTATTTAATTTTAGCTCAGTGTTGCAGGCTCTTTGCACATGGTTGGTTCCTTTGAAAGCAAAAGTTTCTTAGGGAAAGCAGTGCTACAGTATAGAAGGGCATATCAGCTCTGTTGTACCTTAAGTGGGCCATCTGTAACTCCACTGAAACCAGTGGATTTCTGTTTGCTTTTACCAGGCTGGATTAAGCTCTCAGGTGTTTATTCTGTGGGTGTTATTTCTTACTCTTCTCTTTTGGAGTTGACAAGATGTTTGTACAAAGTGAAAATTCGCCAACAACCTCTCATTAGAAATCCTCAAGAAAGAGGGGCTTGAAGAAAGCAGGGCTCCTCCACTTTCTTTTCCCAACACGGACTGTGTAACACTTCAGAACCACTTAGCAGTTAGCATTGCTGGTTGTGCACTTGGGAAATGCCACATTTGGAACCTTTACACAGCCCATGGACAGTGGCTTTATTCTTGGCTTTCATTATGGGAATGTGCATTTTCTTTGTTTGATTTTGGAAGAGAAGACATGAAACATGTCCTTAGATATCACTCTTCTTACCAAACAATCAAAATCTATGGGATGATCCCACCACAAACATACATTCCAGTAACAGGAAGACTGCTCATGGGGAAATTGTGCCTTTCTTTCTTCAGCAAGATTTTTATAGATGTTCATGACCTGTAGGATATTAGTAACCACTATTGTAGCCACAATAGTGAAGTTCTTTTAGGAAAAATAAAACGGGTCATTAATATCATGTTATACCCACAATACTTAGGTATCTGGACTTGAAGGAATCAGTGTGGTGACTTGCTCAGACTTATCCCAGATCAGGTTATTTTGATTTTTATGCTGGTGTTTTCATAGCTCATAAAGTTTACTTTCACAATTTAACCTCAGCAACTATTCAGAAATGAATTTATTGATCATGGCAAAAATTTGCTGCTCTGTGGCATACAATACATGAATAAATCAGATGAGGATTCACTGCACGTACTGTTGAGTGTAGTCAATCCATATTTGAGCTAACCAGCCCCTTTTATGTTGTGGTCATGTTAAGACCTGAAAGGTAATGCATCTCCAGCTTGCTTTGAGATCTTCCTCATCAATTTGATAAGGTGAGTTTTGTGAGACATGGTTTACCAAAATTAGTCCTCTCACCTCTGAGTCAGAAAAACTGAGAAGCAGTGATTTCACCTTAAGATAATACCACAGAAAAGGTACTGTGAGTAAGTGACAGGACAGGGCATTTTTTTTTAGGGTAAGGTTTAGTTTTTGGGGTGTTATCTCCTGGGTTGAATGTTACAGCATTCGTGCCAGCAGTCAATCACCAGTAGGGTTAAATTGAAGGAGAAAGATGGTATTGTTTCTCTTCCAAAAGCCATCTACAAAATAAGTAAAGGACAGTTGGCACAGCTGTAAATTCCCTCTGAATCCCTATGGCTTGAGTGTTTCCAAGACATTTGAATCCCACCTACTCCCAGTCCAAGATTACATCACCAAGACTCCAATGTCTTCCTTGTTTTCTTGTGTTTAGCTCAGCTGCCTCCTATGCATCTCCATTGTCTTTTGTTCAAGTGCTCTTCAAAGCACTTTATATGCACATCACTTTCTGTTTCTAGTACAGCATCCTGAACTCCACGGTTGACTGTTACTGCCCTTTCAAGCACACTTTGTTCAGTGACTAATTAATGTTGGCTTTTGAGTTATCAGCCCTGAGAACTTCAAATGACACATCACTGAAGTGCACAGGGCAGTTCAGACCTCCTTAAGCTGCTGTTAGCTCAATAAACTTCAGGTGTGGCCTTTGCATCAGTGGCACTGTACTGATACTCAGACAGTGATTCACACCAATGCTTTAAAGAAGTCACGTCAGTTTTTACTTCTATGGCTTTCCCTTCAAGGTTGTCTGGGGACTTGGAGATTTTTTTAATGAAGAGTATCAGAATAGTTCAGGAGTTCAAATAAAAAAATACTTATTAATCTAAAGACTCAGCTAATATAAGTTCTGAGATTCAGCAGTTTACACCATCTGGGCTCTGACCCAGGTAGTCCACCTAAACTGAATCATCCCAAACACAGAGAACATATGTTTCTAGCCTCTTCTCTGTCCTTGGCAGCTACAGAGGCAGATTTTGCTGTCTTTTAACTTTGTAGAGAATGCTGCCCGCTTGTCAGCATGGGCACTGCCTCCAATAAAACAGAGGACACAAGGTGGAAGGGAAGAGAAACTCACTTGCATCCCCTTTTGGTTTGACTGCCTGTGACAGTCCTTAGGGCACCCTTGGTCATATTTTACGTATGCTGCTGCTTTCCTGAGGCTCTGAAACCTTGCCCTAAGCCTCACTGGGGGTTTGCAGCCCTTAATAAAGTTATCAAGTCCAAGGATACAACAGAGAGAACCTTAGTGAAGGAAAGGGTAAAAAAGGAAGATGAATGCAACCAGAGTTGGACAACCTGTGCAGTCTTTAGCACTTCTCTCCATAGCAGAGGTCTTTGGCATTTTGCTGAGGGAGCTCCTCATCACTTGTGGCTCACATGGATTGAGAGACATTCACAGAGCAGGCTGAGTTAATTCCCTGTCTTTTGAGGAAGTACCGCATTTAAGGCAGTTTTTCCATGTTGTTTGCAAACACAGATTTGCCATTGTGACAGATGTGAGGTGGGAAATGTGAAAAGGCTTCTGGGGGCTGTTTATGTTGATGGTTTTTGTTCTGTGCTCTTTCCCTGATGCGCCTGCCACACGGGAAGAAAGCATTAATTTGACAGAGGGGAGAAACACGTCATGTCACAGAACAGCTACTGAATTCAAAATTACATGATAGCAAAGAAAACCCTCCCTCCTGTTGCCACAGTTACTGGGAATTTGCACTTTTGTTTTCCCTTCCCAAGAGTGGTCTGGAATGCATCTGTTGCTGTGGGCAGAAGCAGAAAACCTCAATCCAACCCAGATTCTCCTCCTCTTGAAATTAATTGGAAATACTCCCACAGGCTGCAGTGGGGTCACAAATAATCTATGAATGGGCAGGGCAAAGTAATTTGATGTTTCTGAGTGCTCAGATTTTGTCATCCCTCTGTTTCCTTCTATTTCAGTTCTATTTGGTGCTACCATGTGCAGTGACAGTATTACCTCACTAATGTCAACAGAGTCCCTAAGAGTAAAAAAGCCCACTGCTTTGTAAAGACATTCCATGATTCAAGACAATTAATTCTTCTTTTTTAGTCATATCCAACATAGTGCTGTTAATTCAAGAACCGATTTGCAAGTAGCTTACCCTACTAAAATTAAAAGTCTAATCATTCTTCAAGACCCTATTGTAATGGAGCTGATGGCTGTAGATAAGCACAGCAGAAAAAGAAAAAACACTACAAATCAATATGTTGCCTATCAGAATCATATAGTATTTCAGATAGTATGTTAAATAATGAAAGGTGTGTGTCTGTACATGCAGACTTATGCCTCTGTTGAAATGGGAATAGTGCACAGTTATAGTGCACTAAAGACAAAAAGTACAGACATACAGGCAGGTTTTAAAATGTGTATTTAAAAATTAAGCAGTTTAAAAAGTAATAGTCTTCAATCTTCACCTTCAGAGAATTTCTGTAGTGTCTTAGTGACCTTTGGAAACGTTCATTAACATCTGAGTTCACTGCCTCTAAGGAATCAATGACAACCTAACTTTTTGGTGGACTACAGGTCTTCTCTCACTCTTTCAACCTGTTTCAAACTGTTACTTTTTAACATAACAATAACTAGGAAGTAGACTGCATTTAATCACAGCTTTGTGAGAGTCTTCCCTGGAAAATAATTATTTTGAGACAAGGAAGAAATTTTCAGCAGAAAAAGCGAAATTTCAGAAGAAATTGGGACACCTTATACCATTACAGCTTTTGGAAAAACTGTATCTTTCATGGAAACACTTTGTGCTTTTGCACATCAGGCCAAAAATGAGAATGGGGAGATGGTAGTTTAAATAGGAGAAGGGAAGAGTTTTAGAACTCTAAGAACAGAAGCCTTAGTAATTTCAACCCAAACAGGGCTTTATTCCCAAGACCTCCAACAGTAGTTTGACTCTGCTATGTAGCAGGGAAAAAAACATGGCCACCTGTCCCTAAAAGTCCAGGCATTTTAGGATTTATCTATCCAACTCCTGTCGACTTGAATTCCTTTTGCACAGTCAATTTATGCACCGCAAGGAGGCTGTGTTGATTTCAGTGAGGTTATGTACAAAATATCTGCCACTGACTTGAATGAAAGCTGTCACTAAATTCTTTGCAACTCTTTGGGAAAGTTAGTGATGTGGAGCTGTTGGATAGAGAGAGCTTTATGTACAGATCTAATCATGATACCAAGATAAAAGATCACCAACTTCAATTTGTACATTTTTTTCAATTTATACATTTAGTAATTTCATGTGTCAGCCTGCTCAGTGGCCTCCAAATCAATTGTTTACTGTACTGACCAAAAAGTGGCTTATTACTTTCAGCCTGAAATAAAATATCATGATGCTCTGGGATAATGTCTAAGGTAGGAAGGATTTTCAGACTGGGTTAAAAGCTAAAATTTCAGGGTGGCCTAAAATACTCTTGGTCCATCTTCTGCAATGAAATTTAATGGGCAAGTGAACATCTGGGGAATTAATATGGAAGATGCAGAGGTGAAATTGAGAGAGTGGATATTTAAAAGATACCTATTTTATATCCAGTCTTGACCCTCACTGCCTTAAAACCTGTCTTCTTACTGTAAGAGCAAAAAGATGCTGTTCTGAGTTAATTTATGTTTAGCAGAGAATACTTGAACTTATCTATGTCAGCAAATTAGTTCATCCTGTATTATTCTAGCTTCATCCTTAGAATCTGTCCGGATGTATTTTATATACACATGGAAGGACATGGACAGTCACCCCTCTACAGGCAGGTACAGATATCGTCAAAAAACAATTTTTAAAAACCCACAGGTGACTTGCATGGAATTTAAGATCATCTAAACAAAAGAAAATTGGCTGGAAAATGAAGCTTTTATCAATTTAATTCCTCCAATACCAGTTGGTGGCTTGAGAAAGGCATCATAGACCATGGTTGCAATTTGCTTTCCATATTTAAATACAAGGAAACAAATGTCAGTCCTGTAAAATGATTTATTATCTGTCAACATCTCATCTAAAGAGGAAGAAAGCACAACCTATTCTACTTTTATCATTGTCCACTGATGTGGAAAATAATCATCTGGTAACCAAGAAGAGATTAGCTGCTGTGCCAACACTTTGCAGGCATTTTACAAGTGTACCTGATAGGTACTTCACAAGTTTAGTAACTGGGATAGATCTATTCTCTTTCACCAGGAGACAGAGGGACAAAAGAAGTGCTTTTTGATACACACTGTGCCACCAGTTTGTTCTAGAGGGAAAAAAATCCATGTATTAATTAATGTGCAGAGATTCCAACGCATGGTTTGCTTGGACAGGAGCGACAGCAGCTTCCAGCTGTGTGCTGTGCCCAGTAGAAAATAGTCCCTGTGACATCTTCCTACCTTGTCATCTTTTGAAGCAGCTCACATGCTGCTCTTAATATAAATACCACCAGAGTTTGAGGACACCTAATAAAAGGCCTTTGTAAATGATAAGTCAGCTTTGTTTTTGTTGTGTGGTTCTTCACTGAGAAGCTCAGGTTGCAAAATGCAGCATGGGTTTGTGCTACAGATGTTGAGCTTGAGTCTATAATTAGGATGCTGCCTAGAAAAAGCTCCTAGGACATTAGTTCTCACATTAGGCTGAATCACTCCTACAGTCCTTAGGCAAAAATTGTACTGAAATTTCTGGGGATTTTGCCTGGCTAAGGACTTGGGCCCCAGTTGGTATCATCCAAGGTCAGTAACAAAAAATGCTAATGTCAGCACTCAAAAAAGTTGCCCAATGTGAGGTCTTGGAGCACAGAGGGTTCACACATGACTTCAGTATTGTCTAACTGGCATCCACCAAAGGGAGAGCATGAGGTATCTGGGGTCTGAAATCACTTACAGCAATGAGTAGTCCACTGAGCACTGTCTGCCCAGTGCATTATTCCACTGGCTAAAATGCAGTTGTATCTGGCATGAATTTGACCCACTGTCCCTACAAGCATGAGGCTTCCATAACTATACTGAAATAAATGTGTGATCAGATCCAGGTAAAATCTGATATCCTAAAAGGAAAATCTATGTATTTCAGAAGGAAAGGAAAGAAAAACAAAACAAAACAAAAAAAAGGCAAGCATTTGTGAGGCTTTATACTGACCCTGCAGGTAGCTGTGGTAGCAGAGTACACAGGGGAATGATCTTCAGTGATGTAGGTGAAAGTAATGCTGCTATTTCCAAGCATCATTTTCATGTACATTTTCTGTGCAGCTCAAGTAACAAAAAAAAAAAAAAAAAAATCATTTAGGGTGATTCTTCTTCCACATTTCCATCAATATCAACAAAACTGTGATGTCAACATTTGACTTTTCCCTACTGGAATAAAATCAAAACTGAGAGTGGATTTTCTTCCTGACTCTCTTCATATGTTGCCATCTTTTTTTTTTTTTAATATTGTGAGTAAAAAAACAAGGAAGCAGTAGATCTTTTTCCTTGATTTTTTTGTGTTTCTCCCATTCCAAGAGGAAATACTTAAATACCTGGGAGAAAAGTCTTCTCAACAAAGTAAAATTTTAAACTTGACTGTTTAAATTACGCCTTAAAATGCTTCAGCTATAACATTGATTCTTGAAATATGTATATGCAGGGTGATACTTGGATAGAGGTGAAATCTTGTCCTGGCCCCTTTTTCCAATTTAAAACAAAAACTAAAAACAAAGAAAAGAAAAACAAAACAAAACAAACAAACAAAAAAGAAACAAACACAGGTAAGATAAATTATGTTCTCAGGATCACCCATCCCCACAGTCCAGTGCCACAGGCTCTCACACTTTTTTCTAGAGCAGAAAGAGCAGAATTTTGACCTTGGATTGCATCACATAAGGCATTTCCAAGTTTGAGCATGGTGGTTTTAAACAATTTTCCCTCTCTGACAATTCACAATAATCATGTTAATCATTTTAAGAAATATGGCTTTCTTTTTCTCCTGAATGTATGGATGGTTCACTCCATGTAAGTGAATCAAAACGTCTGGTTTTCTGGGTGTTGTTAGTAATATAATTTAATGACTCAGCCTTTAGCAAAAGCAGCTTTTAGGTTCATTATCCTGTAGATTTCACAACTTCCCAGTTTTTCTTTCTTTCTGTCTCAAAGAAGGTTTTGATCATAAAACAAAGACCAAGAAACCATTTGAAAACCTTCTTCCCCTTCCTTTTCTGATGATAACTTACTGCTAGGGTAGGTAAATCCCACCTAACCAAACAAGATGTTAAAGCAGTTTAGCTCAAGCCTGCATTTTCTGTCAAAGCACAGTATGGAGAAAACAATGTTTCCTTTGCTTGAACAGGGAGGGGGGGAAAGCTGCTGGTGTTCAGGACAAAGCTGTGGCCAATACAACCTATAATTCAGCAGTCATTTGTTCCAGATGAGCATCACAAGACCTGATGTAATTTGGGGAAGAGGGAAAAGTGCTTCTAGGAATCAGGGAAATTCCCCCATTTGAGGAAGGTGAGCTAAATTCAGGCATGTGCCTGATTCCATCAGCCAGGGTCTTGACCAAGTGCTGGTGAACAGTGACAGCTCTGAGATAATTAGCTGATCCTAGGAGGGTCACTGTGATGAGCACCAAATCTCTGTACCACTTCTGCATGGAGAACAAACTCCAAAACTGTGGTAATTTTTGCCCATGGGCTCATTTTTTTTCTTCTTGCTCCCTTGAAGGCATCAAAGATTACAGCAATTAGATAAGCTTCCAAGTAAATGTGGTTTACATCTTGGGGAGAAAAAAAACTTCCTATAATATCCTCTCTGACTGGAAAAGTTTTGTGGTGGTCTACTTGTGCTCTTGCTCTATTGCAGCTGAGAATTTGGCCTGTCTTTGTCAACTCACAGGTCCTCCCAGTTCCTCCCTTCCCTGGTTCTTGTGTCCTGAAGCACAAACAACTTTACACTGAGAAATGCTGGAGCAGTGGTGTGTGACCAGCTATAGCATATAGAGACTGACATTAGTGTTGATAGGGCATTACGTTTATCCACTATAAAAGCTATTTCCTGAGCAAAGACTGGCTGGTGAGAGAACACCTCCGTTCTTCCTTCTAGAAGAGAGACTTGTGTTGATGTAGGAATTCTCTTGTAGTACCAGTTTGTTACACAGAAGTATCTTTGATGGTAAGGCTTAGGAGGGAATCCATTGTTTATATAACTGGGGAAGACACCTTCGTGCAAATAAATTAATCTCTCTCTGCCCTATTGGCAAGTGTTTCTTGAAGCTGTCAAGATTAATCCAGTGACACTGGTTCTACTCCTCAAGAGAGGACATTAGTCTGTGAGAAAGCTGCCTTTACCATACCTTCTGATGAATTGTTTTACTTCCCATGGTCAGAGAGGCGTAGAAAGCATTTGGTACCAGTATCTCCACAGAAAATGTTTGGAAGAAATGCCACAAACCCCCAAGATGACTATTCATAGACCAAGACCACTTTTTATTTCGTTTTTTAAGAAGGTGCCTAAAGTGTGCTCTTAAATCTTTGCAAGGACACTTATAAAGTGGTTTTAAAAACTATGGAGTATTCAGCAGTTCCTGGTAAAGTCAGTAAGAATGGCCCATGGTCAGTGTTTTAAAGTAAGTTACCACTGCAGATGTAGTCTCAAGAGTCTCTTCACTGAGAAGAAAGCACTAGTGAGTAGGACTGATAACTGAAATCCTGAGCATTGTTTTGATGTGGTACGAAGAGCTGTCAGGAGAGAGGCTGTGGTGTTCAGGAACGGTAGCTGAGGGACATGAAGCATATGTTTTGAGTTAGAAACAACTGCTGGGGATGAGAATCAGTTTTATTACAGTAATGTCAGCCAAGATCAAAACCACAGTGTGTCTGGCACTGTATATGCAGAAGTTAAAAGTATGTTACATGTATTTCCTTTTTACAGGAAATCAAAACTAGTAAAGATGCGGTTCAGCTGACTAAACACATTAATCTAATGCCAATTTAGACACCTCTTCATATCCAAGGCCTTCTCTGTGCACTGACAGGTCAAATATACAGCTGAGGCTTGTACTCTTGTAGTGTGATAGTTGGAAGGAATATCCCAAATGGGGTGTCAAAAATGTCATGGAGTGCCTCAGAAAAGGCAACTGAGTGTGGTTAGTCCAAAGGCATGTAGGAGAAATTTAGTACAAGGAGAACCTTCAATAATGATCCTGTAAGCTGAATGTCTTAAAAGAGTGTGATGGAACCAGCTGTAACAGAAATTGTTCTGGTATGATGTGGGGTTTTTTTTCCTCCTTGTCTAAGTGTATTCATCATGACCTCTCTGTCTTCCCTTATGTATTTTATGTTATAACTTGAAGATTCATGTGCAGAGAGGTAAATACTGAAGTCCAGACTAAGAGCTCTGTTTGGGAAGGGCTCAGAGCAGGAAGTCTGGAAGAGCCCAGGACAGACTGAGGGATGCAGGAGGTGCATTAGCAGAGCTCTCCTGTGGAAACTCATCCCCTCCACCTTGCCCAGCCCTGACTGCAAGGCAGCTTGAGTAGTTGATCACTTGCCTAAGTCGATTCACAAGCAAGCACAAGAAGGCAAAGGTATTTTGTTCAAGCACAAGTGGGGTTAGGGTAGCGGCCCTGCAGTGTGGAGCTGTGTGATGAGCCGCGGCTGACGGATGATCTGCGCCACCGTGATGTTCCCGAGGCACAGCTCAGAGACAGCGAGTCTTGGTGACAGTACACAGCTGAACTGGCACGTGTGTAACCAAACTGGCAGCCAGTGCTGAGCAGCTGAGGAGAACCCACAGCTGTGAATGGCACCCAGCCCTTTCCAGTGCTTTGGGAAGCTTCCAGCAGGACCCTGGTGCAGGCACAGGTCCAAGGGAGCAGCAGTCACACCCTCACTCGGTGCCTACTCCCTTCTGCTTATTAGGTGGAACTCCCCATCCACTCAGTACAGTCTGCTAATGGGATAAAAATCTCTGCTTCTATTTGCTCCTGGGGAGAAAAGCAGGTCTCTCCATGCCAGTTATTTCGTAGACAACACCAAGCCTGGAGAGGTGGCGGGGGAAGGAAAATGTTTCCAACTGAGGAACTGAACTGAAAATAGTTGTGGCACTGAGTCTGCCTTGCTGATTACAGCAGCTCTTGAATTAGCAGCATTGTAGAAACAAGACAGCCTGTTAGAGAACTGGCCTTTCAGATCCTGAGGCCAAGATTCAAATTCAGCTTTAGTGCCCACAGGTGCTCGTAGGGCTGCTCACATCCTCATTCCCATTAAATTCACAAATCACAGCATGATGCATCTCTCTTCTCCTTTTCCACCTGAGGAAGGGCTGCACTCAGACGTGTCCCTCTAGGTTCAAATTATAAAGGACTTGTAGTGAGCCCAAGGATAGGGGTTCATTTAGATCAGGGTGAGGATGCTACCAACTACATTAAAATCCCTAGTCTGAAGTAGCAGAAGGGTTAAGCATCAGAACAAGGATGCTGTGGCAGAGCTTCTGGATCGTCACAGATGTGCAGATCAAAATGTAAGTTTATTATGTGGCTGTTTGAAGAACCAGGAGCAGAATAACAGGGCTATGTCAGGTCACGAATGACTTGTTTAACACAGCTGTGTGAGGGAAGCTTGCATAACACCTGCCCACACTAAGCTTAACTCAAGCTGTTGTTATCAGTCCCTCACTCTCCAGCATGCTGGAAGTATTTGCAAACCAGGAATCTATTATTTCAAGGCCCCTATAAAATGTCTATTTCTCTGGCTCAGGGTAATCAGTCTATTCTCAGTGCCTTGCTCAAGAGGTAGAAAAGCTTTAATCATATGTTTGACAAGCTGACTTTAGAGGCAAGTCTCTTTAACTTCAATTTTTGCTTTTCTTCTGGCTGCACAGTAATACACAGCCTGCCCAGCTAGCATGTCTCATGTTTCTGACTCATGATATTGTGATAATAGAGTCTAGTATCAGACTAGTCATTATGTTAGTAAAAGTGTCTGAAAGAACACCACATGCAGGAGCAGCACACAAAATAACAAGCATTTTATTTACTAGGCACAAAAAAAGACCAGGGTTTCAAAACAGAATTTTATGCACACTTGGCAATAGGGGAGGTGAGCTCCATTTCAGGTCATGAGGCTGAATTAAACCTGTTGAGTGTGATGCAAGAATTCAGCTCCAAGGGGCTGGTGCTTTCATATAGCCCTGGCTCCAGAGAGACCTAAATCTCATGTCTGTGTTGCTGGATCTGTTGATCAGTGAACTGAATTGCTTGATGGTTTGCTGTCAAGGAAAGCATCATCCATAAGCCTTCTCACACATCCCACATGAATCCAACTATTAGAAAATGTCTCCACTTGCTGAGAACTCATCTCAATCAGGCACTGTCTGTTCAGATGGACAGGGCCTTGCTGCTGTCTTTTCTTCATAAGATTAATGCTTAAATATTTTAAACACTACTTCTAAACTGAGTTTGCTCAAATGCAGGGAGCACACGCTATTCTTCCAGCTTGCAGAGTGGTATTTCAGATGAAAATTCTCAGTGATTTTTTTCTTTCCTACTATCTCTGCCTGCATCCCAGTCACTACCCAGTAGTTCCGCCTGTCCTTTGAAATAATACAGCCCAGTTTTTCCCTCCCATTCACTTTTCTGGGGGTTTTTTTGTTTGGTTGTTTGGGGGGTTTTTGTGGTTTTTTGTTTGTTTGGTTTTGGTTTTTTTCTTGCCTTTTTTTTTTTTGTTTGTTTGCTTGTTTGGCTTTTCTGCCAACAAGAGCCAGCCTCCTAAAGAATAGTTTCCTTCCTCTACACCTCCTCTGCACCTTCTCCCTGGTACAATTCCTGCCTAAGGTCCCTGGTTGTAGTGTTGTACAAGCTTCCTCTGGGGAAAATGTCCATTGTGAGCTACAAGGCCATGATTTCCCACCCCTGCACCACACAAACAGTCCCTGCTGTCCTGACCTATCCTCTTACTTGCTCTAGATCACCAACTGTAGGCCACTCACCGACTTCTCAGGCATCTCCCACCTTGAAATGGCTTTTGACAGGCAGGAATGTCGTAAAACAGCCAGAGCTGCATCTCAGTCACTTTGAAGCTTAGTAGTCCAGGTGTAAAGCAGACACATAGACTCCCTGGAGAGTTTCTGATGACCTAAGCAGATCAGCTTGGAAGTAGCTTCTGTCATTTTTATTTTTTTCTCCTGGACTCTGCAGGGAAGATGGATTCACAAGGCTATGCCCTGAAAGAGCAAAGATGCTGCTGCTGAAGTGGAGCTCCTGATCAGTTACCATCCCATCATGCAGGTGTATATTTGTGAGGGTAGGCAGATGCAGATGTTCCCCGTGGACAGGAACTGCAGAAAGAAGCACATAGGCTGCTTTAAAACCACATTTGTGCTTAAACCCCAAGTCTTGTCTACTTTCATTAATAACAATGCCCATGAGAAATATTAATAACTTCATGATTATTAGTGGCACAAAAACCAGAGGGATTTTTTTTTAGTTGTTTTTACTGTCTTGAGGGCACTCTTAGTCATTAGTTGTTTTGCTCATGATCAGTATTTGTATCACTTCCCAACACATTATCTACAGTGTCTGCAGCTCTCATGCCCCCATTTCTAAGGCGCCTGCAGGAACAGCCTGCAATAAAGGAATCCTTCTGTTTTTCTAGTGAGATGGTTTTGCTTTTTGTGCCCACATATAATTTTGTAGGATTGTTTCAGGAGCATTTGATGGCACTGTGGCCTGCCCTAAGTTCCTCTGTGAAAAATCATAAATAATGAGAGACAAAACTTGTAGAACTCTTACAAATGTGCTGTTGTGATTTATTTGCAAAATGCTGTTGAAAGAGTCATACATACTCAGTAGCTTTGCCTTTCCTTCATCTTGTCTGTCCATCCTTGAATTGCTTCAGAATTCTGTGGGGAACCAGAGAGGTTGCAAATAGGTATTATACGAGCACAATAAATACTATACACCATGTTCTGGCAAATAAATGCCTTGAACTTTGGCACCTTAGTTCTTGTTCCTAGCAAGGCAAAAGATGCAAGTCATTTATCAGACAAGAAAATTAGTTTAGGAGGTCATAGGATGATCCAGATTCAGGAGAGAGGCATCTTTCAAGGTGTGTGCTGGTAGCACCTCTGTCACCCTGTGACCCAGCCAACCTGTTCTTCAGCCACAGGGATTGTGAGAGTTACTTGCATTGCCCTTGCAGGCAGATTCTCTACATGGAATGGGTTTCTACAGCAGACTCAGGTGTTTGCTCCGCAGCCAAAGCAGTTATCCAGGGACACTGCCCCTCTTGCCCTTTTCAGCAGAGAGTTAGACTGCTTTCTGCAAAGTCTACTTTTGGGTGAGTCCCAGGCTCTGCACTTACAAGATATTTTCAGGTACCACATGTTATACCGAGAAAAGTTTTGTCCGTCAGGCAGGAAATGCAAAGAGATTTTAAGTTCTTCCTTTCAAGTCCAGAACAGAGCATCTGTGACACTGGCGAATGCTGTCACTTGGCATAGCCAGGAGTCTGACTGTGCCCATTACTTGGTCCTCTGTGCAATGTACATTCCACTCACTGGTTGTAATGAACAAATATTTATGGAATGCCGCATATTACTGTCAATATTGCTATAAAAAGAAGGGGAATGGCAGCTGTTCAAACCAGCTGAGGAGTTTGTTACAGTAGAATAAGTCCCAGGAAGATTAATTAGTAACAAAGTAAGGCACCTATAGGTATGCAGTAATCTGTATGTGGTATTGACAGATCTGTTAATCACAGGCCTGCACAATTAATACATTTCACTCTCTCCTGTTCCCTTTCTGTAAGGTATAAATTTATGTAGCCCATTGCCATGTCCCCTCAACCTGTGCATGGACATATGGTGACCCTCTGGAAGGGGAGAAGGGCGAGTTAAAACAAGCCTTTATAAGTAAAATATATACTCTGCCATTTATATTGTAAAATAGATAATCTCTCTATGAATGAAACATTTGCTGATACAATAGTCCATCTCAGTATTGACAATGTTCCTACTTTGTGCTGCTCTACTCAGTAAAGCAGTGTTACACTGCATCAGCCTCTGTGGTACAGTCCAGTGCCCAGCCTGGGCTTGGTGTCATCACAGGTCTTGTCACTACACAGCAGCTGTGGTACCTTTCATGGATGGAAAGATGTTTTTGCCAAAAGCCCTTTCCAGTTTGACTGAAATGGATGCAACCGACAATTAGTTAATGGCTCTATATGGCTATCCTTGTGTTCTGTGGCTGATCTTAAGTGACAGTGTGAATCCAGCTTGTTCTCCTGGCAATTGTATTCATCAGTGCATAATCCAAAACTAGGTTGTGCAAAGTGTATATGCTACATGTGTTTAATGTAATATAGTGTATAATACTGTACATTATGAGTATTCATCTCTGAGCCCTTAGAAAATACTTTTCCAAGTACTTTCACAATTTTTCTGGGTATTTTTTTTGTGCTAGATTTATTGGCACGTTCTGTCTAAGGCTGGGAGGCATGCAACCACCAAGATCCTACACATAGTTCAAGTTCCCTTTCTTCTTCTCCTGTAAAAGCTTTTCTGTCACAAAGCTCCTTTTCAAAGCAGAAAATGCTAAAGAATTCCCCAGTCACATCTACTATATTTTCCTGACAAAATCAGGACATTCATGGAAAACTAATGCTTTACCTCTGCAGTTTACCTTCTGGATGCTGCTTGCATTTAAGAGCATAGCCGCTGATTGTTCCCAAGGCACTGCATGCATGGAGCAGAATGAAAGCTGTATCTTATTTAAATTAATGAATAAGATGAATTGAGAGCAGCATTTTCAAAACAGGCAGAAGAGGAAAGCAAGGCAGTATTCACATATTAATTTTAATGAGAGCTCTCCACAAAAAAAAAATACGAGTCAATTGATATTCTGCCCATAGACTCATTCATGAAATGATGGACCTGAAAGGCACCACAGGAAGCAGAGTTTTACCGGAGACAAAGTCATTCACTTGATGCACATACTGTTAAAGGAAGCAGCCTGGGTATTGCAATTTATTCTTGTTGTGCTTGATGGGAAAAGAAATCTTAAATCCCAGCTGGAGAATTCACTGGACCACTTTGCTCTTTAGATTTGCTTTACAGTTGTGCAGAGTCCCACTCGGGAGACATTAGCATCAGTAATAACTATAGCACTTAGCACTTATTGTGATGTGTTTCATCTGTACCTCTCAGAGGGGCTGGCAAGGTGAGTGCAGAATTACAACTCCCCTGGCACAGAAACTGAACAGGTATATAGAAAAGCTTGGTCATACTGGCCAAGGTGACACAATAAAGTGAAATGATGGGCAAATGACTTCAGGTCCCTCTGGCCTCAAATGCCAGTGTGGGAAAAAGGGGTTATTTAGACCCATATTTTTCAAAGTGATTCATTACCAGTAGAGATTGGTATACTGGAGAAATTAGAGTCTGAGTGAGAATATTATAAAAGTCAGTCAAATGTATTTTTGTTTTTTTTTAATCTGAAAACCCACTACAAGGCACTTTCACCATGAATACTGCTGGATGTTCATGCTGTTCCAAGTCAGGTACTTAACCTAAGAATGTAAGATAAATGTCTTTTTTTAGCCTGTCCCTAGAACTGAGGGACACATCAGCATGGCATTCAGAAAACCTGTGGTAGGAATCTGCCTCTGTAGCCTAAGTCAAACAGCTAAATCAGAGATGGTAAGTCAGGCAATATGAGCAACCCCCCATATATCCATTTTTATAATTAATGTCCAGATCTGAAAAATCAGGCAGTAACATGTCCCTGTAAAATCTATGAAAAATTTGTTTTGTCTCTTTCTAGAATTGGGCACCCTTTGCCCAAGCATGATTGCCTCTGAGTCCTAAAATGTTACAGTATTAAAGTGAGGTTCAGCAAGAAGTGTGACAGCATTATATAATCCATGGAAATAAATCTGAATATTAAAATTACTTCCACTGCCAAGATGACAAGCATTTCATAAATGCACGATGCAACAGTGGAAATGATATTTCTGAACTGGGAAGCAAATACTGTTCTCCAAGTGTGTGAAGGAAAAATCATCTCAGGACTGCACAGAAGGGTATTTGCTTGTGCCAGCTTTCTCTTTCAGTGGTTGGCTGTCTTTTGGCAACCTGCCATCCAATAATTCATTGCATGCCCATGGGGCATTTCATCGGAGGAGGGACATATGTTAGTGCAAGAGTAGAGCTGGTATCAGTGCTTGATGCCAGTGACATGGAACAGAGGCTCTCAAAGGGTCTTGCACATCTGTCTAGTCAGTCACAGACTGCACACTCCGCTCCTATTTTTCTCTGTTTGTTAGCTCTCAGAGCTAGAATTAACATAACATGAAGCATTTTTCAGATTTATTTTTAAGGAAGCTTCTATATAGCTTTTGTTGCTGCTTTAACTGCTGCAGGAATGCTATGTAAGTGATGTGAAATTGGAGTTGAGGTAGTCCAGGAGAAAAAGTCTAGGTTCAGTGGTGAGCCACACTGTGGCAAGATATAAGAAGTACAAAGGCTTCAGACAGAACTGGAGAGAGAATATCAAACCTATTGGTTCTTATGATTTGCACTCCGTTGAAGCCATGAGATACTTGCCTGCCTTTGGAAAGTTGTTTCACTTCCCTTTAAAAAATTGCTATCTCTGCTACCTAGAGAATATGTAACTCTCCCATTAGGGAGATTTCATCAACTCCAGTGGGTTATGGATAAAATGATAAATCTTTAAAAAAGAGGAGATTCCCATGTAAGCAAAGCCACCATGATTTGCATCAACCTTTGCATATTTTTTGCCTTTGTCTCAACTCCCAAAATTACAGGGAGGAAATGGCCATTGAGATGACATTGTCTGTATGCCATGGTCCTAAACACAACTCTGGTCTGGACTTGAGCCCACCATTTGGAAAAAAACATCTCTTCCTGATTAAAACATTCCTGTGGTGGATTTACCACCAGCATTCTTGGTACATGGTTCCAGTAATTAATTACCCGGACTGCAAAAAATGCCTGCCTTGTTTCTAGACTGGAGCCAGGGTGTGGGCACAGGGTCTGGCTTCTCTGAGAACTGAGTCAGATAAGGAAGCCATCTGGGCTTTATTTGGTCTACTTCCTCTCATATTCAGTTCCAGTTTATGCTCAACTCTTCTGCAGCATCTTCTATTTTCTGGTTTTGTCAACTGGCCTGAATAAATCTCACAGCAGTGCTCACCTGATTATCCCCTGGCAATGAAGGTGGTGTGAGGTGCCAGGTAAAGTAATTGTGCTTCTGAGAGCACATGGCATTGGGGAACTCAGCTCTAATGTTCCCTCTGTCCTGACTTTTATCCTCTAGACCATCATTCCTCTAATACTTCATACCATCCTAGTACTTCTGATTGCCCTTAACATTTTCCATCGGTGCAGTGTAATGAGCTCCTGTGAGGTGGTGCCAGCAAAGTGATCCATGGGGTTTCTTCAACCCATGTACCACTGCACCTGCATCTCTCACTTTACTGAAGTTTGACTTTCTGCAGCAGTGAGATCAGGGAAGTACGAGGTACACTTTAAGATGTCTCTGGAATATGACCCCTAAACTTAAATTCATTAAGTTCATGTTCTTAAGAGCCAGATATAAAAAATAATAGAAAGCAAATGAGAGCTGTGGTCTGATGGTCTCTTAGTGATGTTTCATACCTCTGTATACCTTTGTTTTGCATTTTGCACTTTTAACTCACATGATGAAGTTTTCAGACAGAAGTGGATATCATGTGTAAGCTGAGTTCCTTGTTTTTTTCTTTTGCCTGTCACTGGCTGCATGTTCTCTGTTGATGTCTTGTTCCTGGTACTTGACACTGACCATCTTGTCTGTGAAAGGAAGCCCTCCAGCTGGTTTGCCTGATGAGAAGAAAGGAAAGTTTGCTTGGTTTAGTCACTCCACAGAAAGCCATGGTAATGTTCCACTGTGCTCTGTGTTCACACTGCATGTGTCTGTGTGTCTGTATATCTCTGTGCAGACTGGCCCATAAATCAGCTTTGTATTCTCCTGCATGTGTGTGCCTGGCTTTGTCTGTTGCTTGTGCAGTGTCCTCTTTGTGCACCCAGGATAACAAGCTGCTCTGCAAATCGATCTCATGCTAATGTCTACAAAATTGTTTTCCATTTGCAAATAAGCTTGAATATGTCTTGAAAGTGTTTTACCTCATCTTCCAAACTGACTTGTGAAATATCAGTGATTTGTTTTTTTTCCTGCAGGGCTTACTCTGGACAAAAAAATTTAATTATGAATGTCGTTTTTTTCTCATAGCTTACTTGACTGTTTCATGTATATCAGAACATGAATTCAGTTTATTCCTTAATTTGTCTTTTCAAATAGACAAGATTATTAAAACATCTGTCTTCATAAAGGAGCAGGCACCATTAGAGTACAATATTTCATAGTTTTGTTGAGAGTGCTAGAGAGTCCATTATTTCATGTGGTCCTACGATCACAGTACAAGAACTCTAGATTTCCTAAGGAGTGTGTTGGAAGTGTGTGAATTGTTGTGATGAGACAAAGGAAAGATAGTTCATTTTGAGGGACATTTCTACCATAATGCTTTCAAAGCAGTAACTCAGAACACTTTTGAAAGGACCTTCTGATGTCTTTTTAGCCCCTGAGAGAAGACTACGCCCCCATGAGCATCTGCCGAATTGAAATGCAGAACCTGTTTCTTCTACATTGGCTCATTTTGCACCAATGACCCACAAATAGACATATTCTCACTATTGAGTTGCATATTCCTGCAGGCTATTACAAATCTCTCCAACAGCTATCAGCATGTGCTCTCAAGACTCACCTGAGATATGTATCCAACATCTAATACAAGACGTGTTCTGAAGTTCTACCAAGCTCCTGGGAGATCTGTTTAACTCCTCCATCATTCAGTCTTAAGTATTTTTTTCATTTGTTTTGTGTATTCCAAAAGGGGTGAGGGAACAATACACGTAATGGATCATATCCATTTTCCTACCTTTAACTGAATGATTATGTATAAAGAGTGATTGGAGCTTATGCAGGAGCTGTGAGCAACTGAGGAAATGAAAATGGTGTGAGTGTGAGGGATTTTCATGGTCTGTAGGAGCAAATAAAATCTTGAGGTTTGATAATAGCTAGAAACAGGTTCTTGAATCTAGACGAGAAGGGTTTCACACCTAAGGTTGCTTTCATTTGATGTTTGTTTCATGGTACTTCTGTAAAAGCCTAGAAGGTTCTGTCCAATTCTTAGCTGTGAGAGTCAATATAAAGCTGCACCATAGTCCACATTCATTAGCTCCTTTGTTGGTAATATCTGAGTGGGTCAGAGAGTCTGATTTTCTCTCTTATACCTCTGTGTCCACTTTCTAGGTGTAAGGTTGAATTACATTCATGGCTAGTAAATAACAGATGAGCCATCAGTATGCTTCGTGTGGTATTTGCTATCAGGCTAGCAGAAGCTGTTTATCTGAATGCATCTCAATCCTGGTATCTTTTATTTGTATTCTAATCATTACACAAAAGATTGGAGAAGGCAGTGAGGTGGTTGTGCTGCTGCAGGTAAAGAGGTTTTTGTTTTTTTTAATGTTCAATGGAATAAAAGAGCTTCTTGTTGGATTTGTCAGGACTTTTGCTTTCCAGCGGTTCTCATTCATAAGATTTCCAGGAAGTGACTCTGAAAGAAGGAGAGCAGCTGCTTCTTCCCTTTTTTTTAGCATTTGAGTAACTTGTATGGTCCTGAAGACTACATGCTCAACCTGCTCTGTACAGGGAGGCACTAAATTTTCTCAGCAAATTGTTCAATCCTCGGGAGCTGCAGCTGGGGGTCTTTTCATTAAGCTAGTTCCTTCAGTCATACATTCATTAAGAGATGTGCCAGGTTCTGATGGCCATCCCTCTCTTTTTCTTACTTTTGACTCTTGCAGTGAGCATGCCCACCAGTGAGACCGAGTCTGTGAACACCGACAACGTCCCAGGAGCGGATATGGAAGGGGAGAACTGCGGCGCAAGGCTGGCGTGAGTACCCACACACAGATAATGTGTTAGGGCTGAGCTGGACTGGGGGGAAAGCCAGGGCACGTGTCAGGCTTTTCAAGATGAGCAAAACCCACAGGGGGTGAAAGGAGAGGCCACAGAAGATCAGTTGATCCAGGTTCTTATCTTAATTGTGATGTAAACTCACTCTGGATGTTAGTGAAGGACCTCTCATTTTAGACATGTAAATAAGGGACAGAGTGCCCAGGATAAGCAGATCTGATTTTGCATAATATCTAAAAGAGGAACTGGTAGATAATAGTGTTCTTATTTTAAAATTCCTCGCTGGTAATAGACTTTCAAAACCAGTATATGTAGACTGAAGAGTGGAAATGACTGGTCTATTTCAATTTTTCTAAGGATTCTTATACACTTTACAGTGTCGTGTAATAGAAATACATAGAGAATAACTCCCATCCTGCAGACTGAATTACACCCTTTCTGAACAGAGTGCTGTAGTGACAAAGAAATACAACAATTAGGAGGGATTAATGCCTCTTTGAAATTACAACATTGTAATTAGTGGAGATGCTCAAGAATGCATGAGGTAGCAGTTATGAAATGCCATAACGTGGTGTATTTTTTAACCTCACAGAGAGCAAGTATAGGCAAGAGGAGTCCTTTATTCCCTTTGCATTACTTAAACAAGAATGGACTTTATGCTGTGGGCCAATATGTTATTCCCTCCAAATTTCCTTGAAACATATCCTTGCTATAGCTTGTACCACGCTGGAGTATTTTGAGTCTCTCTCCTGTCTTGGGAGCTACCTTGAGCCCTTGTGTGTTGCTTTGAATGGACCAGATGGGATCTAGGTTAGGGGGATGAGAGAGCTAGCAGAAGAGCTGCCCAAGCCACTCTCCATCATTTTTCTTCAGTCCTGGCTCACCAGGGAGGTCTCAGATGACTGGAAGCTGGACAATGGGACACCAATCCCTAAAACGCTGAAAGGAGGATCCAGGAAACTCCAGGCTGGGGACAGAGTGGCTGGACAGTGGCCAGGCAGAAAGCAGCCTGGGGTTATAGTTGACAGCAGCTGAACATGAGCCAGCAGTGTGCCCAGGTGGCCAAGAAGGCCAATGGTTCCTAGCCTGGATCAGGAATAGTGTGGCCAGCAGGACCAGGACAGTGACTGTCCTGCTGTACTCAGCACTGGTGAGGCTGCACCTCGAGTGCTGTGTCCAGTCCTGGGCCCTTCACTTTAGGAGGGATGTTGAGATGCTGGAGGGAGTCCAGAGAAGGGCAGCAAGGCTGGTGAGAGGGTCTGGAGCACAAGTCCTACAGGGAGCAGCTGAGGGAGCTGGGAGTGTTCAGCCTGGAGAGGAGGAGGCTCAGGGGAGAGCTTGTCACTCTACAAGTACCTGAAAGGAAGGTGCAGCCAGGTGGGGGTTCAGGCTCTTCTCCCAGGCAGCAAGGACAGGCCAGGGTGACACAGACTTAAACTGTGCCAGGGGAGGTTGAGTTTGGACATGGGGAAGAAGTTCTTCACAGAAAGGGTGACTGGATATTGGAATGGGCTGCCCAGGGAGCTGGTGGAGTCACCCTCCCTGGAGCTGATTTAAAACGCTGGATGTGGCACTCAGTGCCATGGTCTGGTTGGCAAGGTGATGTTAGGGCATAGGTTGGACTTGATAATCTCAAAGTTCTTTTTCATCCTAGTCAATTCTGTGTGATTCTGTAATCTTCATTAAAAGATGTGGAATATATTGTAAATTCAATCTCTGTCTTCCTTTAAGTGTCAGCCAGTGACTTACAAGGCCCAGGAGAAATTATTTGTGATCACTTTCCTTCACCTGCCTGCTGTTGGGAACCTGCTGAGTCTTTTAGTATAGGTTATGAACCCTTTCCTGCAGGAACCAGGCTAGATGTATTCACAGCACTGGGGCACCTATAGCCCTTCCTTTGGCACCCCACCAAGTTGCTTGTGCTCTTGGTGCAGTACAGGAAGCGTCAGCTGGATCTGCTTTGGAGAACCATCTTTATTCTGCAGCTATGGCTCACAGAATCACAAAATGTTTCAGGTTCTAGGGGACCACCCTGGCTCGTCTGGTCCAGAGTGGCAGCCAAAGCTGACCCCAACCTTCACATCTCCAAAAAGCCCTACCCTGTTAGTTAGTATGAGGTTGAGCAGCACATCATTCCTTGTGTGAACCTCCACTGCCTGTGTCAGAAAGTTGCCATCATTGCTTTCCAGGAACCTCCTGGGCTGGTTGTGCTTTGCTGTATTGCTTTTCCAGAATATGTCAGAATAGTAAATCCCCTCATAGGTGTGGACCCAGTGACAAAAAAACGGCAGCAGTTACTCTAAGGTTTCATGTATTTTTAATATTACAGCTTGCATTCATTTAATGTTCTTAGTCCCAAAGGGTCCTAAAGCACTTTATGAACTGTAAATGTAGGGATTGTTTTCACAGCATTAGAGTTCAACCACCTTCAAGGTAAAATGTGACAGGTGTTTAAAAACAACAGGCACAAATTTTAAGGGGTTGTATGAGGGATAACTCGTTTTGCACTGAAACTGCATTGGGAATTTTGGCAACAAGAACATAATTATCTTAGCTGCAATGTGGCCAGGAGGGCTGAAGTTAAACTCAACTCTAAATGTAATCATGACTTAGAATAGAGTTTACTTAAAATAGCTCAATGTGCTCACAGGAGAATGGCAGTACCCTGATTTGGCATTAGGAGAAGGGATGGCTAAGTCAAACATATTTTAGGGAAAAAGACATAGGAAAGTTTCAGGAAAACAGAGCTTCATTTCTTCTTCTCATGTTGCAAATGTTAAAAAAGGGCCCAAAATTTCAGCAGAGCAGGACGTGTAAGATTCAGAGAGATAAACAGTTTCCTTGCCACTTTTCACTTCATCTGGAAATGGGTGATGTATAGTAGGCAAATTGAAGTCTGCTATTGAGAAGGGTTTGTTTAGTCCTTACCCAAGGACAGCTAAGATCCTCAAGGCCTCTCTCAGACTGCTTTTCATCTCTAAGAGATGGATAGGCTCCTTCCTTAATGAAAATGAATGGCTGCATCATTGACTATGAAATTCTGGAGTGAGATACAAATTTTGCCAATGCTGCCCAACTTTTAAACATGTGGATCTGCAATTTCCTTAGTTATGGGCCAATTCAGACCTGCCTCTGATTCTGAGGATTAGAATCCTTTCTGGTTTCCTTTGCTACTATATCACACACTTAGGCAGACAGAGAAACCAGCTGCCATTGTTTCAAGAAGTATTAAGTACTCTTATTTTTACTGAGTCCTCATTCAAACTCCCACATAGGTCAATATTCCTTCTGGAATATATAAAATGTAAGAAAGGATTTATTTGAATGAGTGTGTTATTTTATTGGAACCTGACTAAGAATCAGAATTTGGCCCAGTGTTCAAGAGCAGTGAAAATTCACATGGGAAGTCAGTTGAGCTTTTAATAAAAGTTCCTCATCAAGTACTAGATTTTGAGTACTAACATTAATAATTACAGTCATGTCATCCTGATATGCTCTAGTTGAAGATTAGACCTGTACTTTTGAGCAGTCACCTACTCTCTGTTTCTGCAGTTGGAATGGTTAGCCAAGATTTTTGTTTGATTTTTGAGTTTCATCTATTGCCGATGAGTCTCAGTATTTTTACAAGCATTCTAAACTTACCCTGTGGCTATGAGTCCCATTGCTTTGCTATAAACACACTCTTTCCCAGAGGGCAGAGGCTGCTCAGAGCAGGCTGCAATCAGACATGACTGAAGCAACATGAGGCTTTCAAGTCAAAGCAATATATTTATTTCTTTATTGACATTAGGCTGCCTAGGGCATTTAACCACCCCAGCACCACCACTACAGTTACAGGCTGAGCTTGCCATCAAAATGCACTCGTGATAAAAGGAAAAAGACGCCCAGGAGATTGAAAGTAAAACCTTTTTCATTGAAAGCAACTTAGAATTACTCACTATTCTTTCTGTTCTTTTAAAATCTGTAGAGATTGAAAGGCTGTGTCTGTGACTGACAGAGAGATCTGCTTGAGAAGCCAGGCTCAAATGTGCCTTTTGGAAAAAGAGATCTTCCCTGACAGCCTTTCTCAGCTCCACAGAGACATATGCTATGTGAGATCAGGAAAGCACCTCTCAAACACAAACTATTGCCTACTGATAAATTGTCTGAAAAAAGCTTTTATTTCTCCAGTATCCATAGTATAGAAACTGCCTGTATCACCTGTCCTGTCTGCAGTAACACCAACCTTCAAACCAGCAGGAGTTTCAGGAGGAATCTAACATCTGATCTCCCTTTACTTGTTCAGTAAATCCAATTTTTTAGAACTACAACAAAACAAAAGCGAACAAACAACAAAAAAAAAAACACCAACAATTTAATTCATAATATTTTCTGGTGTAAATCTGCTGGCAATAGGAGTGCTGTGGCACAGGACAGTTCGCTTCCTAAGGGCATTCACTTTATCAGACATCTGAATTTGAAAATGGTTTTGCAAGCTTCCACAAGACATTGAAAAGCATCCCACAACTTCCACAGTATATTATTCCTGTCATGGTATTGCCTTGTACTGGGCTGACATCTGCTCTGCAGTAGAAGCACAACAGCTTTTATCCTCAAGGACAGCATTTGGAAGTAGAACTTATCTTATTTTGATGTGTCACAACTTTCATAACCTGTTGCCTCAGGGTACAAACAAACATGTTAACACTGCAGAAGGCAGCAGTGGGACAAACCCAGACCCAGAACAGTGGGGTTCTGTTTTCAGGATATTCTTACACCCAGGGCTTCCCAACAGCCAGTAATTTTCCTGAGCTTCTGGGGTTATTGCTGTGCAGGAGCCAGATTCCTGAGGACAGGCTATTGCTCATAATCAGGAGTAATATGTTCTGTGCAGGGTGTCATCATATATAATCTTCCAATACAAGCAGAATGTTAATTATCTAATACAACCATACAGATTTGGTGTGCTACAATAGAGCTTGCTTTTATACATATGCATTAGCTAAAAAAAAAGACCTTTGTGGAAACTAATGCTCCATAGAGCCTCAATAGAAAAGTGAAGCACCTGAGGTCAAAGGGAAAGAGAGCTTAAAATTATCTGCTTTCTTTGAAACAATAACCCACTTGGCATTTTCACCTTGGCCAGGATTTCCATACATATGGGGGACAGTTCAATTGCTTTTCCACCAAAGACAGCTCAAACAATAAAACAGGATAAACCAAAATGAACAACCTACACTGGCTTTCCAACTGAAAACAGTGTGTCCTGAAAATTTTATGAGCAAATGGAAGGTTTCCCTGGCAGCTGAATGGTCAGTGATTTTTCCCTTGGTGCTTTTCTGGCATGGAAATTGACTCCTGTGCAGTTCTTGCAATAATCAGCATAGGAGCCCGCGGTAAAAGTGGAAGTTTTCTTGCGGATTTGCTGTAGTTGCTGCTGGTTTTCACCTTATGAAAAGATGGGCTCCTTGTGATGTGATGTGATGTGATGTGATGTGATGTGATGTGATGTGATGTGATGTGATGGAACCAAAGTTCCCATCACACCAGGAACAGTGGGAAGAAAAGTCTTCCAAAAGCTCTGAAACCACTGCTGACTTTAGCCGGAAAACTCACAGGATCAACCCTTACACGTCAGTCTCAGATACTGCTCTCCAACTTATTATGAGCAAGGTGCTTTTAATATTCGCAGTCATCTCTAAGTGTGTGTCGAAAGGACAGTAGCATGCCCTTATGGAAGAAGAATTTTCTTCCTGCTTCAGATTCTGTGACAGCCTTTTCTTGTGACTTGCCCCAAGGAAAGCAAGATTATTTACTGAATGCTTAAATGCTGGCCTATTTTCCCAGCCAGTAAGAAAGCCTGTTTAATAGCAAACCAAGTCAATTTTATGTTGGACAGATCCAGTTTTCTTAAGGTTATTCTGCAGATTCTTATTGTTACCTTACCAGTAACTGCGCAAATGCACCACATTGCACCAAAGCAGAATCCACATCACACCAGTACTGCCTTCTCACTGCACTAAAATATATAAGATATGGCCAGCGAAGCTCTCTGATGTTCTCCAAAGTTGTACATAATCTAGAATCTTCTGTGTTGCTGTTTTTTGACAGCTTTTACTGGTGTCCAAAGGCTATTGTGAGTCCTTTTGAAGACATGGCTGCCTCTAAGTTGGGATCGTACAATGTAAAAGTAGTTGTGACCAGAGAGTTACATAATGGTCATGTTTGATAATGTCCACACCCAGAAAACAACTTTAATGTGGCTTTTGTGTCATGCTTGGTGACCTACAAGATTTTTCCAGTATTGTCTGTAGTGTGTACAATTCTATAGAGCCCTCAACCCCTGTTACACAAAACTGTCACATCCTTCAGAATTGCCTTCTCTGGTGTCCACCATGAAAAGGGAAATGAAGACTTTATCTCCCAGAATGTGGGATATGTCAATACATTTGTGTTATGCTGATTATCTAGAATTTATGTTGATCAAAACCTTTAAATTTCACTGTGTTATCTGTGTTCTGTACATAACTATGCAAGGTTGGGGGAGTTTTAGAGAATTTCAAAGATAGCTAGTTGAACAGTTGGGATCTGATTTTTCTGTTTGTCTTTCTAAAAGATAAGCAGAGTTACATGGTTCCTGTGATGAAAGCATTCAGTAGTGATCTGAAGTTGTTTTCATTAGGCTGCTAAAATTTTAAACAAAAGTTTCTCAAGACCTTCCAGAGTTGGACACTATTGGAGTCATCCTCTTTCTCCCAGTGATATAAACCTCCCAGGACACCAGCGATGCAAGAGATCCATGTTTAAATGCAGCAGAGAATCTGGTCCACTCTGAGCCCATTAAGTGTCAGCTTGGAGTGCCGCAGACACTGGCAAGGCCCTGTTTCCAGACTATTTGTCAGCCCCTAGTGATGCCATAAAAGCATTTTTTTAATGTGACATTGGTAACCCAAGTTCTGAAAAAAAATTAATCATAAGAGTAATTTGAAAAACGTGTTTCAGATTCATGCATAATGTTTTCAGAAACATTTATTATACAGTTTATTTCCAAAATTCTGTTTCACTCTCTGATTCTACCTCTAAATATAAATCTAATCCTCCTTCCTTGTCCTGTTCTATATATATATCACACCCACATGTGATAAAGCCTTCTGCCACAGCAGTAAAGCAAGGTGGAGGGAGGGGGATGAAGGCTGTAGGTAACCTGTGGGAGCACTGAACGCACTTGGCTGCTGCTCATAATGCTCCAAAGATATAATTATCACATGCATGATGAGTACTACACCTGCTGCATCTCTTTTGCTTAAATAAATAAAATATTTCAGTACTGGCTCACAGGGAACCATTAACCAGAGAGGTCACCAGAGGATTTCACACTCCCTGTCCTTCCCCTTCCATCTCTCTCTCCTGCTCTCTCTAGCTTTCTCTCCCCCTCTGTCCCTGCCAAACTATTCCTATCAAACTCCTTATCACCTCCTTTCCAGTGCTCAGCTTTCTGCTTCGTTGTGATTTTTACAGCTTTTCACTTCCTGTCTTTGAGCCTTCTTTCCTGTTGCCTGCAAATCTGCTCCACTACAGTTTGCAGGTAGTGATTGTCAAGCCAAAATGCTCAGTGAGAAGTAGGAATAGCTTTAACATTAAGGATGTGTTTTGTAGATGCTTCACTTGGCATCCTTGTTAGAGCTTGCTTTGTCTCTGCAGCATAATTTAGCATTCTGCTCTGCCAGTGCATTATTTCTTCTTTCTCAAGAGTCTTGCATATGTCTGTAGCCTCACTGCTGCCCATTGTGTGGCCTAGACAGGCTGCCTGTGACACAGCAGGAATTATGTATTTGTGTATTTGGTGCAAAAGCTTTTTTCTTTTTTGGGGCTCAGCCCATCTGCTGGTGAAAAGTTCCCCTGACTAAAACCTCTTCCACATAAGGACCCTGACCTATCACTGATTACTTGCCAGTAACTGATGTCCTCAAGCAGGGACAGGACCATTGTTAAGGCTGCTACAGCAAGAAGTGTTGGATGCTTGGAGAGTTACATTCTCCTGTCTCTGCTAACAGAGAATCCAATTTTAGGGCAGTGCACTAAGACTTCTACTGACTACTGTCAGCAATGACTCACTTTCCCGTCATAGAGGGAACCTTAAGGAATGCTTCAAGCCATCAGAAATTCTTTTTTCACATCATTCCCCAGATTCTCATTTCTGCTGCTATTGGTAGTAGATTTTGCAGCTTCCTAAGTCACCTCTGATTCACACTATTGTGTCCACATACATTTATTTCTCTCTGTGCACCATTATGGCTTTACCAAAAGACAGTCAAAGTGTTCAAAGGCTTTACAGGACTTGTGTCAGGTGGAGCAAGGTAGTGGTTTAAGAACTGGAACCTATTTCTAGATTTGCCTGTGACTTCTCATAAAAAAATAATGAGATTATTTAGGTGAATAAATCAGAATGCATGGAATTAGATATTTAAGCACATATATAGTGGGAATATGGCCAAATTTTTGGGAATGCTTAATTTAAATGCAAAATTTAATTGATAACTAGAAATTCTATTATTGTACAAATGCATTTGAATGGAAACCAATTTGCACAGATAACCAAGATGAATAAGTGTTGGTATCTCAGTTTGAAAATATTTGTCATGCACCATTTTTCCTTCAATTACTGAAAAAAAGCATTATTTCACCATTATTGTTTCATAATGTGCTTATAGAGCCTGAAGTGACAGGTGATGTGTGGAAGCAACAAGTCTGTCTGCATAAAGTCATACATATTTCAATACAAGAAAAAGAAATAGTGACTACAAATTTAAAAAAAAAGTAGTCATACTTGAGAAATAAATTTGGTAGCAGTTGTACATTTCACTGATAGCTATAGGTGGTAGAATCCCACCACGGCATGACTTCTGCTTCGAGTCCCACCAAAACACAAGACTTGGTTATTGGAGAATTCTAGCCATGCCCAGTGCCTACGCTGAATGACTTACAACAGATGCAAGGGGAAAACAGCACAGATTAAAAAAAAAATGCATTGAGCTTAACTTTGTTTCTTTCTGTTGGTATTTTCACAAAAGCCTGGGAGGTGCGGGACAGCTTCGGAGTCTCTAATGGCATTTCTTGTCTTTCAGGCATCGGATCTCAAAATCAAAATTTAGGTAAGTAAAACTGACTTCTGTTTTCCCTCCTTTCTACTGTTTTTATTCTTTTCTGAAATGGTTTACACCAGCATCACTGGGATGCAGTGGTGATTCTAGGAGAATCTAGGAGATTCTGTTAATATGTCAGATTTTAGTAATGAATTTTTTCTTAGTTTCACACTGAAATAAGGCACAGGGACTTCTTAGTACTGAAGTACCTATCTATACTACCTATGTATCTCAAATCATAAAATATAAAATCAGAAATAAAAAGCCAGTTCAACCACATAATTATATTACATCCGTCAACAACAACCCTGTCAGCTCAAGGCTCTCTTTGTTGAACTTCTCTGCTTTTGCTTGATTGTAAAGATTTCAACTGATGAAGTTTGCATCTTATTTGTCACCCTGAGACATGGGGAGCTTCTCTGGTGGTGTTGGGTTTTCTGTTGACTTGGATCTTTTGGAAAAGTGAAGCAGTCCCAAGATGGCTATTTCTGGGGTTTCACTGGAGAGGGAGACTGAACTCATGAACTTGGTTGTTAAGGTACCCCTTTGGTAGGAGCTCAGCTGCCTCCATAACCCTGAATTCACTGTCAGTTTTGTAAAACACTAAATGAATTTTCAGAATAACTGGAGCAAGTGTGTAACCGAGTCCTTCTGCTTACCCAAGGAGTAATGAGTAATGTCAATTTGGGAAGTAAATATGTGACATCCCCAAGCAAAGATTGTAGGTATAAGCACAGAAAATAGTGTACATTGTCATGTGCATGCACATTTGTGCACAAGTACACAAAAAAGCATGTAATATTGCAAATAGTTTAATGACAAAAATAATGTCTAAATATGGAACCCACTTTGGAAGCCAGGAAGATTATTTCTTATCCCAAATCCACTGCAAAACACACAATGTATCTGATTGTGATAAATTAGGTGCCTTTATAAATCAGATAGGTAAAACACCCTAGATCTGACCACCCATTAAAATGTTGTTGCAAAATTCTTACTCACATTGTGTTTACATGGCCTGGCTTTAGTTCCTATAGATGAGAACCCTGATCTCAAGCATTGCTACAGTTTGCCAGTGAAAATTATATTACAGGACAAGAGCAGTCAAGAAAAGTTCTTTCTCCTGTAACATCATGTATGTGTGTGTCACTTCAGACACACACACATATGTATGTAGTGTCTATATAAAACTATTAGATTTATTATACAGTGACAAGTGTTGCCTGGAAACTGGTTGCTATGCAAGTTAAATTCTGAAGAGTAGGAGGTGTGTAATTAGCTTTAAATATCTTCTGTGGTTAGTAATTACTCTGAGAAATCAGTGACACAAGGGGATGTGCTCATGGAAGGCAAACTTTAAAAACTCTCTTGATTAGCAAATGGTAACCCTTAGTTCCAGCTGTGAAGGTGAGATGCTGAAGTGCCCTAAGTTCTGGGATTCTTTTCAGAACTAGCTCTTGTTGGGCTTACTCTTGAATGCTGCTGAATGCTGGAAATGTTCTTTGGATTTTATTTGACCTCACCTCTCCAAAAACTAAATCATTCAGCTCCATGTGATAGGGTATCTGTCTATTGACTATCCTGAGGCTGGGCAAGATGCTGTTGCAGGCCAAAAGCATCAAGTACAAAGAAAATATTTATTTTTGTGGTAACTGAGCTAAAAAATCTCTTGGGTTTTCTGCAGTGGATGTCTTACTCAGATTAAGATATTGCTTGAAGGTCTTGCAAATTGGTTTAGGACAAACTTTATTTCTGTAGCTCTAGGAGGCATGTTCACAAGTGTCGACTCAGATGAGAGAGTATTTCTCAGGGCGAACTTGAGTTACTCTCTACCATTCTTGAACCATAAATCAAGACTAGAGTCTCCCTTGACAGAGAGCTTCAATTACCTAAATATCCCTCTCTGAAAAGAACTTTCCCTTCTTCAATTTTTCAAGTCGCTACTGGCGCCGATGGAATCGATTCTGCAGAAGGAAGTGCCGTGCTGCTGTCAAGTCCAATGTTTTCTATTGGCTGGTGATCTTCCTCGTGTTCCTCAACACCCTCACCATTGCCTCTGAGCACTACAACCAACCAGATTGGCTCACGGAGGTCCAAGGTGAGGAGGAGCTACTCGTTCTGTTTATTATGGTTGGTGTCAAAAAAAGGGAGCTGAGAGAAGAGCTGATGCATTAACCCACACAACATAAAAGGAGTGTACACAGCTCCAAGCAGTCCTGTGTCTGTGGAGGATCCTAAATAATTCAATAAACTTAACTGCCTGTGGTGGGAGAAGTTATAGGAAAAATGTAAATACCTCATTTCCAGCCAAAGGAGTGTTCCATTGGGTGTAAGTGAAATCAGGAGCTTATGCTAAGTTTATATTTGCAGCAACTGGATTCCTAATTTATGGATAGGTACTGGGAGCTCCACATTGTCCAAGGTTTCCCCTGAAATGGCATTTATGATAAATTCTAATTATTAGGGAGGTGATGAAGAGTGATTTGTAAAGTTCTTCTGTCAGCAGAACAGCTGAATTCTCTCTGGAGGTGAGAGCAGCTGAAAAGGCTTAATTAAGCAACAGTAGGTAGCACAGCAGCTCTTCTATTCCCACTCTCCTCTGCAGATGACGGGTGTGAAGGCAGGTTGTGCACAGGAAGGCGTGCCACTGGAGGTTGTGTAATACATTGCAGCTGTATGTTCAGTACATAAGAATTGCTGTAACCCTCTTGCTAAAACGTTTCTGTGAATGAGATGCCCACACTTTTCAAGTTCATTCTTTGACCCGAGCTTATGTGAAGTTAACTTTTAAGCCTGATCCTTAAAATGCTTTCTCAGAAGCGAGGGCCAATGATTAGTTGTGATGATCTTTTGACTAAGTTTCCTTGATCTGTTTCTTTTCGCTTTCCATGAGACACTGCCAATAAGGTGCTGCTAGCTCTTTTCACGGCAGAGATGTTGCTGAAGATGTACAGCCTCGGTCTCCAGGCCTATTTTGTGTCCCTCTTCAACCGCTTTGACTGTTTCATTGTGTGTGGAGGCATCCTGGAAACGATCCTGGTGGAGACGAAGATCATGTCACCGCTGGGCATTTCGGTTTTGAGATGTGTCAGACTCCTAAGAATATTTAAAATCACAAGGTACTTTATTGCTTCTTTGGGGCTGGAGGAGGGCTACTGCTCAATGCACAACATGTATGGGTACAAGTCACTCACATCCCTGTTTACTTTCACTTTTTCTACCACTAATTAGGTAGTGAGAGTGCTTCATCTTCTGAAGTCTGTAATAGGGTAGGGAGGGCTTTACAGACTGGACATCTGTTCCTGATGTGAGTGGTAAGGAGTCTGGCACAGGCAGCTGGAGACACTTGATACCATGTAAAGTGTTAAACTGAAATCTGGTATAATGTGAACTGAGCTCAGGCTCTTACAGTTCTCTGCAAAAGACAAAGAAACCCAAGACAGCAGATAGCCTTGTGACCTCCTCTGACTGTTTTTGTTGACAGAGAGGAGCCTGAAAGGCTGCTTTGAGCCAAAACAGCATTTGACTGAGGAGCCCATGCCAGCTCCAGTACACTCAACAGTGACCTGAGTGGGATATTGTGTCAACACCAGCAGCCATAGACACAGGATGGTGCCAACTATTCTCCTTCTAAGGAGTCCATCACAAAGCAGCATCTTTTTTCCAGCTTTCACTATCTCCTCTTTTCCCTTTTCATTCTTTCCCCTCTCCCTCTGCATAAAGGCACAGTGATCTTTTAAACAGTCACTGCTTTCTGAGCCAGATACCTCCAAAACACCAGCTTGGTTTGGCTTTTTCAGCTTGAGGGGAGTTTGTAGGAGAGATCAGCTCCAAACTTACCCAGAGCTCTTGCAACAGATCTATCCAAGAGCTTGCCCCAAGTAGCACAAGGTCTGCTTTTTCCCATGTGGGCACCAGTCAGCACCTTACAAAAAGCTTGACTGAGGTGGTGAAAAAGTGCTATTTCTGTATGCTCAGCCATGAAAATATCCCTACAAATCCTGTAGCACCCCTCACATCCCCCACCAGAGGAAATTTCTGACAAATTGGAGATAGAAAACACAGCACACAAGAAATACAAATCCAAAACTGGAAGACAGTCAAGACGACTGAGCTGAGAGGCATAAAGAAACAATAGGTTTGAACTTGTGCATCATATAAGATTTGCCCTTAAAGCTTCTGAGGCTCAGATCTGTGTCTGGATGGATGGATCTCAGGGTCAGATGGCAGACACAAAATCAGTTCACAGTCTCAGAGAGAGAGAGGCCAAAGCAAGCCTACAACTATTTCAGAGGGGGCAGGGGTGGGGGTGAAAGCAGTCTGTTTGGATGTGTGATCATAGAAGGGAAAACCTTCCAGAGGGCAACGTTCCCTCCCAGAGAGGAAAAACAAGAGTTTCCAGCAAGAAAGGTACTTTCACTATTTGTCTTTCAGAAATAGTGGGGATCTCTGGTTTGGGGACTGTTTTTCCTGGATCTATTCATTACCAAGTCCCAGGCCTGGTTTCTGAGGAAAGCAGTAGCTGTTTCAGGCACTGGGTAATCAGATACACCCAGGGCAACATACCAATAGCTATAAAAGCAAGAGCTTCAACATAGCATCCTGGAGAGGTCATTGTTTTTTCAAGACATGTCTCCACTCCTACATGAAATGTATAAGCCAGCTAAAGAGAATTCTCTAATAGAAAGGCAAACACTGAGAGAATATCATTAATACTTTAGAAAGCCTGAGCAGTGGAGTACTCAAATATTCCTAAAGCTTCTGGCAAAAATGTGATGATGGAACCAATCAGCAGTAGGACTGGTTACATTTGCCTTCACTCTGCAGAACAATTAAAATACAATTTTTCCTGGAAAAAGTGTTACCTGGAATATGTCTCCTGCAATTTGTGCATGGGTCTGTGTGTAAAACACAGAGCCAAGGAGGAACTCATGATGCATAATGGATTAATCAGATTTTTCTTTCTTTCTTTCTTTCCTGTTCCTAAAATGTTGACAAGTAGGCTGCAGTCATCTCAAATTTATATGTCTTGTAATTATTCATAATTTTCTTCATAATTCTTCCCTCTCTGGATGAAGTTCACCCTCATGTGGAAGGGTTTCACACAAGCCTCCAAAGAATTATTTTAGGCTCACCCATGCCTTACTGCAGGACAGAGTATTTTGGCATTAAAGCCATGATTTCACCTTCTCTAGTAAATTGCAATTTTTTCTATTGTTCACTCAGCTCTAAATACAATGAGGATTTATTAATAACATTATCAACACTGGTGGAATACGCCACCTGAGTGCAAGGATAATTCAGAAAGATAACACTGGGAAGCTGGGAAGGGCAGGGGGAATGATTGTGTTGTGTTTTATATCAAACATACATTCATGAGCATATGGGGACATACAGTGGAGGTGAGAATAATGATAATCTAGGATATTAAAAAGCTACAGAGCAGGAAAAATACTCTGGTGAGCATATATCTTTGTATATTTGCATAGATTTTCCATGGTAAATACCATGCACAAACAAATTCTGGGTCATCAAAATGATACAATCCTACAAGAAACACAAATATAGTGCCATAATAGAATAGAAACAAATAAAGACACCATCAAATAGATGAACAATGCATCATTTTGGAAGCACCATTTAGAATTTCAAGACCAAATGTTTTTTCCAGAATTATAAATACATTAGACAAGCAGACACTGTTATCTGTTTTATTCTCCCTAATTTTTAAAGTGCTGTGCAGAACATTTCATTTTACTATGAGAAGACAGATTATTTTTTCATTATATATAATCCTTTACTGCTTTATATGTATTATAGTCCTTTGTATTTAAAAAATAAAACATATCATTTGCGACAGCATAGAGAAATGTGATGTTTTATACCTAACCCTACCAGTAGGTAAGTCACTGTTAATTGTAGGGAGGAGAGATGGGGTACTTCGGTTTTTTGTGCCTTCTGTCAAAAATCACTGCCAATGTGGTTTTATATTGGGTGAGGAGGGTGGGAAGCTCTCCAATAATGAGTCTGCAAGCTGTTGCTACTGTTTTAAGCCCTGTGTCCGTGATTGCTGGAGATGTGATCATAAAGATACAGTGGAAAGGTGTGGAGAGAGAGGAGAGAGAAGAGAGTAGAACACATTAAGTTCTAATCCAGTTCTGCAACTGATTATTGTGTGAGATGCTGAACAAACCACTTGACTTCTCTGCATCATTCCTTCATTTTGAAACAGGGATCACAATCATGTCCTGCTCACTTGGGGTTTTTTGCAGAGCCTTCACTGGCACTCTCCAGGGCCCAGAATCTGCAGTGGGAGCTGTTCAGGGGCACATTCATTTCCCCATAAATCTGAAGCAGCAACTCTGTTTTCTTTCATACTTCCCACTAAAAGATGCCTGGTCCAAAACCTCCTATTTCATCCAGTATCCAATGCTGATTTTTCCTTTGTAGTAAGGTGTTAGCCAGAGAGGATGAAGTAGTGAGACCCTTCTTATTTGTCTGGGCTTCAACCACTGCTGACATAAAACCCTTCTGTTTTACTGAGTAATCCCAGATCTCACTTTGAGGGAGGGAGTTCACGTTAGTTCTGCACCACCAAATGTGACAGATGGTAACCTCAGGTCAGGTTTCTAGGACCCTGAGATAAAACTGTTGTTATTTTCACATCCTAATCAGTCAATCATTTCTTATCCTCTCTTTTTCCTTTTTCTCCTTTTTTTTTCTTTTTATTTTTTTCCCCTGATTAGTGTATTTACTTTTCTAATAGTACTGTAATTCTAGCTACCACTAGTACACAGATAAAACAGCACTAATCTTACCACCAGGCCATCTCAGTTAATTGCTTGAAACTTGATACTTATAAAAGAATCTGAGTCCCAGGTATTAAACCATTTGTAAGAAATGCAGAGCTGACAGAAGTCTGCACAGTTGTGAGCTGAGATAGCAAGGCCTTTAAGCTTAAATTGAGTCACTGGGACTGTTCAGATGTGTAACAAACTTCACTGCTTCTTAAGGGTACTGCTAGAAAGAACTAGAAAATGTGTGTCCTGACTGACATTGGAGGACTTAGACATATTCTGGAGCCCATCAACCTCTGCTTTAAGGATGCTGAATTAATTTGACTTTCATCAGAATGAATTTTTCCCTTCTCCTGTGTCACTTTCCCTTCTTTCCAAAGTGTGAAAGTATGTGAGCTGTGAGTATAACTGCAAACACAGGGAGCTGTTACATTGCACATTCCGTGTGGATATTTGGTGGCAATGAGCCCACAGCTTCTATGCCCTTACCTTTGCTCTGCAGTTTTTCATTGCTCATCTCTTTAATTGCCGTTAAACTTTAAAGCATCGTAGTTTTCTCTGAAGTGCTGAAGCTGGGCTGGAGGGAAAACATCACAGCTCTCTTTGAACCTCAGTCCTTGGAGATGAACTCACTGCTGAACTTGACAAGACATGGTGATGTCCCTCTGCAGATCAGATTGTTAATCTTCGTGAAGTGATTGGGCTGCTCAGGCAGTTCTGCCTTCCACAGGACAAGAAAAGTACTCTTTTTAGATCAATATTTTAAAAATATTAATTTAACTAGGATTTTAAGAACCTTTGTCTCTAATGAATATGTATTCTACCTTCAGAAGAAAATGATGACTTGAAGGATAAGGCTTCCACAAAAGAGCCAGAGCAGCAGTCTGCCATCCTTTTTACCTGGAACTTTTGTCTTAAGGGAAAATATGGTTAGAAACGCAGAGTCCTCTGAGTAAAGAAATGTTCTAAGTTGTGGGTTTTGGGAGAAGCATTTTGGAGGGCATTGGCTTTGGTGGACTCTCAAAGCACGGTGGCAGGCCAGGTAGCACAGCTGGCTTGCTGACCTGTGAAAGCTGTTGAGGCTTTGCAAATAATGTGCATCAAAATGTGGTGATCGGAAGATGACAGCTAATCTTCAGACCAATCTGAAAACTCTGCCAGCCTCAAAGCACAAAAGAGAAGAGCTCATGACCAGCTAAGCAGATTAGGAGTGACTGATCAGATGCAAGACCAAAGTGGAAGTTGCTTCACGGGTGATGTGGTGAATTCTTTAGAATTTTTTCTAAAACCTCTTTCCAGCTTGTGACTCTTCAGGCTGGCAAAGAATGCAAATTTTTATGCTGCAGCAAACATGCTGCTGGCATCTCTCTGAACCCTAAAGTGGAACCACAAGGGCAAGAAGATCCTCTCTCTGCATCATGCATGAGTCTGAACTGGGCACAAGCCTGAATACGCTGGCAGAACAGGTCTTAGCCATCCTGTCTCTTGAATGAAGCCATTTGAAAATGTTCAGCAGTCTGTTTGAAGAAGTAGAGTAGGTTTGAAAACCAAAAAACCCAGTGATGTTGTGCTCTTCCAAATGAATGTAGATTTGGAGTTTGCTTTAAGGTCCCTGTAAAAGGAGCACTGATATCTTTCTGATTCCTCCCAGTCCCAGAGAGTTCAGCAACCTCTCTGTGAGTGAGCCCAAGTACATACTCACACACTCCAAATTTTGGGCAAGTTTGTATTTGCATCCAAACAGTTTCCCCATCTGTTCTTGTTAGTTATTACAGGCCATTCTCTGGAGTGAGGTATTCTGGCTGCCATAACATCTCTGTGTGTTGTAATGAGGTTGGTTAGAATGAACTCACTGAAGCAGCAAGAACTAATCATGGTATATTGATATAAGATGTTCAGAGCCTTAGATGGAGAGTGCTGTAATAATCATTTGGGTGTGTGTGCGGAGTGGGGGGTGGAGGGAATTGTGTATGTACGCGTGTGGTAGTAAAATTACTCATTAGCTGCAGTGGGTCTCGTTATCTTAGGGAAGCACATCAATGATTCACTGCTTAACAGGGTGTTAGGAAATGCCTGCTTCATACAGAAGGCAGCCTAAACCAATATCCTGTGCAGTCCATGAACACCTGTCTCAAATTGAAGGAATTTTAACTGCTTCCATTTTCTCTCCCAGATATTGGAACTCCCTGAGTAATCTTGTGGCTTCACTCCTGAATTCAGTCCGCTCCATTGCCTCCCTGTTGCTGCTTCTCTTCCTCTTCATCATCATCTTCTCACTCCTGGGGATGCAGCTCTTTGGTGGCAAGTTTAACTTTGACGAGATGCAGACCAGGAGGAGTACATTTGACAACTTCCCTCAGTCCCTCCTGACTGTGTTTCAGGTAAGGGCATGAGTGGTCCCTGTGGAGCCAGCATGTTGTGTTTTCATGGGGCAAGATAGGTCCTGCAGGCCAACAGTCCCCAGAATGGGACATGACCCTAATAGCTCCAGGAGCAGGATGCCAGGTTGTGCTGCTAGCACAGGGTATTCCCTCCCAAAGTGGGAACCAAAGACTAAACCCCTGTGTGTTGCAAGGCCACGGGGTCTTTGCAGGACAGGACCAGACAGGAGAACAGCCCCTGCCATGTCCCAGGGCAGCACTTGTGTGCCAATGCTCAGCCCTGCTGCTGTCCCCCACCCCGCTCTGGGGAACAAATACCTGCTCACACAACCACAGAAGTAATCCCATGGCCTTTAAGCACTCTACAGCTTTGGGAGTGACCCACCAAGAGCATCAGGATCATTATTTCACTGACATGTGAGGAAAAGGGAAATGGCCTGGAGTACTGTGCTGAGGGCAGTGCTATAGGCTGTGCAACCTGTCTGAAACAACAGGCACGTGGGAGGGAAATGCTTGGAACAAGAGGGAGACTTGAACAGACTTGTCTAAGAGAGACATTTGCCTTCAGCCATCATCTTCAGGAAGACAGTTTTTCACACTTTGAGCACAGGCCTTCTTTGCATTTTCTTTGTTCTGCTGTGGTTTGTTGTTTGGGGGATTTTTAATGTTCTAGATGGACACAGCCAGAGTCCCCATCACCTCCATCCTGGGGGAGGGGTTGTTCTCTAGGACAGTGGGTATCTGTGTGTTAATGGGGTTTTCAAATTCTCTGTGTGGTCTAACACTGTATCCCTTATTGGTGGGAATGTGTCATTTAGATCCTGACTGGGGAGGACTGGAATTCGGTGATGTATGATGGGATCATGGCTTATGGCGGCCCCTCTTTTCCAGGAATGTTGGTCTGTATTTACTTCATCATCCTCTTCATCTGTGGAAACTGTATCCTTTGATGCTACTCTTTTCTGCGAGAGGGGATGAATTAAAACCACTATTTACTTTGTTATGTCAGAAAACAGTAAATTTCACACCTCATGTTTTTGCCCTTTCCCTAGGTCTGAATTTTGGCATTGCACTGCCAAAAGTTAAACAAGTTTCATTGTTTTAGCTGGTGCTTAGGCATATAAACATTTGTAAGGGCCAGCTACATGCCAGCTTTTCCACATGCTAGCTTTTATTTAGTATCTTTACATATTTTGTGTTTTTATTTTTCATTCCCCTTAATTCTCTCATAGGCTTTTCTTTCATGCCTTCTCCACAAACTAATCTCTGGGTGTTCCTACTGTAGTTACTGCATTTTTTTTTACTTTAATTTCTTTTTTAGCAATATATTCCATGTGCTTCCATCCAAGCCTAATGTGGAATAGAAATATGTATAATCTGCAATACACTATATACAAATGCTGTAAAAGGAGTAATATATGTTTGACATAATTGATTTATGTGAGATCGTACATTAATTCATGTATAAACTAACAGAACCTGTGTTCCATTTCAGTCCCTGCAATCTGTGTATTCTTCAAACAAAAAATTTTGTGCTCTGTTATCTTCCAGCCTGTGCTGGTCTTGAGTAACTTCAGTTCTAGCTGACTTTAAGGTGAAGTGAGGGCACTGTACTTACCCCAGGAGGCACAAAGCACATTGCCTGATTGTGCTGTGAGTGTCTCTTCACAGGAATTTGCATATAACATAGAGCTGCCATTCTGTTCCCTACCTCAGTTTGCTCCAAATTTGTCCACATTTAGTTTCTGCTTCCCTAATAAATGGCCCTCCTGTGTCAGAGCTGACATTTCCTTTTATACTGATGCTTCTACAATGCCACCTTATAGACTCAGCCCAGCTCTTCTGGCCTTTGCCCATAATTCAGATCTCTCAAACCATGTTATTTGACATTTCAGTTGACCTACATGTCCTCACTTCAAAGTGAGGTGGTGCAATTCCACTTATCTGAAGGTCAAGGTAGGCAATCTCACTGACAGCTTAAGAAAAAAAAGCTACAACTTGGATCTCCTTATGAAAATGTGAGCCAACTCTACATGCTGGCTGACTTTGGAGACTTTAGACCTTGGAGCCCTGGGAGGGGGATGTCTGTATTTCCAGACTAAGCCTTGAACTAGGGTTTGCTTAGAAGTTACTGTGGTATAATAAGACCTACACTCAAGAAATTTATAAAACAGCCTTATGGTCAGATCTGTAACATGAGATGTGAACACTGACTGGTAAGACAAGAAAACAGTTGTAATTTCTTGCCCTTCACCTCCATGGGCATGACTGGCCATACATGGACTCTCTGCTAGGAGATGGCAGAGTTGTCAGCTCAACCCTTCATTGTCCAGACTAAATAAATCTCAGAAATTCTGATCAGAGTACAAAGCTTGCTGTCTATAAAATCCACTCGTGCAACCTAAACTGTCAAAAGATGCAAAGCATTCAGTGTTCCTGTTATGTTCAGTGGGATTCTCTGCACAAAGGGAGACTTGGGAAACTGGAAACTAAAATGCAAATCTGGGTTTAGATGTTTTACATCAGCCCAGATTGTTGTGAAATTTTGAAAACCCACAAAGTGTGTTATCTGTGTGGAAGGAAGGTGTAGGTTTGTGCATGATGGATATGCACTTGTGTGAAATGGAAGTTTGGAAAATCCTAGAGATCTGATGACAGGTTGCTAAAAATTTTCAATTAAGAAACCTTTAGTATAATTTTTTCTGCAGTTTTCAAAGCCCGTTTTCTTTAAGTAGCACACAAACAGATATCCTGCTGAATGTATTTTTGGCCATTGCTGTGGACAACCTTGCTGATGCTGAGAGCTTAACATCTGCACAGAAAGAGGAGGAAGAGGAAAAAGAAAGGAAAAAGCTAGCTAGGTAAATCCATTTGCATACACCAATCTTCACACTTTCCTGTAATTACACAAAGCATGGATATATACGTGAATATGATGCCTATACATACATATATGTATATGTAATATATATCACTTGTCTGTACGTGTATAGATTATATATGTGATTATTGTAATTATATATGGAATTATGTATACATAAATTTTTATGCAAAGGAATTCCAGCCATAAGAGAAGAAAATGTTGTGAGCTAGTAGTTCCCCCCAGGTGCAGTGGTGTGAGCAGAGGAAAGGAAGTCTGGGTTACTGATGATCTTCCAGAGCATCAGCAGAGAATGAGTGTGAAATGGTGTCAATCCCATTTGAATCTCCCTACTATTCTCTGACTGCTTTTGGCCATGAGGCATATTTTCTGTCATTGCCATGATGAGATTTAGCAGCTTCCTTTTCTTTTGATGCCACATGCTGCTCTTCTCTTGCCAGTACTTTTAGTGTTTCTGCAGACACTTAAGGGCACAAGCTGGATGAGGAGCTTCTCTGTCATTCCCAGCTGCCAACAGCAGGGAAGCCTCTCCTTACTGGTTACTCCTATTCTCTGTCATTCAGGCTGCTTGGAGGGGATCTCTTGTGCAGCTCTTTCTGCTTCATCCTGCATGCAGCTCCACATATTTCCCTCACTCTAGTGGTGCAGTGAGGGGCAAAATATTTGTAGGCTATGTAGTTTTGGAAGTTCAGAAGATATGGGTTGAAAATGGTCCATGGCTTTGTCTTTGGGTGAACAGAGAGATCTCTGCTGACAGACCTAAAATATGCATTTGCACAAACACGCACACACAAACACTTGCCATTGAGAAAGCTATAAAATAAAGGGAACTATATAAAAATAGATCAGAGCCTCTGCCTTTGCCTGCAGATGAGGACAAGGTGGAGCCGCTGGTATGGAAACTGAACTCAGAATGGAGATGCCAGCCAGCTGATTGATCTCATGGTGTGTGCTGTACTATATGAAGTTCCTGAAAGGGAAGCAGCTTTTCACCTTTGTAACTCTTCAGTTTTTATCTTGTAAAATTGCTAGGACTGCTAGTCCCGAAAAGAAACAGGAGATGGAAAAAACAGCTGTGGAGGAAGAGACAAAGGAGGAGAAAATTGAGCTGAAATCAATCACTGCTGATGGAGAGTCCCCACCTGCTACCAAGGTAAGGTCTGCTGGCAGCCAGCACTCTCTGTGCAGTGATGGCAGAAACAGTTGGGTTTCTAAGGGAATGAAAACTGTCAGCCTTGTCTGATAAAGGCTTTGATGCTTCTCCTTCCATTTCTGTCAGATCAACGTGGATGATTATCAGCCCAATGAAAATGAAGAAAAGAGCCCTTATCCCACAACAGAAGCACCAGGTATACATCTCCTTCCCTATATTCCTCACTCAATAGAAGCTCCAGTTGTTAATGCACACAAAGCCAAACTGTGGTAGCAGGTATGCTGGAAATGCATTCATTATGGGACAGGGTGGTGTTCTTGCCTGTGTTTGCACAGGTGTGGACTTAGCCCTTTGAAGTCCCTATACTGATCAGTCATATTTGATTTGGTTCTCTGTAAAGCTCTTTATTGGAAAAGACAGAGCTTTACATAGACTCAAATCATATAAAAAACTTCCTGTTTGAAAATATACATATGGCACTGTTTTCAGTGTACTTTCTCAGTATTCAGTGGTCAGGGGAGTCTCACAACAGATAGTCATGAAAGGGAAAGTGCTGAGTGCCTTGTTGCATTGTTTTCTAATAAAAAAGAACAGTATGACACTAGCATAACCCTAAAAGCATAAGATCTCAGCCTAGAAGTGCAAGAAACAGGCTGTAGCATTAGTTAGGCTGGTTTTCAGGTCAGGTGGGCCTAACTTCATTCTCAGATACTTGAAAGATTGATTGAACAAATCTCAGAACTTTAAGCAGTGTTCAGAGATCCTGAGTGGGGGGTAGGATCAGAGCTAGTTAGTTCAACTTCCATGATTGGAAAAGTGCTGGAAAAAAGGATTAAATAAACTATATAACTCCAAGATAAGGAGATGACTAGCAGCCAACACATATTTGCCAAGAGAAAATCACATCAAACCACCATTATTTTCTTCTAAAAGGGGCTGAAAACATTTTTAGATGGGAGAAAGGAAGTAGATGCCATATTCTTTAACTTGCTAAGGCTTCTGACCATCTCTTACAGCATTCTCATAGGCTGACTAGAAAAATATGGCCTAGATGATGTTGAGAGAAATTATCAGACCCTTTATGAGGAGAGCAGTGATAGCCCAAGTGAGTTTGTACAACCCAAATGCCTGTCCAGAGTTCAGCTCAGTTCATTGTTAATGACCTGAATGATGGAAGAGGCGATATGCTTATTACATTTGTAGATGACATGAAGCTAGGAAGGACAAGAAGCATGCTGGAGGGCAGCATTAGAATTCAAAGAGCTCCTGAGGTCCTGGATAAATGGTCTAAATGAAATTGAAAGTGCCAGGCTCTATGCATAGACAGGAATAAACAATTCACAAATAAAGGATCTTAGGTGACAGCTAGTTAGGTAACAGTCCTTGAGAAAAGGATCTGAATCTAATGACCACAAGCTCAACAGATGTCAGCAACAGTTTGCTGTCTTCAAAAAGGCAAGCAAGCAGTGAGATTTATAACGCAGACCCTTTTGTCCAGTTACAGGTTTGTTTTAACTGGTCAATGAAAGCTAATCAGAGCGAAACAATTTTTTATTGTGTGCACCATTGATAAGATCTCTGGAATCTGGAATATCATAGCTCTTTTTGGGTGCTCTGGTTAAGAGAAGTGGAACTGAATTAGAAGGAGTATAGAAGAGATTGGTGAAAACAATGCTAGTAGGTAGCAAGAACTAAGGTTGAATAAACCTTGGCCATTTGACTTAGGAAAGGCAGGAGAAACATCTTCAAATGCATAAAAACCTTCTAAAGATAGGAAAAGAATTGTCTCCATTATGAAGTAGCGGATTTAAGATTCACAGCAGAGAGAATTTTCTAGTGGTAAGGCTGTAAAAGTTCACAGAGATGGTTGTGGAAGCCCAGCATCACTGGATGTTGTTAAGGACAGGTCAGAAAAATGTCTCCCAGAAAAGGCTTAGATATAATAATTAATTGAACCTGGCTTGGCAGAGGCATGAACCAGAAAGCCTTTTGTGATCCTTTCCTGCTCTACTCGTCTGTGTTTCTGTGATTATATAACAGGCTATAATAGGCCATAAAACACTTTCTCTTCTATTCCATGATTCCTGATAAATAAATGTCTGATAATAGGTTGATTTGATAGGGTAAAAAAGGACACAATAGTTCATTTTGAGTAGATGGACAAGAGTTTAAGACAAGCCAAATGGAAAACTGTTCATTACATTTGATTTTCATTACAAGTCCTCACATATGCTGTACTTGTATTCTTACATATTTATAGCAAATTTATCAGGAGTAGAGTGTGGTTCTAACTCTCTGCGATACTATTTTAACACTGCCTGAGGCAGGTAATTCTGGATTTATTCTTCCCATCACCTTTGTAGGTACAGGCACTTACTGGACACACATCCCCAGTTGCTAAGGGGTTTGTGGGGGTCTCTAGTAAGAAGCACAAATTAAAACAGCTTGATAAAGTTTTGTTTCTGTTTCTCAGCTGGCTTGGATTTGCAGGCAATTACAATTTTTTTCAAGTGAAATGACAGTCGTCTGAATGTCAATTTTAAGTCTCCTGCTAATAGAACTGGGATTTATTTACTTTCTGTAGATAGCTTAGAAAGAGTAGCTTATAAATGAAATACATAACAAAACACTACATCTACTTCTGTTTTGTCATGCAGCCATACATAGAATTAGAGTGCTGAAAATCAAGTGAAAACACTTTTAATGCCTGCCTCGGGGTGCCAATCCCTGTCCTAACATACTTTTGAACACGACCTAAAATTTGAATGGGTTACGATTCTATCTCCTAAATAGAAATACAAAGGGACACCATCTTGGCTACTTTCCACTGTAGGGCATCGATGCCATTTCTCAACAGGCTTGTTCTCTGAATTGTTTATCACTTCTTTGTGAAGACTGAAGATTCAATGTTCAGAAACCATTTGAATTGATCACTTAATTTGTTTTTCCTAACAACCAAGCCTACCTGTTTTTCCTAACCTACCTTGCTCTTTCTCTGATTTGTTTATGCTCCTTAAACCAGTTTTGTCAATAACCTCTCCTGACTCTGTTTGCTGCACAGTGTTGCTTCTTGGCCCCAGAATAGTTTCAGCACCTCAGGTCACCTGGCCTCTTTTTTGGAAGGACAGACTGGTTCTCTCAGAGATTTGTGTACACTAGAAGGATTATTATGATGATATGTTTATTACACAAAGACAGGGAGCTAGTCTTACAGTCTAGTACAGAAATAGACAAAGAATTTGGAATGCCAGATGAAGGTAAAAGCTTGGGATGATTCATGGGAGTTTGAAGCAAAATAATGTCCTCATTTGAGAGTTCTGGTCTTTGTACAGTAAAAAAAAGCAAAACAAAAAAAAAATCATCAAATTTCTCACTGATGCTGCACTGTAGCCTGTTTGTGCTTGTCTCTACACCCAAAGAACATTTGCTTCTAGAAATGTACAACTGTGAGCAGCTGTGCTGCTTCTATATGGAGGTAGATACCTTCTATATGGAGGCAGTGACCTGGGATGAGGTTATAATCATATTATTCTTTGTGAATTTGACCCTCAGTGTTTCCCTTCCTCTGCACCCTGGACTCTAAGTGAAAAGTAGAATGTTGTTCTGTATGGCTGAGGAGCTGAATGTGTTTTTCAGTCTGAAAGTATTTGGTTACCAGCGTCATTAATCTGTATTTCTTGCTGTATGGCAGACACAAGAAAAAGAGGAGAGGAGCAATGTTTTTTATGGTCTTCATGGGGTGATCTTTCTGCTAAGGGTCTATTTTCCAGATGCATTGTTCCATGCTCATTTAAAAGTATATTTTAAGCATTCCTCTCAGTAATAAAAGAAGAATGATATCACATTGAAGGAGCAGAGCAGGGACCCAGATACTCTTCTTAAGTAAGAGTTTCAAATATCCCACATGATCCCAGGCATTGGTTTTCTGGCCTGTTAAAGTAGAAAAAGAATTTGCTTACCTCACTCTTTGTCAGCCTCCTCTGAAACCCGTAGATAAAAGGTGCAGGTGCAAAGTATGGTTATATTACATAAACATGCACATTAACCTTAATGCCTATTTTACAAGTGCTATGTAAAACAAGTACTTCTGAAAGATGTTTCTTTAACAAATAAAGCCTGTAGAAAGAGTATTATGAAGTATATTACACATAAAATTGAGCTGTTAAAAAATAGGCTGACTTTAAAAGTACAAACTCGATGCACCAGCTCAAACATTTATGCAAAGATCTATCAAGCAAATTTGAGCTGAACTCTTGGTACTGGAAGTGTAAAGAAAGAATCCTATCTGCATGTAATAATGGCATGCATTCAAAAATGGCACTTTTTTCCTCTCTCTGATATCCAGATCAGGGTCTGTGCTGATTCATCTGTTCTTTCTGATGTGTCCTGTGACCAGATCAAGTACAGTACCTCACCCTAAAGGAACACCATTCCTGGAACTTATCTCCCTTTGTGGACTCAAGATGAACCTTTTAATTAGAGTTTCCTCCTTTGCAGTGCCTGGAAGATGAATCAGTTGTACCTAACATGTCAGGCTCCTTTTTTAAAGTTGGTTTCTTTTCTGGCTTGCTGATTACATGAGAGGATTGGGATCTTTAAAATAGCACAATCCTATAATGTAATTTAAAAAACAACATGTGACTTCAGCAGGTAGAGGAAATCCTTAAAGGCAGAAGCTTCTCTTTCACATGCCTCTTAGCCTTCATCTCTTCATTTTCTGTCTTGAGATTTCTCACTGATCTGCCTGGAGATGACACAGGTTCAAGAGTCTCAGCCTCATTCCCAACTTTCTGATCTTACCCCCTCTAAATTATAAAAGGGGAAAATTTTGAGACTTTCTGATCAGTGTAAGTCAATATGCATGTGCTCACTGTTCTGGGGCATATGTGTGCTCATCCAGACACAGTTCCAGATGTAGCAGCAGCTCCATGGAGATGCACACAAATAGAAGAGAAACAATCTTGATAAACTGGAGGAATGGTCAAAAGAAAAAAAAAATGTGCCCTTCAGTAAGGATGAGGTCTAAGTGCCTCTTTTGGGAATAGTGAGCAGCAGAAATGCAGAGGGAGGAGTGACAGGCCAGGCTGTTGCTCTATGGTAAATAATCTGTGTTTTGTGCATATCAGACACTGATGGAAAATTAATGCCAATATATAATGAAAAGTCTCCGTGAAGTACATTTAACAGAAAGATATTACAAGATATAAGCAATAATCTGGCTTTCCTCGGCAGCAGCAAAACCTCAACTGCAGGTTAATCCTGAAGATAGACGAGAAGCAAGTAGCAGGAGTGATCTGGGAAACACAGCACCTCAGGAAAGGCTGCTGCTGTTTTGCTCTACGAACCAGATATTCTCCCAGGGGCATAATAGTGGTCCTCAAGTATGCAAAATCTATCTACAAGAGGAAGGCAATTTTTAATTTTCTGTGTCCATGGAAAATAAGAAAAAAGATAATGGATCTAGACCACAACAAGAAATATTCAAATGGGCCATTAGAAGTAGCCTTTCTGTTTGTTTATTGCAGAAGGAACTGCAAAGTATCTGAGGAGTGTTGTGAGAATGTTGTAGGTTTACCAGCACTAATGGTTTTACAGAGAGATGAGACCAGTGTCTGCCAGGGTGAGCACTGGGTAAAGGGCACTGCCTCAAAGGAGGGAAGGGCAAGGAAACTCAAAGCTTCAGCGTCCTATTTTAATGGTTCTTAGATTTTGGCTCTAGTTATGACAGAGAAAAATGCCCCAGCACTTTGGAATGGGTTGCATTTTGCATTAAAAGACAAAATTCTTCTTGCAGCAGAGGAAGATGAAGAAGAACCTGAGATGCCTGTCGGCCCTCGACCTCGCCCAATGTCTGAGCTGCACCTTAAGGAAAAGGCTGTGCCCATGCCTGATGCCAGTGCTTTTTTCATCTTCAGTCCTAACAACAGGTATTTAAGAGATTGGTTAGCCAGAAAAAGAAAGTGAAGAGCTGGTAACCCTTTCACACTGGGCCCCAAAAATTATAAGGTGCAGAGCTCCCTTTCAGAAGTTCATACCAGAGGCGTCCTTTGACCCACCTCTCCTTTAAGGCATGAAATCCTATGAAATCACAACTGTAGGGAGTGTAGTGAAAATATTCAGTGGGAGTTCATGGCACGTGCAAGGCTGTTGAAGACACAAATCATGAAAGCTTTAGAAATAAGGGACACAGAGGCGAGTCAGTAACTGGAATTTCCCAACATATCCAGGTCCAAACTGCAGGAGAGCCATCACGCAATCAATCAAGTGGGAAGTAGCAGCTTCCTGTCCCAAGGGCTGCCCAAATTCCACTCCCAGGAGGGAGTTCATGTGTCTCTGCTCATTGCTGCACATCAAGGATGAGCATAAAAGAAGAAATGAGAGGGGGAGGAGAGTCTATAGCTCTGAGAGCTGTCTAGGGAGCACAGCTCTTCTCTCACACTTTCCCCATGGGCTCCTGCAATGCAGCCTCATGTTGTCACACCTGCCTTTCCAAAATGAGATGTGCAGGACCTGTGAGTGGAGGGCTGTTAGGAGATCGGTGAGTTTATCTTTGCAAGGGTACAGCAATGAGCTAGCTCACTGCCCAATGCTCTGTGCAGCACCACGTACTCTAGTATCTCTCCAAAGGACTCAGCCTTCAAACACAGCCCCAGAGGAAGGCAGGGCTGTACCTGCACTGCTGAATTCAGAGCCATTTTTTCCCAGCAGAGCTTGTGCCACTCCTCCTTGGGTATGTGTAACAGGGAGGGACTGAGAATGACTGGGGCTCGTGGACTGTAATGCTAGCTTTGCCACCCACCCCCTGTCATTTGTAGAACTAAATTAACCTCTGCAGTCATCTGTAAAATTGCTATAATAGGTACTTGGAGCCCTAACAGCCAAGAGTAGAGCTAAATAGATTAATGAAGTGCCTGTAGAATTATGCACAGAGCTATTACAGCGTTTAACTCCTCACACCCTGCTACCAACATATGGAAAGTGATGTAATGGTCTCCAGTAAGCAAGTTTGATGGGAGATTCTCCTTCTTTACCTTTTAGTTTCCCACTAAGAGCACCAAGTGGGCCTAGGTTTAGCATGCAACCTGCATGGCATGATGTCTCTCAGAAGTCATTTGCTGATGCCAGCCTGCCCTGTATCCATTTGGCCAGGCCTGTACCCTGTTAGCAAGGTAGATCCCCCACAGCTCCTCTTAAGTGACACTCCAGTCCCAGCTCAGACAGACATTGGCACCATAAATCTAGTTTCTGCTGCTTTCCTCCTAAATGAATCAGGAATAGTTCCATAAATGAAAGCAAGGGATGTAATTCTGGGCTGGCAGGTTTCAGACCACATGGAAATCACAAAAGGTTCTGTCAGGAGGGAGTGATTGTTCTCCATTCAAACACACTGAGTGTGAGTCTTGTGTGGAGAGCCACCATTGCCCTTCACAGGTTGTCCCTGTGCTGGGGCAGAGGGAAGATGCTTTGCAGGGCAACCCTCTAGTGCTGCTGGCAGAAGAGGAGGGGGAAAATGTTTCCCAGGTCTTGCTGTTCTTTGAGAGATAAAGTTGTGCCTCTCCTCTCTCTTGCAGGTTTCGTGTCCACTGCCATCGAATCGTTAATGATAACATTTTCACCAACCTGATCCTATTTTTCATCTTGCTCAGCAGCATCTCCCTGGCAGCTGAGGACCCTGTGCGACACCTCTCCTTTAGGAACCAAGTATGCTTCACATCCTCCTTCCCTCTCTGGGAATTGCAAGCAGATCATGACTTGAAGCCAGGAAAGGCAAAAAAGGCTGCATCAGAGGCTTTGGGAGTGCCTGTCTTCCATGATTTCTGCCTTTTGTAGGCTGTGTGGGAAATCATTAGGTTTTGCAGGAAACATGAGTCAGTGCAGAATTTGGCCTCTAGTTCACTTCAGAAGTGTGTGTAGAGAAAGGAAGAACAGGAGGCTGAAGCAAAATTACTGTGGCCTGGGATTAAAGCATTAGAAATGAGCTATAAAAACAGTGACTGGGGATACAGATAATTCAATTTTGAGGGATTTTCAGGTTCCCTTTGGAACATGTGTTCTGCTACCACATGCTGTCCTTTAAGCTAAAAAGCCTGGGGCCTGATTTTCATTTTATTCACACTAGTGTAAATCAGGAGTAACATTCTTGAGTTTCATGCTGTCACTCTGGGGGAAATTGATGTCATCAAGGTTAGAATCAGACTTTTTGAACACAAGCCGCAAAGCTATCATTAAATTTGAGATAAACCTCAAAAAAGATTCTGTGCTTCTCTCCCTACCTGCCTGGGGAGAGAAGAGGAAAGCATTCAGCACAGAGGTACATTCTCACCCTCTTCCCTGACCATGCTCATTTGCCTTTTGAAACATTCAGTGCTCCCTTAACTTTGCCAGTGGTTGTTTCCATTAGTCAGGGGTCATTGCAGAAAAATGAGGAGGCAACAGACATATGCAAGACCTCTGATTTCTGGCGTCTGCAGTGGCATTTTGGTGCCTCGAAGCCTGAAGAGTTTGCTAGGATTGAAGAGTGGGTGGTTTTTCCTTGTTTAATAATAAAACCTTAATTTAATGCTCCCTAAAATATCCTGGCCTGAGCACGTATTTGAACATATATATGCATGCAGAGAAGGTGTTAATGGGAGTCTATTCCTAAGCATATCTCAGAGTGGCTTTGCATTTTGTCCTGAAGGAAGATGCTAAATAATCCAGTCAAACCTGTGCCACCAATAACCCACTTGTGCACAAATGAGGGCGCACACCACGTAAGGATAAGTGAATGCCAATATGTATTAGTGCTGCAGCATGTCAACTGGCAGATGGGCTCCTGACGTGCTGCAGAAACAGTCACAGAGTCTGTAGCAGAGAGATTTAAATGAGAGGGGGGGGAAAAAGGAGTCAGAGCTGGTTGTCCTGGATTAAAGAGCTGAAGGTTTGAGTCAAAGCATTGTTTCGTGTATGTGAAGCTACTGGCGTTGCATGAAAATCTGTGTTTAATTTTGTGCCTACACAGAGACCTGGGAGGAAAAGGAATAAAGCAAATCTGAAATCAAACTGAAAGCAAAGCTGCCTTTGCCTTCACTCAGCATGAATCTGTGCACCAGGACTTGTGCAGACTGGGGGTGCTGCTGGCACAGACTATCACAGAGCAGGAAGACAGGAATAGAGAGCCCAGCAAGGGCTAGTGGAGAGGTTGGACTCGGCTGCTTTCCTGGGGCAGGCTATGTCTTTCTTGTGTCACACAGGGCTCAGGCAGCGAGTGTTTGGAAGTGCCAGCCCAGTCTGACCAAACAGCCTTTGAAGTCCAAGCAAGTCCTAAGATTGTACTCACAATATTCTCCTGTTTGCACCTTGGCATGGTGCAAACATTTTAATATATTCTAGAGCAAGTTCATGTTTAGATAACAGTAAATATGCCAGTTGATAAATGGAACTGCCTGCACAGGTGGGGCTGTGACCATTTTCATGAAGCATGATTTCACCTTTGCTAGCTGCACATTTGGGACCACATTCACCAGTGTGTTCTGACTCCTTTGCAGCCCCCTGGTGAGGTAAAGCAGCAATAGGTACAGCTTAATAATTCAGTTTAATCAAGTTTGCAGCTTCTTTATGTTGGTGGAGTCATGCAAAGCAGTTAGAGAGCACCTATGAACCTGGCCCAATGATTATAAAATTATTCCATTTATAAAATAATCAAATGTCAGTATTTACAAAGCAGCAAGGCAAACGAATATTGGCAGTTGCAATGTACATAAATTAATATAGGTTGAAATCGAGATCTGACCCCTTGAAGTGGCCCTTTCTTAATTCTCTAAGGTGCAAAAATTGATAGAGTCCAAGACAACCTTGAGAAGAATTTGGGATTAAAAACTGAGCAGTGACCTGAAGAATTTTGAGTTCTATGGTAGCAGAAATTGATGCATCCCCCCCCCCCTCCCCATTTGAAAATCAGTGTTTGCAAATCAGACTGTGTTTAAATAGTGCAATGTAAAATAACCCTGGAATTTGCAGTAGCTGCCCCTCTGCATACCAGGCTGTAAGAATTTAGCCCCCTGTAAATCTGAGTCAGGATACAGACACTAAGATACAATAAATGCCTGTGGGATGGAAGAGGGCAAGTTTCCTGTTTTATGTTTATTAGTGTTGTAGCTGCAAAGGTCTAAATTTCACAAATTATTAATTTCCATATATTTGTCTTCTGGTCTAAAACACGATTATGGTAAAACAACAGTAAACCAGGAGCACGATACTTTTGATATTCAACATTTGTAGTGTAGATAGCACTAAAGTGTCTTGGGATGTTGAAATATATTGGAAACAAAGAGACTTCCATCCTGATCCCATAAATCAGTAAGAAAGTTCCCATTTACTGTGGGATGCCAACATATTGGCAGCGAAGGACATTCCTGTCCTTGGTGCTGCTACTTTGAAAGCCCCTTTACACTTCTAGACTTCTCATTGCCTCCTGTGACACCACTTTTTGTATCTGCTGTACATGTAGTGGGTATCTCCATCACCAGACCTCGGTTCCCGGGAATGATGAGCATTTCAGCTGTCTGGTTATTGAGGATGTAAATGGAAAGATGCAGGATCTAAGTTAGGCACCTTTAACGAATGTCCAAATTATGGTTGCAGTACAAGGGCTGGGATTCTGTTCAATTGGCAGTGTCTTTGTTATTCATCCTAATCCAGAGCAATTCAGGAGAGAGAAAAGAAATAGCTAGAGTATGATTTTGCAGTTTGATTTTCTTCCTTTGAGAGAAGCACAGGACGAGACTGAATGGAAGTTAATAAGAAGGAATCTCATGTTTTCTGCAGAGAGATCAGGCATTCTTTGTATTCTCAGTTTGGAATCCTATTAGGGAAAACCCTCGAATGTTATTTATGAGATTAAAAAAAAAAAAATCCTACACCAACCAAAGTTATTTTGCCTCTGTAGTGCTCATGGGATTGTAACTCAGGAAAGATTTCATGTAATGTGCTTCTTGTCCTCTGTGCCAGGACCTTCACTACATTCAACAGGACGTTACAAAACCATTCCCTATAGAGTCGTCCTCATTCCCTTGTGAAAAGAACTCATGTATTTGATTTTAACTGTGATTTCCCATTCAAGTGATCAGTCACTGACCTACCCTCCCCACTCCTATCCCCTTTTGTTTTTACAGATTCTCTTTTATTTTGATATAGTTTTTACTGTCATTTTCACCATTGAAATTGCTCTGAAGGTAAAGTGCCCATCTTCTCTACCATTACTTGTTGACAAGCTTTCTAGTTTTTCTGCCACTCTCTGTTGCTAACACACACGCTTCTTTGTTCCTGGGTCACGCTCAGTACCACTAACCCAATTGTGCTTATTTTTCAGATCCTAGGCAATGCAGACTATGTCTTCACTAGTATCTTTACATTAGAAATTATTCTTAAGGTAACCAATCTGAGAAATACACGTGTTTTCTTCTTTCCTTTCTATTTCTTTCGCTCTTTCTCTCTCTCTCTCTCTCTTTTTAATTTTAACCTCATTTTTATCTCTACACGAAGGGTTGCTTTTCTTTTCATTTGACGTTTTGGTAGTTGCTTTAAAAGTGTCCTGGGAAATTCTGATATTCAAAGTTGTAATTGAGGACTTATAGCAAAACAGTGCTTTTTAGGGGAATCACAATGAAAGGATGCAATGCTGGGAAATGTAAGAGAAGACAAAGAAAAAGGCCATCACCTGATAAATTTCTCCCTCTACCCTGGCTGGTCTTTCCAAAATAGTATTTTTCTGCTCTGCAAGAAACGCTGAATACACACACCTCTTACACAGGCTACACCCAAAGAGAAGGTCTCTCTTCTGCCGAAAACAGCCCAAAGGGTGGCTGAAGACTTCTGTGAGCTTACAGGGTGCATAGCCAAGTAGGAGGCAGGGAGCACAGTGCAAGCTCACTTTTTAGGTGTAGAGAGAACCAAGAGTACAAATCACTGAGACACCAAGGACAGTAGCTACCAATGAATGTTGCTGCATCAAAATGCAGGTTCCCATTTTTCCAGGAACGTGCTCTACACCAAGGGGGAATGCGCAGGAGAATGGTTTAGCTCGGAAGAAAATAAAAATAGGCTGCCTTGTTCTTAATTCTAATTTTCCCAAATTGGTAGGCTAATAATTTAAATAACAGTAATTGAGCAAAGTTCTGGCTTTCTAAATGCTAGGTTCACTTGGCAGCTGTTTTTTTTTTTCTCAGCAAGCTAGTTCTAAGTGCTGGCAGACAGTGCCTTAGAGTTGCTCAAATTTTGCAGCTCAAGACCCTAATAACAGTATCTATATAGAAGGCTGGCAAGCAGGGTGGCCCCTGCATATTTTTATAGCGAAACGTGCTGGTTTTTGATATGACTTGAAATTACCAAAGCCATTATGTTCTCTAGGGAGATGTACACATTATGCCTGTGTGCAGTTTGCATCTGTATTTACACAATAAATCTGAATGTGCATAGATCACATGGCAGATCCAAAAAGACTGTCAAGAAAAGGAAAATATCCCAACAGCAACGTTAAAAATGAAACAATAGTTCAAGGCACCTGTTTGGGCTCACAATTACTAATTCTTGCTTGCTCTGAAGGAGGCAGCAACGCTCCTAATGACTTCAGGGGAAGCAGAACATAACCCAGTCCATTGTCCTGGGCCTTCCCAGGGTCCTCCTGTTAACTTCAATGTTTTATGACAACATCTCTGTATATTCTCTAAGTTCAAGTGGGAGAACAGTGCAAGGACCATAAGTTTAAGTCACAAATAGCTCGGTTTCTCTGCTGCCTTGTACCGAACACATTGTTTTGCAAAACAGCAAAGTTAATGTAAGTGGTAAAAACAAAAGAATGAACGGCCGTGGGATGTTCAAGGCTGTAGAGAAACAAGCTTCATCTTCCCTCATGTTGCTGATAACAACACCTGCATTCTGGTGAATGTTAGCAAGGTGACTGCCAAGGATTTAAAACTGGCATCCTAAAAGGCTGTAACTTGTTTAACGCCCCAGATGGGAGGCAGATATAAATTATGCACTCTCTGAGAGTCTCTTCTGAGATGAAAAAATCTCTGAACAGCCTTGACAGAACCAAAATTTGTACTGAACTTAAACTCAGCAGAGCTTCCCCTCCTGATTTCAATGGTGTCTTTCTTTCAAGATTGCCATACAAAATCTAATCAGTAAAGGGCATCTTTACCACCTTTGTTATGGCAAGAACCCCTCCTCCCTTCCCCAGCTGAATGTGTCTACAAGTATAAATTCTAAGCAAAGACCAGAGTTTATACTTCCTCCCCCTCTAATTTCTGTCTGATTGATAGTCAGTTTCCTGATGTCATGGATGTTTGGTGAAGAAAATAATCTGATCTACCATATGTCCTTCTACCCTGCTCTGAATAAAGTTGTCACAGGCTGGAAACCACCAGCCAATACACCATCCTGAGCTACTGGTGGGAGCCAGAAAACTCCAGTTTGACTTTCCAGTTCATACTTCTCAGCTGGAAGTCTGGCTAGAGCTCATGATGTCTGCCTCAGGTTCCTTTAGACACTTAACTTAGATGAGATTCAGAGGACCAAACTTAGAAGCCTGTATCCCTGGATGGGAACAAGAATGCCTAATGAAGGAACATTAGCATGTGTGGGGATGGGGTTTCTCCAAAGCAGCTACATTAGATCACTCACCAAGTCTAAGGTAGGTGGTACAAATACCCCATCAGCTCACTCTCTTTAACTGTGCCAGGCTCATTTAGTCACATTCTGTAACAGAGCTCAGTCTCAACTTTTCTGTTTATGCTGTCAATCAATCCAGTTCTGCAGTTGTGACATCCTCAAAGCCAGCAGGTTTTCAATACATCTTCATACCCAGGGCGGGGCAGAACCTCCCTTGCGAAATATGTAAATATTTTCCTTACCTCTGCCCTGGGACCTTCACAATGATTACCTCCAGAAAGAAATTACTCTGTTTCAAGGAATACAGCCCGGGCTTTGTAAGGAAAAGTAAATGGAAAATACAACTGCATCTAGAGTAGAAATTAATAAAGATGGTTAGGAAAAGGGATGTGGGACTGAGCTGAACAGGAGGAGCAGGCTGAAAAGAGCAGTAGTTCCTCCTGTTGTTTCAGTTCAGTTCCAAAGCATCAAATCCTTTAGGGATTCTGTTTTTCCTTCATGAAGGGAAGAACAATCAACTGTCCACTACAGCTGGTCTAAGTACTGAAAAGCATTACAGAAGAGCCCATTTTATTTTATATTTTTTATTCAATTTTGCTGAAGAGGCCTTTATATAATACCAGTGTCCTCTGTCACTGAAGAAAAAGGGAAAAGCATATGATTGCAAAGGGTAGTTTTTGCAAAGTCTTTTGCTTCTTTGCTGATTCTAAATGTTATTTACTCAGTTTACTTAAGGCACATATTTTCCTTGCTTTGTTTAGTTAAGCCTTTCACAGTTATCTTGCTGTCTTTTTCACTCTCTTCTTTCCATGGGGGCTCAACTTCTCCTTTGGGGTGTGGGGGTAAATTGTCTGCCAACAATAGCAATATTGCCCCCTCCCCAGTTATCCACTCTGAGCATAACCAGGTGGGTTTGGCTCCTGAGCAGCTGCTGATGGCAAAGTTTGTGTTTGTGTCTCCGTGTGCCTCCCTGCAGATGACCGCCTATGGGGCTTTCCTCCACAAGGGCTCCTTCTGCAGGAACTATTTCAACATCTTAGACCTGCTGGTGGTCAGCGTTTCTCTCATCTCCTTTGGGATCCAGTGAGTGAGCTATTTCCAGCTGGCTGGTTTTGTAGGGGGGTTGTTGGGCTGGGCTGGGAGGGGTGGCTCAGGCTCATTGTCTTATCGGGGTAAGATTTTTCTCATGAGCCTGTTGGGGTATTCATGAGGTATTTTTCTCAGATGATTCAAGGCCATTAAAATTCGTCCTCAAGAGAGGAGGTAGTAACTGGGAAATGCTGCACTGGGCCGAGGGGGGGAAATCTTTAAGAAAGAGCAAATGAGAACCAAAAAAAGGGTGTATTGGGAATCGTGACACTTAGCTTTCTTTTCACTGTATCAGTTCAGGACAGTTCAGTGACTTATGGTTCCCTCCTAGACTTTTCATAACCTTTGTGGAAAATGAGGTTGATAATGTTTTCCTACTTTCCTACTTCTTAAGATGTTGTGAATCTTAGTCAATGGAAGGCCATCAAGCATTTGAAGAGTTTTGTGATAATGTTCAGAGTGGTAGTGCTGTTCTGTCATTCTGTTTTCCTTTTGTTCGTCTGTTAATTTGCTTAATAATTTATAGATTTACTCGACTATGTGTCGGGTAGGAAGTTCCTTAATTAGTTTCACATCTGGTAAGAAACAAGCTCCCAGTTGTTACCATTGCAGATTAGCAGCTCACATGTGTTGCACACTAACTCAAGCAGGACAATTTGGGCTTTCAGTCATGGCCTTAAGAATGGCACAGTGCTTGTTTTGACCTGAAGTTTCTTTCTTAAGTCAGACTCTTGGTGTGTTAACATTAAAGCTGTTCCCAAAATCAGTAGGAGAACATGATGTCATTGAGCACGAGGAAGTTTCTCAGTCAGGGTTTTAGTCTTGGAAGGCGCAGAGAGCTCTGCTGCAGAGGATAGTTGTGTTCAGTACTTAAAAAGGAGCACATAAGTCATCCTAATCAATTCAGTGGGAGTTTTCCCTCCTTAAATTTATGTACACACTTAAATGATTTGTGGGTTCAGGGGCCAAACACACTGTAGGATCAAACTCCAGGTGGATAGTCCACCTTAGATGCTAGTCACCTGGACTGTTCACTCTTCTATGAATATTTCAATGGAGTGCTTCTTTGAGCCTTATCTGAAAATGCCTTGGTAATGACTACATCTTGGCACAATTTCTGTATCATAGATATCTACAGAATCTGTTTGCCCTGCTCTAAAAATACACCTTACCCATGTTCCATTCTCCCTTCATTAATACAGCAGAGATGATGAAAGCTAGAACAAGAAGCTAGACCTCTGAAGATAACATCAGAAATTGGCTTCCTTACCCCTGAAGTGCCATGACAAAGAGTTGACTAAATTCTTTATGTAGCCTCAGGCTGTGCAGAATTTCAAAGACCTGTCCTTGCTGCATACTCTTCACATTTCTGTACCTCTCAAACCTTCCAATACTTTCTTCCAGGTCCAGTGCCATTAATGTGGTGAAGATCCTGCGTGTTCTGCGGGTCCTTAGACCACTGAGGGCAATCAACAGAGCCAAAGGACTAAAGGTTAGAAAATTCCCAGTGCATTCTATAAATGATAAATTCAGGTTATTTCAGGCTACAAGGGCTTTTGTAGTGGTTCAAGTAATGTTTCAGAAGAATCACAGTGTGGCTGAGGTTGGAAGGAATCCTCAAGCAGGGCCACTGAGAGCACGTTGCCTAGGCTTTAAAGTACCTTCACGGAGAGAAACCCCACAACCTACCTGGATGAGCTGTTCCAATGCTCAGTCACCCTCACAGGAGAAGAGTTTCTCAATGTTCAGATAAACCTATTCTGATTCGATTTGTGCCCATTTTCTTGTCCGTGGGAACTACTTAAAAGAGCCTGGCTCTGCCTCCATGGCATCCTCCCTTTAGCCATTAATATACATTGACCAGATTCCCCTAAGTCTCCTCTAAGATGAAGAGACCCAGCTCTTTCACCCTTTTGTTATGGGAGAGATGGTCCAATCCCTTAAGTCATCTTTGTGGCTCTTTGCTGGACTTCCTCCAGGATGCCCATGGTTCTCTTCTACTGAGGAGCCAGAACTGGACGAAGCACAACAGGACAAAATCTTACCAGTGCTGAGTAAAGGGGAGGAATCACCTCCTTCAGATTGTTAAAATATTTGCCTAATGCAGCCCAGGATAGCACTTGCCATTTTTGTAGTGAAGAGTCATACTCAACTCTGTGTCCACCAAGATTGCCAGGTCGTTTTCTGACAAGCTGGTTCTCAGCTGAATGGCCCCATCAGCACAGAGGTGAAATGATGTGGTTTTCTAGGGTTCAGATGGTCCCACAATCTTGAACACAACTTTTCTGTATTAGATAAACTCCTTCCTATGTGCTCGTGCTCTTGGGTGCCTAACTGAGGGAAGTTTCAGAGAACTGAGTTTTGGTATTTTCCTAACCCTTTCTGCCTGCTTTTAAAAGTGCAGCAAGAAATGAAACAAGTCGGTCCCCTTTCCCAAAACATTACTTGGATAATGGGTACTGGTTAAATAATCATTTCTTATTATTTGTATTTTTATTCTTGGGCTTCTCCCTTAGCCAGAAGAGGTGAGAACAGTCCCACAAGTGACTTTTGTTCCTCTTTTCCATTTGCAGCACGTGGTCCAGTGTGTGTTTGTTGCCATCCGAACCATCGGGAACATTGTGATTGTCACCACTTTGCTGCAGTTCATGTTTGCCTGCATTGGAGTTCAGCTGTTTAAGGTAAAACCATCAGACTCATTCATTCGTCCATTACATTGAGCTCTGTTAAGGGTTGGGAAGAAAAATAGCATGAAAAGCCTGAGGAAGGGAAAATGGGGTCTTTCTTCACTGGAACGCAAGACATTTGAGGTACTGCCAGTATTACCTGGGCTTCTGCTACCAGCAGTTCAAAACTGAGCCAGGAATATGCAGAACTCTTGCCCATCATCTGTGATCAGAAGAAATGATCAGCAATGTTGTTCTTCTCTGAACAAATTTACATTGGCATGACATGCTCTCAGGAAGGTGAAGGGACTGTTGAAAAGGATTGGTCCTTGCAGAGGAAGGAGCACACCAGATAACCATGGGGGGTTGTTCATTCACTTCTTTTCATGTCTGCTTTTATCTCCTTGCCTTTCACCACCCTCCTGACAGCAAGTGTTCAGGACATACACATAAAAGTACCATACAAGCAGAAGCTTCATTCTTCTTTCTTCCTTTCCAAGGGCAAGCTGTACAGCTGCACTGACAGCTCCAAGCAGACAGAAGCAGAATGCAGGTGGGTCTGAGCTTTTCCAATCTCTCCCCTTCACTGGCCACCCACCCACAAAGCCTTGTGCTGGCAATGCAGGTCTGCCACATTCTGTCTCCCCTCTCTACCCACAGAGGGTACTACATCACCTACAAGGATGGGGAGGTCAGCCAGCCCATGATACAGCCCCGGAGCTGGGAGAATAGCAAGTTTGACTTCGACAATGTCCTGACTGCCATGATGGCCCTCTTCACCGTCTCCACCTTTGAGGGCTGGCCAGAGTGAGTGTTTCTTGGACCAGTGCAACACTAGCAATGTCTTCATTCATTTCAAAAGAGAAAATTCAAAGGCAGAGCACAGTCTTTCTCTTTCTAAGTATTTAAAAAGTCTAGAGCTTTAAATATAGCAATAGTAGCACTCTGGTATTATGTACTTTGTAAATTCCTCAGGGCTGGTAGGAACTTCTGTTACTGTACCTGTAAACGGTGAAAAGCACTGTCTCTAGTTCTTAAAAATTATTTCCTTTAGTAGCACTGATACCAGTATTTGTTGCACTTATTATGTGTATAAATGCATATCAAGTCCTCTCCAGTATTGGCTGGTTTCAGGTTTCCCCATGAAGTCAACAAGGCAATATGAAACACATCAGTGCTGCCTCTGCAGTACTGGGCAGACATGGGGTGTCTTTTCAGGCCTTGCTGCTGTGCCACAGGAGCTGGGGACTCCCGCAGAGTCACGCAGGGTGACATGGACATGAAGGATACTGGGGCTGACCCTGACCTGTGTCACCAGGTGATGCCAACAGCAGTGTTAACAGCTGTTGGTTCCTGGGATCAGCTTTTTTCACAAAACTGAATTGGCAACAACTCTGTTGGGACTCTCCTGTCCTTTGTTAACTGAAGACCATGATTTTGTTCAACTATGAAGGCGTTTCACCCCTGAACAGGTTCAAATGTGTAGAATTACTAAGAGCCAGGTCTTCTCTTTTGCAAGTGTTTGTACTCAGATCAGTGCAAGTCTGCACATCTCTGAGTGAATTAATTTTGATACAATTAGAAGGAAATCACAAAGTTAAACTTTATAACATCACCTATAAGGCCTCAAGGCAGTTGCAGATTTTCTCTGCATTTGGCTCCTGTTTGCTTTCAGGTTGCTGTATAGGTCCATTGATTCCCACATGGAGGATGTGGGACCCATCTATAATCACAGGGTTGAGATCTCCATCTTCTTTATTATCTACATCATCATCATTGCTTTCTTCATGATGAACATCTTCGTTGGTTTCGTCATCGTCACATTTCAGGAACAAGGAGAACAAGAGTACAAGAATTGTGAGCTGGACAAAAACCAGGTAATTTACAACAACTTGCTGTCAATAAAGGTAGAAAATGCATTGAGAATAAGCTTTTAATACATAAATGCATACAGAGAGGAAAATGTTAAGCTTGCCAAGAAGATAAAGCTGGAAGTTGGCTTTGCTGACATCCTCTAGGAGTCAGGTAGAAAAATTCTTGCTGTAAAATTTTCTCAAGGGAGAACAATTACTTAAAAATGTTTGCTGTGCCATTTGTTTCACTGAGATTAGATGAACACAACAGCAGTAAATGGTCAAAGTAATTCCATTGTAGAGCTCTTTAACGGGTAGAATGTGCACATTCCCATTATGACCTAATAGAAATTCTTCTACGAAGCTTTTTCATTTCAGTAAAAAAACTTGAAACATATTGTATTTTTATTACATTTGGAGGTAGCTGGCCACTCTGGTATTTTGGGTTTGAGTTTTAAATGTACCCTGTCTCTCCCACAGCGCCAGTGTGTAGAGTATGCCCTGAAAGCCCGGCCCCTGCGGAGATACATCCCTAAAAACCAGTACCAGTACAAAGTTTGGTATGTGGTCAACTCCACCTATTTTGAATACCTGATGTTCGTTCTGATCCTGCTGAACACCATCTGCCTGGCCATGCAAGTAAGTAAGAAAGCAGAAGACCTCCAGGTGACAAAGTAGTAGACTTTGTTGGGGGAAATGCAAAAACAGCTGTGGTTGAGACCTACTTTCACCTTCACACCACGTGTCAAGGCAGAGGAACAAAACATTGTTAACTTCTGATGACATGTAGTTGAAATGAGGAATCTAACTCTCTCCCTCTTCCTGCTAATATCTGGCACTCTCAACAATTTTGTTTTGACTCCTTAAAAACAAATAAATTTCACATTTCTAAACAGAGTCCTGAAAGTACCAGAGCCCTCCAAGAAAAATGTTGAAAATGCCTCAACACTGTATTTTTCTCAGCCCTGCATTCAGCTTCAGGTGAATTGTTTTAACTGAAACTCTTTTGAATAAATCACCCTGTGCCAACACAGAACATGAAAATCTATCCCAGCTGTTTTAAGTTTATTAAAGTTAAGCAACTACAAATGGGGTTTTGTAACATGAACTGGAAGGTGACCTGAGAATAAGGCAGTGCAACAAATTAAGTATCATGATCTGGAAATAGGGGTATGAAAAGAGAGGTGGCAACACTTGCAGAAGACACTGCTTGAATTAATCAATAGAAGATGGAGAGTAACTTCAGAAGATCTTAATAAAGTTAAGTGAATGAGCAGCATGATTGCAAATTTAATTCAGAGTTGACAAATGCATGATAATGCATATTGTAAAGAGATTATTTGAGCTGCTCATGTACTTTGCAGAATTCTGAATTTAGTGTAATTACTTGGGGAATGGCTTGGTATCATTATGGACAGCTCAGTGAAACTCCTGCTTGCTGTGCAATCAAACAAAAAAGTAATCCAAGTGTTAGGGAAGGTTGAGATAAAAAACACAACTGGAGATTGTGTTGTAACATTGTGCAAATTTATAATGAGCCCTGAATTGAAATGACAGGTATGATTTTGGTAGCCACTCCTCAAAAAGATTCTTCTAAAAAGAGGAGCTCAAGAGCCAGGTGGCAAAAAATGGATAGAGGCATTGATAGAGGCTTATGTATGAAGCGAAATGGGAATTCTTCATTGAAAAAAATTAAACATGCTGGAGTCTTCCATAGAGAACCTTGGCATGAAGGAAGACTGGGAGGTGTATTCCTGACTGCTGGCATGTCCTATCCTCACACTCCTGCTGGGATGCTTTTTTTCAGCACTATGGTCAGAGCTGCATGTTCAAGGAAGCCATGAATATTCTCAACATGCTCTTCACTGGCCTCTTCACTGTGGAGATGGTCCTGAAATTAATCGCCTTCAAACCCAAGGTAGGTGCTCTAGGAATAGATTTCCCTGGCCTCTGTGTGTGTGTGCATGTGTGCGGGGCAGCTGTGAGGAGAAGGAGGAGGTGAAACTTTCTGATCTATTACCCCACCAAGAACTGAGCTGGACAGTTGCTCTCTGGATTGGAGTCTCACTTATATTTAATAACTTTTTTCGCTGGAGAGTAGACACACTTAAAAAAATGTAAAAAAAGGCAACACTGCTAATAGAGATGGTTTCTAGTTTTCATTAAGTTATCACAGTGACACTCTGGTAAGGCTATAGCATGTCTTCCATGCTGAATGTTATTCTAATGCTCTCTCTATGACTTTCCTTATATAATTTATAAACAGCATCTCATGATTAGTCTCCTGACCCAAGTGAAGTTAATCAAGCATGACTCATTTTGAGTTATGAGCTTTGTAAGAAAATGTTTCTTCTGGGAGGGCTACATTTCAGTGATGATTTGGATTGCTCTAGTTTTGAATTTAAGACTTCATTGATAATATTCAGTACCCCAGCAGTTCCTGTCTTAAAGTATTGTCCTGTGCATTGGGCCATGATATTATGCCAGTATAGCTGCACTATGGGGTATGATTATAACCTCCAAGCTCTTCTATTTAAGTTCTCACAGCTGCTGCAGGACAAGGACAAAGATCCTGACCTCACAGAATTACTCAGGACTTAGTTCTGCAGGGTTTAAACTCAGTAATGTGTCATAAAACATTGAATCCAGATACCTAAATATAGGTCCCTCATGTCATTTCATATCTTCAGTGGTACCTTGACACATGGGTTTGTATCTTGAAGGATGCTTTGAAACCTTGTGAAGATGGTCAAGATGCTCTCTGAAGCATCAGTTATGAAACTGATAAAAACAAGAACTTTTATGTCTGGCAATCATGTTTGTCCTTCATGTTAAAGTTAGGGGATCACTGAATTAGCTCCACCCAGGTGTAATCTAACATCTTCCTCATCCTCAGTTCAGAAACTTCACTCTCCATTTCTACTGAATTTGGCCTTATTTTTTCTTTTCAACTCCATGTTGACTTTACTCCCACCCAGCTTCTCTTTCTCCCACACTTTCTAGGACTTCTTGTAACAGTCACAATTTTATTGTCATTATCCTATCTTGGGTGCAGTTGTCTTGGAAGTTAGGAGCATCTTGTCAGTCCTGTTGAAGACAGGGTTTTGGAGGGTTTTTTGTGAGATCTCAAAAACTGTCTTGGGAAATTTAGAAGCATCATTATCTGTTTCATCAGGGATTTTAATTTTCAGGAGAGATCTACATTTCATTTTTGAGACTTCACCATGTCTGTTAACAAATTTTCTGTCGCTTCATGAAAGTTTTATCTGCGCACTATGTATCTAGAAGTGCATCTCACAGGCTTTATAATGTTATTCTGATTTTGCAGTTCTGCTTTGCAGCAGCTTCTTAACTTCCAGGAAAACGAGAATCTCAGCAGAATCTGTTTTATAACGTTTAGGGGAGAAATTCAACCAGGTCAAACACTGATTTTTGTGCATATACAAGGAGGGCTTTACCTGACATGGTTGCTTTTAACAGTAAGGAAATGGTATTGATGATATTGAAAGTCCTTTCTACTTCCTGTGGTTTACTTTCACCTGCTCAATCTCCTTTTCAAGTTTTACTGCACAAAAGGTATTTTAAAAAATCAACTGAGAGTAATCATGTATCTCTGGATGGCAAAACACTGAAACAGATTTCCTAAAGTAATTGTGGAATCTCTGTAGTTTGATGATTAAAAATTAAGTTGGGGCAATCTTTAATTCAAGGCAGTTTAGGAATCTATGATCTGTCTTGAGACACACAATTGGAACAGACCACAGGGCTCCTCTCAACCCAATTTTCCACAATTCTGTGATTTCCAAACTAAATCCCCAGCTACTACATTATAGTAAAAGTAGACTGAAAAAATTAATTTTCTTATTATGAGAATAGTAGAGTTTTAACAAAGTATTTTGAGCTAGGACTCAGACAACAACCTCAGGTGAAAGAATAGCCAGCACTAACAATAAATGTTTAAAATCCTGGTACGGCTTACATGCCAAAAATGGTTCTAACTCATACCTCCATTTTAATTAAATACCTTAATGAAAAAACGCCAACATTTTAAATACTGAAGCAAATTATTACAAGGAAGAAAAACAGGACTGACCTTGTGAAAACAGCTAACAAAGTAAAGACTTTCCTCCTGCAGCATATTCTCACTGAATTATTTTAAGCGCCAGTTCAGTGACTCGGGTTTGGAAACACCAAATTCCTTGTGTAACTTGTCATTGTTATGTACGAGGACTTGGCTCAGCCTTCATTCCGTGCTCTCCAAAGAAGGCAACCCTTTCTCCCAGATGACCACTGGGACTGATGTGGACCAACGCTGGGGAACACCATCTGCTTCTCTTCAGGTTGCACACCAGTACTGAAGATGAACTTGCCAAGAATATTTTCTGAAGTGGGAGTTTCCAGCATGGAGAAAGTAGTTACCTCAGTTTTCTGCTTGGCTAGACCTTGTGGCCAAACTACATCTGCAGATGGAAGTTGTCCCTAGGAACACCAGCTAGGAAAGTCCAAAAGCATTTCTTTGTCACCTGGGAGAACATCATTACCTGTTCCCTCTAACCAACCAAGTCCTCCCAACAAAGAAATTAGATGCCGATTGTTATTAGTGTTTCCCAAATGGAAAATGTCAAGATGAAATTCTCATCTCTGCTGCAGACAGATTTGTCTGCAATTTCCTGAGAAATAAAACACAAACCAGCCTTTGTTTAAGCTGCTTTTTCTCATTTTGAATTGGTGCCCAAACATCACTCTTTTCTGTCTGAAGAATACCCTAAAATAAAAGAGCTGTAAGCTTTATGATGGACAACAAGAAAGCAGGAAACTTGGTTAGCCAAAGATGTGTTCTAATGACAAGCCCCAGGAGAATGTGGCAGAACAGAATTGAGCCCAGAATTGAAGCTGGCAACATTCAGCTTGTTTTCTCCTCTTTTTTGGGTGCTTAACCCAGTTGTGGATGCTACAACTTAACCTTCAACTGCAGAAAAACAAGCAGGAACTGAGTTGTGACTCTGAAGCAGCCACCACAGAGTTCTCCCTTGCACAGCCACTTCCTAAAGGCACCTTGGAATGAAGGCTCTGCAGCAGCAGCCACAGAAGGATGAGGTTTTCTCCATCTGCACAAGGTGAAATGAGCTGCTGTTTATTCATACCTTCACCAGGGAGAGTTGGAAAAGGAACTAGGACACATCCCTGAGGTATTGGGAGCTGCTATTGCACTACCTTCTCATAGAAGTCACCACAGGGATGTGCCCATGTGGAACAGCTTTAGGGGAAGCCTAATATGCAGAGTTCCTGCTGCTGCCTACAGTGTGGAGTCCACTATTACAGATGCAGAGATTCAATTGGAAATGGGTAGAAAAATCATCAAGATCATTCAAGATCAAGTCCAACTTTTAACCTACCATTGCCAAGGTCCACTAAATACAATGCACACCAGAGCTCCCTGTATATTACCTGCATAACAACAGAAAAGGTGGCTGCCTGACTGAATAGACTTCTTTACTGTACCCCTTATTTTTTATCCCTTTTTTATTTCTTCATTCCCATTTTGTGAGATGTCCTCCTGACTTACTACTCTTGATATTAGAGTTGAAAAAAGCAAACACAATCAGTTGCACAGATAAGAAGCAGGTTCACACATGTGCCTGTCGACATAGAACCAGCATGGATAATCCAGCCCTGCCCCTAGTTCTTGTGGTGGGAGCAAGGCTTTACTTATTGAAAGGCCAGCTGTAGGAATAAGGAGCCAAGTCCAAGTCAGGGCTTGTCTCCTAACACTTACAGAAAATATGTGAAGGGAAGACAAGGCTTCCCTAACTAAACATACTGTTACTGCTGAGATTGGTTGCTCTGGTCAGCAAGTCCCTTTGAAACTTGTCCTTTTAGCTGGCCATCCTCTGTGAGCAGTGTTTAGGTTTGCTTGGTCTCCTGGGCAGCCATAGAGAAGAGGGCACATCTGCTGGAGCAGCTGCTGCTGTGGCACAGTCAGTGCATGCCAGGCTGGGACGAAGCTTCTGAGAGCCCTGTGGGTTTGTGTGACACTTCTGCTGCTGCAGAGGGTCAGTTACCCCATTTCTTCACAGGATTAATCTAAGCACTGTGTCAGACAGCTCATCCATGTCTCTCCATCCATGTCAGGAGAGTGTGCTAACAGTGAGCTAGAGAGATTTGGGATGATTAGGGCTGCTGATAAAGAAAACATCCACTACATGCCCTGCATCTCCTTACAGAGTATTAATATGCTGCTCTGAAGCAAAACTCCCAAATGGACCTCATTGTTTGTCTTGGCTGATGCTCATAAACTGAGTCAAGACTAGTTACTTCAAAGAGACAGACAGTCTAATAGTAACGCTGTTGAGCCAAGGCCTTTTGCTGCTTTGTTTTTCTAATTTTATAAATTCTCCAGCCAGTCTGCTGAGCTATTTTCCAATTCCTGCATGGAGAAAGCTTCTGCTGCTGCTGCTTCAGTCTTTTTCCAGAGAAAACTACTAAAGGGAATGAGGTGCTGTGCTGTCTGTAGTGCTCAGAGCTACCACTGTTCCAGCTTCTTAAAGAAGAAATCCCCACAAGAACCAGTCTACGAAGGGCCAGCTGCTCTACAAAACCTGCCTGGGGTTTATCTTTTCAAGTTAAAGACAGTGACTTAAAATTCCTATTCGTATGAAGCTTCACCATCTGTCAATGTACATACTAATTGTGAGGATGGATATTCCTCCAGGAGTTTCAGATCTTTCCAGCTCACTGGAATGGGCTGTTTTCCTGATGAGCCACATCTACTTTTCTTTCAGAAAATACATCATCTGTCCCCTTATTAGCTAGGGCAGGACCACTAATCCAAGAGCTATGAATTTTCTCCTGCTGGTGCCTGTCATCTCAAACTAGGGAAGACATAACCATGGAACTACTGCTACGCATAAAGTAAGGCACGTGATCATATATTTTGTCAAATCTGTGCCTGTGTGTGGAAAGGGAATCTTGGAGATTTCCTCTGTGGAATTACAACTATCAGAGAGACTGCAGATCACAAGTCTATTCCATTTACCAGACACTGTCAGCACCTTTCTTCCCTGGGTGTTTATGGATGTTACTTGTAAAGCAGCCTATAACAACGCCATCTGTCCTGCCTCAGATAGTTACTTCAGTCCCTCATTTTTCACTGCTACTTTTCTCTGAATTCTTGCCATTCTTACATGTCATTTTTGTGCAGTGGAGTTCAGACTTCAATGGGCTGTTTCAAACAAGCTTAGAATTCAGCACTAGGTACACAATCCTATGTGATCCCAGGAGGAACTGTGACCCTCTGTGCTGTAAAAGTCACAAGTGCCACCCATGGTTATTTCTTATCCTCCATGCACTGATGGATCTGTGTCCTCAGTGCTTCTTTCTCCCCTGATGCATTTGCACTTCTTTATTCCTCTTTAAGCTTCTCTCAGACAGCGTTTATCATGCATTTGATGTACAGATATCTCTTCTAAAACCTGCAAAATGACTCATCTGTTTTTGTTCCCTTTTTACCAGTACATTTCTCATACATCTATGCCTATAAACAGATCTTTGAGCAGTATCTCCTAAAGTCACACTGGCTACTTCACACAACTTGCATTCTTCTTTCTCACCAAAACCATTCCTTGGTTATTCCTTGGTCAGGATAGAGGCTTCAACATTTCCACAAACAGCTGAAATTTATATCCATGCTATCCCCTTGCGCCGCAGAAACAACATTGGTTAATTTTGGAAATCTAATGCTTTTTGTACTTCCTCATTCTAGTACCTGTATAAATACAGGTATAGCTTAGGATGCTGCCCTGGCATCATTCATCACAGTGTTTTATTTCTGCAGCTTATACAGAGAAAGGGAAGTAAAGACATTCTGCACTGATAAAAAACATCAGGAAAACTGGTTACAACTGAGTGGTCTTTTGCTCAGAGCTGAATAACACATCAACTCCATCCAACAGGAATCATAGTTAAAAATCACATGCTCTTGGATGCAGTATGGTGGCATAAACTAGTGGTTTAAGTTGTATAAATATGAGCCCATGGTGCAGGCAGCTGCCTCCCTCCATTGGCCGTGGCCATATGTTGTCAAATGGCTCTTACTTTGCAGATTTCTTTTGCTGGTTTTGGCAGGTCCTTAACCTCGGTAGCCACCCAATTGTTTCTTCAGCTTCAGTATGATCTTTTCTGTTTTGGAGGGGCAGCCTCCACATGTGGAGTATTTGATGACTGAGTCATGTGCCCACTGCAGTAGGAAGGGCAGTCTCCAACCACCAGCCTGGCTTTGGGTGAAAGAAATGCTTTAAAAGGCAAAAGAAAGCACAAGAAAGCTGATTATGTGTTAAAACCTGTGGGTGGGGAATAATATACATCATTTAGCAAAAAGTTAGCTCTACTTGATGTTGGGTAAGAAGTAGTGATCATCGAGAGAAGTAGGAATGATCAGGTAAGACAGTTTGCTAGCTGAAGAAAAGGAAAGAACTAAAACAACAGGAAGGACTAGGTCTGAGAGGAAAAGAGACAAAACCCAAACCCATAGAAGGAGAAAAGCCAATACAGATAATGAAGAGTGGGAAAAGATAAAATATCCTTAGAGGCAGAAAGAAAATAATAAATTGAAGACCTTAAAATAGTAAAGTATGAATAAAATGGAGGAAGGAGTGATTTGACAAAAAAGTGATGCAGGGAAAAAAAAACAGAAACAGGACTGAAAGAAAAAGTAAATATAGGAAGAGATTTTTAGAAAATTAAAAACTGAGTTTAAACCCATACCTTTTAAGCTAATGAGCATCTTTTTGTGCTTCTGTATTTTATTGAAGTTCCCTGGCAGGCATCCCAGGTCTCCATGTTCAAACACATTAGAATCCCAGCCACAGCCTCCCTCTGTACTGTCTCATCAGAATAATTTGCAGTAGAAGTTGGGTACAGTATATTTCCCTACTTCTGTGGATTAAATTCAGCCCTATTTCAAAATGCATCTTCAGGTTACCTCAGAAAGGCTTTCCTTTTTAACCCCAGATTTTGTTGTGGGTGAAATCTGAATGTCTTGTATATTCCTCTTCTATACTACCAGTAGCCCAGCCAGAATTAATCTCAGCTTCTTCAGTGAGCCCAGCAGCTGCCATACAAGCAGAAGTCCCTGATTTTGTTATGCCCAAATAGTCTTTGTCATTCCCAGCTAAAGATACCAGATACTGCATTTCATGTGCAGTCAGCCTGAGGCTCTGGAAGAATTGCTGAATCAGCCTCGAGGGTTTGGGAAATAAACTAGAAAAAGGGTGTGGGGGGGGAAAGCTTAACCCTTCATTAATCACTCTTCTGCTTTCTCTTTACTGTGATTACCTGTCTGCCAGGATTCCCATGCATTTTGAACAATATACACATCATGCAGAGACTTGGCCATGTTGTCTTTCATGTGGAAGAAGGAGCCTTTTTTCTAACCCTTCCTGAAAAAGTAAATACTAAAAGTATTTTATGTCAGAGCAGCATGTTGAGGTGACTTTGGTGGGAAAAAATACTTGGAATCATTATTCTGCACATGGATGACCAGGTCATCCCAGTCCTTTATGCACATCAGTGGGTTGGCACAGTGAGCTGGTAGACTTGCTCCTGGAAGCTGTGTGCCTGACAGAATTTCTATCTGCCCATATGTCCAGGAAAAGGAAGGGAAAAGAGAGGTTAAGGAAGAAAATGAGCCTCTTGCAGCCCAGTCTGTGCCACAGCATTCTCTCAGCAGTTTAGCACTGAGGCTTTCTCACAGACCATCAAAGACCCCACTAGGCAGGAGCCAAAGCCTGGATTTGTTGTTCCAGGTACTTAATCAAAACTGCTCAGGAGAGAGTGCTGCCAACATGTTACAAGGCACTGAAATTTACATAAAGAGGAACATACATCCTGGTGCTTTAGACTGAGGGCCCATCAAGTAGAGCCTTGAATAATAAATCTTCCAGCTAATACAAAGAAAGAAAATTTGCAACAGAATGCTCAGACATGAGGTTGATTTAGCAACAGTCTCTATAACTGAGGAGTTAGCTAGCAGATAACTGGCTTCTCTATCATGTGGAAGCAGAGGGAATCCTCTTTGATGGCTTCTAGATTTCACTGAGCTCCTCACCAGTTCCTGAGTGTGTGTGGGAGAGGAAATCTGGCCCTTCCAAACACTTTAAAGGAGAAGAAAGTAGTGTCAGACTAAAGTTGTTCTATTGTGCATATGCTTATATTCTGAGATGGCATAGGCGTGACTGAACCTAAACAAGTCATGCAGTGTGAAAAACACTCGGTAGGTGAATGTAACAGAAGAAATGAGATGGATGATGAGAAATGAAACTTTCACTCTAAACCCTAGCTCTTCTTGAATCCATAACTCTACTTGAATCTGGGTCAGGAAGTATCAAAGCCTTCCTTGTCAACACTGGTTGACATCCTGTATAAAGTGGCTCTTCCCCATTTTATTGCAGAAAACAAATATATCTGGCACAATGATATGAGCAGAGTGCACCTTATTCGGTTTCTTTGTTGCTGCCCTAAGAAAGAGGCCAACAACGGAATGAGTATCCAGAACAAACTTCCTTCTTCATGAAAAGAACTTCATGTTGTGGTGGAAACAGTTGGTGAGGGACAAAAAGGCTGTTTGATCTGCTGCTCCCCATGTTACATCTGTCGTTTAAATGCAGGATGTTCCCTTTCCTGGAGGACAAGCCAAGCAATTTTCTGCAAATAGATCCTCTAATTACTATAGAGAATGTGTGAAATCCCTAAAAACGATCAACCAGAGCTGTGCAATCCTCCAGCTTTCTGAAGGATCAGTGGAAAATTCAGTGGGCAGAAAAGGCTGTTAAAGGAGCTGTGTAAGAACTTCAGTGATAGAGGACCTTTTCCTTCACAGCAAATATACCCAGAGAATTTGCATATTGCTGCAACCTTATGACAGATGTATTTTCAGTCTGGCACTTGAGGGTTTTAATGTCGTTATAAATGATCAAAAATAATTATATGACTGCACAATGCAACAGTGTGGGAAGCACTGTATTAGCTATTGCACTTAATTATTTAATACAGAAAATTATCTTCACGGTGTTAAAAGCCCAGTGGGATGATGAGCCAGGGCCTCACTCACAACATCAACAGCAGCAGCAACAGTCTGGAAAGGGAACAGTGCAGTGCAGGGGAAACAACAGTGCAGGGGAAAGCAACTTGTTCTCCCTCTCAGACAAAAATCCCAAACCTCTATCACTTCATGAAAGTTTGTTTTAAAGGGTCAAAAAGCTCTCAGAGATGTGAATCTTCATATAAGAATGTTACCAGATAAATTGTGATACAGCACCTGTTAAGAACCATTCATCATGTTAAAAAGTGACATTTCCACTGGCAAATGGTCACCTGGCTGACATCTAGAGGAGAAGTAATTCCCCCTTCTCTCATGCATCTGGCCTTTGGAGACCTTGGAAACTTTTGTTTCCTTTGTTTCTGCTTCCCCAAGGGTAGAATGAGAGTAATCATCCTCTTTTGGCAAGTTGTGATTGCTAGAGTACATAAAAATAGGTATTATTTTATTATCCATTCTAACCTATATAAAATTAAGCCTTTTATGAAAAGGAAGCAATTTTAAAAGAAACTATGCAAAAACCTGCTGCTCATACCTACAGTGCCATTTCTTGAACATTGTGCCTTTCTGACAGTCAGTATCCACTATCCACTCAGCAACCACATCAGAGCAGTCCACAGCCTCTTCCCATGCTTCCTGTGGAGAGAGGGAAGCTATTCCAAGTCCAGCCCCATATTCAGAATGCTTCTTCACCCACTGCTTGCCACTGTCTCATCTTTCCACAACTTGAAGTGACTCTTCACTCTGAGAGATATGGCCCTTCTGTTCCTATGGGCTGAGTTTTCCTTTGTTTGAATCATTCTTGCCTGGGCTGGGATGTCAGCCCTACTTTAGGAGACAGACTATCTTAAACAATAAAGCCCATCCTTTAGCTCTTTTAATAGGACATATTTCTGGCTTGGTTTACTGCCTTATTTACTGGAGTTATTTACTGGCTTTCATCAAGAAATGCTGCTTCTAGACCTTCCAAAGTCTTTGAGCATCTGCATGGATGCAGATAACATGGAATTGGACAGCAAAGTTCTCATGGAATGTACTTTGTGATGAAAGATCTGTTCAGCTATCACATTCACTTTTCAGTCTTTCTGGTAAAGCTGGTGCTGGTTTTGTTTCTTTTTGTTAAGAACAAGTCTAGTTTCTGGATGCAGGGCAGTAATTGTTAAATGACTGCAGTGAGCTTACTGTTCATGAGAAAAAGAACCTAACTCCTCATGAGGTATTATATTGCCACAATATACCTGTAGGAAGGTCAAGAATGTTTATCTTACTTTCCAGGTGGACAGCAAAATTTTTAAGGTAGCTTTCAGTTATTCCGCCACCATTTTCATGCATTTATGTCATTCAAAGGCAGTTAAGAGCAATCCAGGCCAAAAATTACATCAGGATCAGCTAGTTGAATCATCTGGTTTCATTATGTTTTACTAGTATAATTTCCTCAGACCTCCTCAGCATGTTGCCTGGAAATACACTCTTTGCTATGTTTAAGAGATGCTTTCATAATAAATCCTTCCATTTTGTCTTTGCCATGTTTCTTTCCCAGTCTTTGGAGGACCTGGGACCAGAACATTACCCTTCAAGCCTCCCCTGTGGCTGAGAGCTTGTGTATTTCTAACCACTTCACAGTAAATGAAATAGAGGCAGATGTTAGATGGCTGTGCCACCAAGTGCCACCACCTTCAACACCTGAAGGGGGCCTGTAAGAAGGCAGGAGAGGGTCTTTTTGCAAGGACATGTAGTGATAGAACAAGGGGGAATGGCCTTAAACTGAAAGAGGGCTGGATTAGATTAGGTATTGGGAAAAAATTCTTCCCTGTGAGGGTGGTGAGGCCCTGGCACAGCTACCCAGAGAAGTTGTGGATGCCACATCCCTGGAAGTGTTCAAGGCCAGGCAGGATTGAGCTTGAGCAACATGGTCTAGTGGAATGTCCCTGACCACAGCAGGGATTGGAAGCAGATGATCTTTAAGGTCCAGCCAAAACCATCCCATGAATCCATACAGATAAGCATGGAGGCACTCATGGGGTTCTTTAGAAAACACAATTCTGGTGAAATTAACTGGATTGCAAAATCTGGAAATGGAAATTCTCAGTTCACAAATATGATACATATCTTTTCTAGTCATGCTCTCCAGACATTATCAATTATCATTAGGTGTGTAGAGCGTAAAAAAGAGATTCTATATTTCCAGCCTCCATAGATGTTAAAGTCAAAGTCAAAGAGTCAAAGAGTGTCTTGGTTCAGGCAGTGGGGTTTTTCAGGTTTTTTCCCGTGGTGAAGATATTTGTTCCCCAGAAGCACAAGTGAAACCTGTAATTTGCTTTAGGGCCTACAGTATCTCAGGCAATAATCAGAAGGTGTCTTACTTCAAAGTGGCCAGTAACAAGGTACCTCAGTTTTATACCAGTGACCTAGAAATAAACATCTGAAGTCTTTTTCCAGAACACAGAGCCATTCAGCTCCTCCAATTCTTTTGTTTCTGTCAAACACAGAGTCTTCAGGATGTCTGTGCAGGCATGTCTGCTTTCACAGGTGCCCTCATTGTGAGAGAGAGCATGAAACAAGTGAGGGAGGATAAAGGAAAACATCAACATTTTTGAGTGTCCATCTTGGGCTATAAGCTGGTCTTGCTTTCTTACGGATTAAGCAAAAAGTCATGAGGCTCCTTCAGAGCTCACCAGAATAATGATAAAATGCTCCTCTTTTCTTTGCCTGTATGTGGAAAAAATTGAGGGAGTACAAGGGAGCCTTTAATTCCCTGCAGCAGTGACTCATTACAGTGACTGGTAGGTGAACTGCAGGGACTCTGTCTCAGAATTAATCCATCAGGGGATGAGAGTTGATAGATAGTATGCAAATAGATGCTGTTTTCCTGCAGCCTGTCAGGAACTCCAAGCAGCTGCAACCTCCACTTGATTCCTTCTCTATTAGGTTCTGTTAATTCTCCTGATTGCTGTTATGGCTAAATGGTATCTTAGCACAACAGAATTTGCATCTGATACATCTCTGCTCTGTGTCAGGAGCTATTGCAGCTTTGTAAGATTGTTCAGGGCACACATGAATCCCCCAAATCTGCTGTAAGAGCATGGAACTCTGTAAATGTCCTTTGGTTCAATACTGTCCCTTTTGCAAAAGTACTTTCAGGGAATGCCTCTTTTAATGAAGCCTGAGAACTGACTCTCACAGCTCTAAACAGCCTGCAGCATTTTCAAAAATGAATCCTTGTATTTACTAAACATCAGCCAGACTAGCAGTTCATCTCATTTTGCAAATCCCCAGCAAAGTCTGCTTTGCCCTTTACAATCAGCAGGAAATTTTTGCTAAGAAATCCCACTGACTGTCAGGGTACCAGCCCCATTCTCTCCTTTCTATGTACTCTCTTCATCTGATTTAGACTTGATGCTTCTTTTTTTTTGTTTTAGCATGCAGGATTATTTCAGAAAGTGGTAGCAAGGTCATCCTGTAGTTTCCCCTCCTTTTAGGCTGTGCAGTTATCTCTGTGTCTTAGTTTCTCCTCCTCGATGCTTCATTCCCATATTCATGAATACAAACATGCATTCATGTATGCATGTCCTTCCCTTTTTTCCTACAACACTGCAGCATCACCTTTCACTGTGGGCCATCCCACCTACATTTAGATCCCACACAGTGAATAGGCTTGACCTTGCTGTGCTCTTCATCTTTAGAGACCTTTTTCTCAGAGGGGTTTGTTAAATTTTGCCAGCTGCCTCAGAAGAGGCAGAAATGTAAACCTGTGACTAAGCAGATAAAAAACTGCATGTAAACTAACACACAAGTGACCCTGAAGGTCCCACAGGGCTGGATACTCAAAACCCAGCTAGTACCATGACTCAACATCACCCTTCCCCTTAGGACTTCTATGCTTCAGTGTAAATACACAGCACTCCAGCTACCACAGTACTCTTATACTACAGGTGACAGAGCTTCAGATAGACTCCCTTGGGCAATTTTCTCTCTTGTTAGTATTGAGCCTTCTTAGATGTCCTATTTAGGATCTCATATTCACAAAAAGTAGAAGAAATGGTGTCCAGAGATGTCAATGTCTCCATTAGCACCTAAACAAAACCCTAGTTTCTTTAACAGCTAATCTCAGCAACTAGGAAACCTAAAAATGATTGGCATACTCCCGCTGAAATGTCTGCTTCTCTTGCACAAATGAGATTCCATTCCAGTCAGCTACTGTATATTTATGCTCAGCCTTTCATTAACCTATTGACCACGTGGTGATACACAATCATTTGCTACCTTTGGGGGGAAAAAAATTGGGGAAAAAATGTGCTCTACTGGTGGGGCTATTTCATGCTTCCTGAATATTCAATCCAATCCTCCTGGTCTCTCTCTGTCCTCTTTTCTCCCCAAAAACTTCATGGATCTCCAAAGACATCCCATAAGAGAGGGTGATTACCATTCCCCAGTAACCCCCTGAGGATGCCATTATGTGGCATGCAATTATAGCTAAATCAGGGTCAAGCATCTCCCTTTATGGGTAAAATATGGTATTGCACTCTAAATTCCTGTACTGCAAAAACAAACAGTGCCATCAATTCATTTCCAGTCAGACCTCCACCCTCTTGGGAAAAGTATGCAGAACTTTCTGGTGGGAAAAATATTTCGGAAATACAACCTCTTTATTAGAGTGAAAGTTCTTCCTTCATTCAGTTTGTCTTTCATGAGCCACCCTGGTACACTCCAGTGAGGAATGTGGCTTGAAGAGGTACTTTGAGGTCACAAGAGGAAAGTCCTGGAGGCATGTAGCTCACTCTCATAATGCACTCATAACTCATTACCAGGTTATGAGGTCTGATCCAAAGCTAATTCCCACATGCCCATTTATAGGTAAATGTCTCTAAGGAGGGTGGGTGGCTTTTCAGGGAAGGATTCCATCTCCTTGCACCCCAATGAAGAATCTGTGTTCTCTGTTACCTTGAGCTCTCTTACTGTGAATAATATCTTCCTATTTTTCACCCTTCTGTTTGAAACACAGAGGGAGCAGGTGAGGAGGAAAGGAAGGTTTTTAAATTCACGTGTTTCCTTAATTCAACACCGGCATTTTGGATGTGGGGTTGAGTAAAACTGCATTCATATCCATGGTTCCTCTCTATCACTCATCTAAGAGACACAGGAGGAAGAGAAGAGATCTTTGAGTTCACCTTACAGCCACACAATAACAGACTGGGATAATGCTCTTTCTGAGATCCCAGAGCAGAGCAGCCCATTACTTTCAAGCAAGGATCTTGCTGCTGAGACTCAGCAGAGCATCCCAGGAGAAAGAACTTGCTGTGTAAATTTGGAGCAACACTGTTAAGTCAGCAGAGTGACTCCAGATACACTGTGGTGTCTCAGAGGTCCAAAGCAGCTATTTTTGATGGCAATGAAAGAGGGACCTTTTACTTCCAGGCCTGAATCTCTCCTGAGATGTGCCAACTCTGTCAGAGCAGTGTCATTGCTTCCAGTGAGGTTACTACTGCTGGAAGCAGTACATAACTGACTGGCTTTGGTGGTCATCTTAGGACAGAATTTGATGTCACTTGTCACATAGGTTCTACATCAACAGCAAATGCTGTTTTACCAGAGCAATCATTATTGGGCTCTATGTAAAAAGCTGCTCAGAAAAAATAAATTGTAAATTTTGTTACACCAAAAACATTCTTTGCAGTATGGTGCCAATCATAGTAAGAATACCAAATACCTGTCACTAGAGAGTTGAAAATCATTAAAAGTCATCTAAACAACACGTTTTGGATCTTTACCCTTGCAGCTGCCCAAAAATCAAACTCTTGGGGTTTTTTTTGAAGTTGTCTGGATTCCTTCTGAAATCCTTACAAATTCCTAAACTATGCAATTTGAGAGGAATAGAAGAGAACCATGCTATTGAACGCATGTATTCCTTTGGCATGTGGGCAGTGCCCTTGTGTTCAGTAGGACTGTGCCCATGGACAGGGGCAGGAGGATTGGGTCTCTTGTTTTCTGCTCTCTTCTTTGATCCTGCAAGTGCACTGTCTGCCAAGATCTCATCAGGCTGCAAAGGCACTTTGTGTAACTCTGTATGATCTGTGTCTGTCCTTTATTTATTCAAAATGTGTTTGCCTCTACAATTTAATCTGCTGTTCTCTCCCTCCCCTTCCTCTTGGTGAAGTCTAATGACAGTTTTATTCCAGGTCCATCTGGTTGCTAATGATGCTGGACATCACTGCTGAATTCATTCTAATATTTGTTGTGTATTTCTAGGCTGGACGCTGAATAATAATATTCTCTGAATTTGCTTTTGCTCCTGTTTGCTTCCTCCCCGTTGTAGCTAATTGTGTAGTAATGTGTAGCCATGGGATGGGTGCTCCTTCCAGTGTAGATCTGCTAAGACTTGCCTATTTCAGGCTGCAGAACAAAGGTGTTTTATTCTGGTTTTGAGGAGAGGATTGCAAAGTCCCCTCTACCAGCTCCCTTCAGTGGCATGGAACCAGCTGGGCAGTGGCTTTTTCTGCTTCATCTTTTTCTGTCTTTTTTCCCTGCCCAAAGTGTAATATTGTACATAAATGTGAGTCTCAAAGTATCATGGAGACATTGTTTCAGCAGAAAGACACTTTTTGCCAGTGCCTGCTCCATGTGATGGTTGAACCTACAGTAATCTGAGGTTCCCAAGCCCGACTTCGTACTGTGCCAGTACTGGGATAATTTTTTTCTTTCTTGTTTTTTTTTTTTTTCTTTTCTCCTTTTTGCTTTCTGCAATGCTGCCTGGGAACACAAGCTCACACTTTACCCATGACCTGACTCTTGGACTAAGAATAGCAGTCACAGTGCAACTTGGGTTCAGTCTCACAGGAGACAAGCTGCAGCTGGGAAACAGGGAGGTCAGATTAGCCCATGCTCACAAGACCAAACACATGAGAGGAGCACAGAGGATTTCATATGTTTGCCTCCTTTAAAGACTGCAGAACAAGGGCAGGAGATTGGCACAGGTGCTCAGTGAGCCAAGATGAATTTTCTTCGCTCATGACATTGACTTTAGAGGAAATTTACATACAGAGGTTTATCTTCTGGGCTGAACAGACCCTTCTCCAAAAGGGTCCTGTGTCCTTACAGCCTATTCACCAAAAACTATGCAGGATGAGGACAGTAAGCAGTGCTGATTAGCATCTCCTGAGCTCTTCTTAGGACAAGGAGATGTTTGGGATAGCCCTGAAGTGATCAGCCATCGCTTTTCCTGGCCAGCCAAGGTGACAGCACTGCTGTGGCACAGCAGGAGTGAGCAACAGGTCTAGCTCTGAGCAATGCTAAAGCAAACTTTGCTCCTATTCTTACCTCTTCCTGATGGGACGAGCCAGCCTACATTCACAGCTCCTTTTTGTGGTGCAGGTATACTTTCAGAGTAACAGAGATACCAGTCCTGCTCTGTACTATTGACACAGGACCTAAAGCATTTCTGAAAGAAACTGTCAGGCTAATGATTGCCATAATACTGGCTGTGGCTCGGTAAAGAGAAATGTGAGATTTAGACAGCACGTCCCCAGCTTGACTGTGCCCTCTCCTCCTCCATGGCACAGCAGCCAGCTATTCCCTGTGCCAGCACAGCGCACTGCAGCTGGAACATGGACTGGGGGATTGATATTGACAGTGGGGAGCCATTTTTTGAGGAAACCACGTTACACTATTCCTGTACACTCCCCACTAAATGGGAAAGGATGCTGCATTGCCAGGAATGGATATGTCTGGTGGAGCTGGTCCTGCAAGCCCCATTCCTGCCAGCAACCATGCTCAAAATGATCTGTGTGACTTCCCTTCAGCCCCTGTCTCAGAGTTGGAGGGGAGGGGTGGCTTCTCTGGAATCACATCACCTGGAGAGGGGCTGCTCACACAAGTCAGGGAACCCAGGCCTGGGCTACAGCTTCAGACACAACAAGTAGACTTAAGAGGAAATCCCCTTGAGGTGTCAGGGCAGAAATTCTAATGGTAATTTTGAACTGTTTTTGTCTGTCTAACATTCCTTTTTAATCCCCATCCTGCCTGCCCCTTCCTTATGTAGGGTTACTTTAGTGATCCTTGGAATGTTTTTGACTTCCTCATCGTAATTGGCAGCATTATAGACGTCATTCTCAGTGAAACTAATGTGAGTATTACTCTACCCTCCCCAGGATACCACCACCTCCTCCTCCTCCTCTGCTGTTCCTTCTCTCTTTCTCTTTTTTTCTCTCTCTTTTTGTTTTCTGGTTTTTTTTCCCTCTAGTCATGCTTTTATTGAACTTGCCGTCGTCCTTCTCCTTCTCCCAGGGAAAAAAAAAGGAGGGGGGGAAATGCCTCCTTCTTTTTCACTTGTCATAGCTGGCCCCAAGGCTGTGACTGGTGAAAGCGCACAGAGTTTGGGGTGTGTGTGCTTTTTTTCCCTCCAAAAGGTAGACATGCTTGAGTGTAACTTTCTGACTAACCAGGCTTTTGTTGGTACCCTCCATCACGTGAAACGTTACAGAGGTTTGAGCAACCAATACTGTAGAGTGGTAAGAGACTATTTAATATGCCCACATAACCTCTTTCTTTTCTTATTTTTTTCCTCTTCTCTCCCTCTTTCATGTTTTTGTTTTGGTTTGTTTTTTTTTTTCATTTTATTTTATTTTACTTTTTACTTTTTTTCCCCTCTTTTCTCCCTTTCCCTCTTTCTCTCCCTTCTCTCTCTCTCATTCTTTCTTCCTCTTCCTTCTTTCCTTTCTCTCTCTCTTTCTCTCTCTCTCTCTCTCCTTGGCTTCTCTGCCACATGCAGCACTATTTCTGTGATGCATGGAATACATTTGACGCCTTGATTGTTGTGGGTAGCATTGTTGATATAGCAATCACCGAGGTGAACGTAAGTAGCTGGCGTCTGTCCATGATCGTGCCTGCTCTAACATTTTCATTTGTCTTTCCCGGGTTCTTTTTATTTTATTTTTTTTCCTCCCCTTTCCTCCTTTCTTTTGAGTTTATTTCCAGAACTTTTTGTTTTGTTTCAAAGCTCTTTCTTTTTTTTTTTTTTTTCATTTTATTTGGTTTGGTTTTATTCTGTTTTAATTTTTGGAACGACTTAAAGGACTTTTTTGACTGTTGCATCATTTTCTTCCTTTCATAATCCGCCTGGCATGAATTAAACTGTATAGCAGGAAAAGTGATGGGAAACGTGGAGTGTAAGTGAAAAAGCTCTTTGTGCCATGGGAAGCTGCTCGAAGAGGACTTTGGTCTGCCCAGTGTTATGCTTTGCTTCCCATGGCAGTTCAATACTCTCCACCCCACAGAGAGATAAAGGTCAGTTCTTTCGAGGTGGAACTGAGGGAACCCAAACAGGAATCCTCCCTGTGCCTCCTCACTCAGGCTTACTCCAAAAGAAATAAAGACCAAATCATCTCTGTTTAGAGGAATCTGCTCCTAATGTTCCATTTCAAATGTGAAAATAGTTGAAAAAAGGTAATTTAAATTTCTTTAAAAGGTAGATAAAATAAAGCAGAAATCCCAAAGGAAAACAAAGTACCACAATTCCACCCCCCTTTTTGTTCTTTTTTTTTTTTTTTTTTTTTGTTTGCAACATGATTTGCTCCATCTCTCAAATTGCACCAGCCCAATTGGCACTGATTGGCCCCACTCATTTCCCCCTCAGCAGACAGGAGAAGGACTGAGTGAGCCACAAAGACTGAAATAAGCCTCTAGTGTGCAGGAAATAAATCACACCAGGCAATTTTTTTTCCTTTATCTCTTTTTTTAAAGGTGGATGGATACAGAGCTATAAGATAAATAGACAAAGGAGAGGCAGGAAACACATCGATTTTTCAAAAGAAAGACTGTGATGGGTTTATGAGCATGGACAAAAATTACACTGAAAAATCCACCTTATAAAGGCCAGGAAAACAAAGATTGAAAGAAAATTACTGTAAATATGTTAAAGATCAGAAAATTAGTTATGAATTTTCAAAATTATGTGGCTGTTGAATAAACATTCCATCTTGGAATTGTTGTGTACTGTAAAGCCAACCCATTTCATGCAGAAAAGTGACAGCATATTTTTCACTCACTGCTGTATTTAGGGAAAAAAAATTAGGCAGCATTTTGAAAATAAAAATGCCATACTTGGAACTTTCCAAACAAAATGTTTTTGTATCTTGGTTCTAGTTTAACTTCTCTTCAACTCTTTTTTTTTATTATTATTATTCTGAAACAGGAATATTTATTCAAGCTGCAACATTTTGATTTTGAATAAATTAATTTTTATTTTTTTTAAACTGGTTTATTTTCCTTGACTTTTGAAAGAATGGAAAATAGTTTTTAACTAGAAAGGAACTTTTATTTTGCATCTCTCAAATATCATACTTTCTGGACACAAAAGTTGTTTGCAGCATTTCCCACAGAACGCTGTAAACAGTTTTGGTTACCCTTTTACTAGGTAGATATTAGTATTAGGCTGACTTTGGAGGAGGATGTTACAATGAGGCTGAAGTTGTTAATTTTTAAGAGTGATATTAAAACCTTTTCTCTGCCACACTTGTCACAAGCAAACCAAGTAAAGAACCTGGAAATGGCCTTCAGATTGTGGAAAAGTGCAGTTCTCATCCATAGAGGGAGAACTGTACATGGCACCGGAGGGAATAAACACAGTTAACTGGAAATGAATCATATTAAACATCAATTAAACTTCCCTGACTGATGTACTTAAATCAATGCAAAAGTCTTCTAGGCAGAAAGGAGGGAAATCCTTGTGTTTTGGTACATAGTCTGAAATCCTGGACTGCAGGAAAAGCCTGCAGATCCTTCTGAAGAAATTCAGATTAATCTCCTCATTATCTTCCAATTTTTGAGGGGAAGAGAGTCACCCAGGTGTCCTCTTGCTGTTGGTGGCAAGGGATGCTCCTCTCCCTGGACATGTCTGTGACAGAGAAATAAATTACTATTTGGAGGTGCCTGCCAGTGACTGGTGAGTGTCTAGGTTTGTTAGGTTTGTCTAGACACCCAGCTCCCAGACATCAATTTTAAGCAGTATAAATCACATTCATTGTCAACATCTTGTGGAGACAGTCATGCTGCTGCTGATTGTTGTGATCTTCAGTCTCCAGGGCTGTCCATGCTGGTGTGCTTAATTGCCAGTGACAAGGCCCTCTCTCAACTCAAGTTCATGTCAGGAAAGGCCCAGAATCCAGTTTTCAGTTATAGAAGCCTATGAAAAATGAGGGCATGTCTCTGCCCAGACAACAAGCACCTGCCTTAGGTGAGGAGGCGGCAGGGTTGGCCCTGACTCTTTTAGTAAGGGCAGTGAAGAGCATTGTGTGATGGTCCCTCTGTTTCCTCTAAAGAACCCTTTCCTTCTATACAGTTTTACAGATCTCTGCACACGTCTTTTTGTTACCTGGCATGTTTAAATCTTCTCTTTTTATCTAGGCAAGTCCTTTGCTACTAGTTTCTAATGTTTGTTACTAAAAACTTGCACAACATTTTTGACGCACTGATAAATAAGCGGCAGCTATGGATTGAGTTTGTTCTGAAATGTTCTGAAATCCCTTTGCACTTATAACCTTTAATGAATAAGAGAATGTTTTGTATGTTGGTTTGTCATGTCAGATTCCGTCCCTGCTAGCAGCACTTGATATGTTACACCTGTAGAAAATGGGCTTTGGAAGTAGCAGCCCATCTTGGACGGACCGTTGTCATCTTCCCAAGCAGTGTGAGGCAGATTATCACACACTTCTCCCCTCTCCTCAGGGGCTTGTTGCTTCCTTGCTGTCTGTGGCTTTGAGCAAGCCCTGCCCTGTGTTTCTGCACACTGTCTTGTCTTGTTCCGAGAGACCTGGCATCTGAAAAGGACAGAAACAATTAACCCTAAAATGCCAATCAGCTCCATTAATAGGAGATGTTTAGACTGGTCAGGTGCAGGTAAAATATTTCTGCTTAACTCCATAGAAGCTGAAGAGTGCTTGCGGTAGGATCTTGGAAGGTGCTGCTCTTGGAGTGAAGGGTCAGTTCTTATTGTGATCAGTTAGAAGGGAAGATGGAGACTCCCAGTTTAACCTGCAGCCATAGACAGATAATCCTGAAATCTGTGAGGTTCACCAGACATTTGCACTCAGGGGAAGCAAACCCAGCAGGCACTGAGCTGTAGTTGTGAGGAGAGCCCTGACTGACTGACAGCCTCCACAGTGTGTGTGTGTGTAGGTACGTGCTTGCTTTTGTTTGTGCAGTTCCCCACGTTCTGGATTGTCTTTTATTTTGCCTTTTGACATTTATTTTCATTTCTTGAAAGGAATTTCCCAGACCAAAACCTTTGTTACGATATATGTGAGTGTGCATGGGTGGGTGTTTGTGTGTGCACTCCAATTCTTGTACTCCATGTCCTTGAGTGTGTTTGGTTGTACAAATCCATGGGAGAGTGTCCAAACATAAACCAATGAGTGGGGGGAAAAGAATGTGGATGCAAACACAAGTATTTCACATGTACTTGTGCAGTGAATTGGTTGTTGCTGATGTGTTGATGTCTGTGAGTTGGAGCTGGGTATGGATGAGTGTTTGCGTCTGGGAATGTCCTGAATGCAGGAATGTTCCCCTGCATGCCCGTGGGTGAGTGTGCACTTGCATGGCTGTGCATTTCAAAATAGTGGGAGGTTATGTGCTTGCAAGGCAGGCCCCCCTCAGCATTTCTGAGTCCTTCAGGAAGCCTTCAGGTAAAACACCTCCATGGTGGGGAAATACACCAAGCAATAAGTCCAATCATGTTAGGCCCTCTTACTTCCTGCAGCCTGGGAACATCTCCTAATTCGCCCCCAAGGAGCTGCACAGACACACAGAGGCATCTCACACAACTGAGGAAGTGCAAAGGGCTTCCTCAAACAGAGAAGATCAAAATCTGGTGTGTTTAAAAACTTCAGAGTGACACAGTTTATGCCATAGTCACCTTTAAATTGCATGACTCTGAAGCTGCATTTTCAGGGCTTTCTTCTCAGTGACTGCTGCACAACTAACCTTCTAGCCACAAAATGAAGATTTTTATTATTTTTATTTTCCCATTTTTTTAAAAAAATATTCAGTGTTTCTGTTTGGGGCACTCTTATGCCACTTCTTAAGTAACTAAAGAGGAAGGAGAGGACTTTTTAATATTTTGCTAAAAAAAGAACTTCCAAGGCAGAGGCCACATCTACCATGTGTCAGCTCTCTTCAAGACAAAGAATAACTTCTGGGGAGTAAGATGAAAACTGGTACACTGTATGAGACCTGGGATGTAGGGCCTGTGAATTATATTCCTTGGACTTTGATTAGATCCCTGTACCTCAGACTTCCCATCAGTGGAGACTTTTATTATTCCTTATGTTAAAAAAGTATTGCTATTAGGGTTAGCAAAACCCTTTAAGCTCCTTAGAAGAAAATGTTACAGTGGTAAAAATTATTACTCTCTGTTATAATTGGAAATAAATTTTATAGGAGTTGAATAAAACCCAGCAGGTTTGAACTATATCATCCCAGAAGTAGCCCAAAGCACAGAGTAGCACTTCCTTCCTTTCCACATCAGCAGACACAGCCTGGAGTTGAGTACTGTAAAAGTGACTAACGGCCTGCTGTCCCTTCCTCCGGGCAAAGAAAGTTGCTCATTACTGTTTGTTGCTCTGTATCAAATGGGGAGATCAAGTTCGATTTGTGCTGTGCCACAGTGCCCAAAGTAATAAAAGAAAAACAGTCACACCCCGAGTCACTGGGAAAGCTGCTCACATGGCCTCCTTCCTCTTGGGTGGAGAGGAAAACTGACACTCCCTTGGTTCATAGGGTCCTTTTTCCTTCATCCTTTCCCCTGTCAGTGTCAGACCAATGAAACTGCATGGTTCAGTCTTCATTCGCCACCACGGCAATGCTCATATCAGTGCCCACTGAGCTGTCTGAGCCCCTGGCCAGCTGAAGAGTTGCTCATCCAGCTGCAGTTTGTGGTGGTTTGTAAAGGCTTTTTGAAAGTTTTATTTGCTGAGACCTGGGCAGGCTTTTTTTGTACCTGATAAGGACTAATTAGTGTTGGATTTTTAGGATTGTTACACTAAAGAGAAAGTTTATGTGTTTTTGTGAAACATACATGTAAAAACAAAAAATTCCTACAATCCCCTAAATATAAATAATAAAAAATCCCTGCTGCTCTCCAAGAAAAAAAAACCAAAACCCTCCATTTTCAAAAATAAAATAATCTTTTATTTAAACTGTTACAATCCTTAAAAAGTAATAATAAGTTAATATGTTCCTCAATTATAATTATTAAAAAAATCTGTTAATTAAAAAAAACAAATTTACATAGTAATCAAAATTCCATTCTCCTGGGCAACTGACCACTGTAACATCAAAACCATAAAAAACTATTTCTTACAAAAAATCTCCATAAACAAAAAAAAATCTCCTTTCCCTAGTAAATTAATAAAAAACTATTTTAAAAATAATTAACTAAATTATTTTCTATACATTTTCAATATTAAGAAATTGTGTAAGGAAAAGAAAATAATCTGAAGTTTTACTGTGAACTGTTTTATCTTCCTCCTAATCTTAACTCACAGCAAAAAAAATTTCAAATTAGCAAACAAAAACCACTACATTAATTAATATTTCTACCCAGTTTCAAACTGAAACCAAGACAAGTGTGGAGCACATGGCCTGCAGATGTGTAAGAGTTCCAGAGGCAGGTCCAGGTGGGATCACGTGTGTCTCCAGAACAGCACAGTGACAGTGGGGATGTTGTGTGCTTGAGTCCATCTGTCTGTCTGGAAAGGATGTCAGGGAGGGAGGGTTTGTGCCTGTCTTTGTGGGTTTGTGTCTCGGAGGGCTTCTGCTGGTGCCTCTGAACATGTCTGCATGTGCAGGTGCCTCTGTGTTTGTCAGCTGTGCATGAGGATGACTGAGCAAAACATCTGGACTGGTCCCCACCCTACCTGTTCATTCAGTGCTGCGCGTCTGGGTGTGTCTGTGAGCCGTGCAGGAGGCACAGGGGAGGAGGAGTTACCCAGCACAGGTACACAAGACGATGCAGCAGATGTGATGAGCCAGGGGCTGAGCATGGCTGCAAGATGAGAACTGTCAGAGACAGAGAACTGGTGACTTGAGGGCTTTTGTGAAATAATGAAATATTTCTGTGCATAAAATGCCCGCCTGTTGTAGCAGCACACGTTTTCCTAAGAGTGAACATTGATTTGAGGGCTCATGGAAATGGTGGGGTTTTGATGGGAGAGATGACAGGAGGTGAGTGCAGTGTTGTGTGTGAGTATCTGGGAGACATAGGACTGGGATGCTTCAGGAAGTAGCCCCCATATGAAGAAGATTAGGGAAACCCAAACCCCACCTTGATGTATTACATCCCTAAAAAATGTTGGTCAGGTCTGTTTTGCCCCAGCCTACTGGGTAATGGTTTGGTGTTTGTCCATCAGGTATTCAGGAGAGCTGAGTACTTCATACCTTGCGCTTCTGGAAAGGTTTCCAAATTTTGTTAGGAAGTCAGCAGAGGGTTGCAGCTTGATTGAATCCTGAGTACTGTTGCAGTAAGGCCAGAGAAATACCAAAGCATTGAGCTCCTAAGACTTGGAGACTTGTGCAGTGATTTCTCATTTAGTCTATTTTATTTCTGATGTAAAGCAGCTCAGGCTTAAACCAGGCGCATGAGGCCTTTTTTTACAATCATCTTGCTTTTGGTGTTAAGAGGCTTCATATTATTTGCCACGGGCTCCTGCTCCCATTCTTTGGAATATCTGAAAGCCTATACTTAAATCTCCCTTTCACCCTCTCCTGCACTCCTCCCTTTTAACCCACACCCCGCCTTTCTTCCTTTTCTCCCTTGCTTTCCTCTCCCCCGTCTCCAGCCACACTAAACCTCACGAGTTTCATTTTCACTCTCAACCGATGTGTCTGAAGGCAGAGAACCAGTGGCTCAAGCACTGCAGTCCTCGTTCAGGCGCTCAGCCTGTGCCAGGACTGGAGCGCCCAGCCCTGCCACACAGTCCTGTGCACACACCCCTCCAAGGGAGCAAGGATCGCAGGAAGGACGACATGCACCCAGCCTGCACCTCACTTGGGACTGGCATTCATATCTGTCGCTGTGTCTGTCTGTCTGTCTGTCTGTCCGTCCTTCTCTGCCTGTCTGGTTCTCTCCGCTTCCACGCCCTTTGCTGCTCAGATTTTGGCCGTCAGCTGCCACCGGATGCAAATCTTTGCGATTCCCACAGCTCACAAGCTCATTTAGCCAAACCTTCCGGAAAAGGCAGAAAACACCTCCCTCCCTCTCCTTTCTCTCTCTCTCAAATGTCATCTGGGTAACAGAGGCCTCCAAATTATGTAGCAAAGGGCTGGAGAAGCACAGTGGCTTCTTTTGACATCTTGTGTTGTCACACCTTACTGCTGCCATCCCAGAAGTTGTCCGTAGTCCTGAGCTCTCCCTGTGTGCGTGTATATGTATGTATATATGACTTGTTTTCTTTTTGGAAAAGCCACTGATAAAATTGATGGGGGGGAGGGTGGATTTAGTTTGCTTTTTTTTTTTTTTTTTTAATATATCTGGTGGTGTTTTTATCATTGCAATAATTTGGGTAATGCACCACAGTGGCCCCAGCTGTAGGAAGCCACGTTGAAGCATGGTTGTGAGCTGTAGCAGTGGCAAGTGCTTTATTTTGTCCTTGAAGAGCATCAGGAGAGCTGCCCTTCTACAGATCTTCTAATCTTCTACAGATTAGGCTTAGATTAATTTGAAATTGATCACCTCCCACTCTTAATCAACAATTTTAGTGCATATGTTTCACCCTATTATTGGTGAGAAGTACGGTATGACCATCCAACCACAACCATGTTTGAACAGGGTTATTTTTGGTTTTATTTATATATATATATATATATTTGTCAAGATGATGGGGGCCTCTTTTTTCTTTTTTTTTTTTTAATCTCTTGTCTTTAAAATGTTGGTATTTTGAGTGCATTTCCAGAGTTCATAATGTGATTTGCTCTTTAAAAGAGGTGATTTTGGTAACTGCACAACTTTTTCTGTATGGAAATCTATATGAAACATGGACAATCAGAAAAAAGTATGTATTCTCTGCAAAAACACGAGACAGTCAATGCAAATTACTCCTTCCTCAGTTTACCTGAGTATTGGAGCTGTTGCTAGCAGTGCTAGCACCATAAGAAGAAGACATTTAGTTCCAACTTTGAAAGACTCTTCATACTACCGAATTTTAAGGAAGTACCTCAATATTGTGATTTCCACAAAATTGCTTCTGACATTATTCCAGGCCCACGGAAAAATCAGAATGTATTTTAATACAGGGAAGACTTAAGAGTAGCGCAAAAATAAATTTTCCTGACTGGAAAAAAAAGAACCTCACACATTTTCATTAATTAAAATAGGAGAAATGGAAGATAAAGAATCCAGGAGAACAAAGTCTTAGAAGCTAAATGTGAAAGCAGCAAAAAGGCAGTTAGAGAGCCTTATGACTGTAAGACCTGATGCATAAAACTGTCTGGAGTCCTTCTGAGTGAAAATATTTGAAATGGTGGCCCACAGCATCTCACTGACTGTCCTGAGGAGTGAATTGTGCTTTTAATTAGTGGAGGCTTGCACATACCCAAAACCTTGCTGGGTTTTAAGGCCTTTAGAGCAGAAGTCCTGTTTTCGTATTTAACTGTAAATTATTGTAACAATAACAGTAAAATAATAATAGTAGGAACACAAAGAACCACAGACCTTGTCCCATTTTGGTTCAAGAGTAAAAATAATTGTATGACATCTACATTTCAATACAAAGAGCTTTAAAAAGCCTACATCCAGATTTTCTGACCAGAATTTAATTTTACTTGTCATTTTCCTATCACAGCACTTTGAAGAGAAAACCCTCTACAATATTCTGGCATAAAAACCTGTGATATATTAGAGTTATATTGCATCTTCTTTTGAATTCCAATGTAGTTTTCCACAAAGCTAGTTAAAACACTCAAATTAAAAAGAGCTACCCCAAGCTGATTATATTTTTCCATTGGCTTACTAGCCAGGATAAATCATTCTTTTTGCCTAGCAAAAGTTTCTTTTAACTTTCCGTGAACTCTGATAGAGATTGTATCTTTACATGAATCCACAGAAAAATCTCTGACTCTTGATTCCTTAGATCATCTCTGAATATATTAATGTTAATTAATGATCTCTAAGCATCCTAAGTTACATGGTCAAAAAGGTGCTCGGGTGAGTTCAAATCCAGCTGGTTCTGTCATCTTAGGAAATTCCTTGAAGCAGTGAAAGATGTTTCTGGAGTTTAATTCTTTTTTTTCTCAGACCTACCTTGCTGAGAATGGCCAAGGAGTTTTCCAGTGTCATTGTTCTCCATACACAGACTGCAGTAACAGAGAGGGCACAAACCCCTGCATCTCACTCACAGTTTTGCTGCAAAAGCTCCTGTTCCTCATGCAAACCACAAGAGCTTTTAGCATCAGTGCTACAAGACCTCACTGTATGCACTGTATGCACTCTTGTGCATATTTAGAGAAATTCTAACTTGCGTCGGGCTGCACTGCCAGTTGCAGTGAAAGCAACAGAGGTGATGGAAGAAGGGAAGACACACACAAGCATTTTACATGCTTTCCTCTTTAACTTGCTCTTCTCCTCCATCTTCTTCTCCCCAGTTAATTTCTCCCAGTTTTCCTGAAATCTTGGGCAGCAGACATTCTCAGCAAGGCAGCAGGAAGTTCCCCTCTATCTCATATAGCAGTAGATTTTATTCTCTGTCTTAAGCAAGATGCCATCAGTCCAGGGAAAGATCTGCTCCCCTTGGTGAGGGTTTTTGTGCCAGGCACTGGGCAGCCTTTCAGAATAGGGATAGTACCAGTCTGCAAACCCAAATGTACAGACTTCCCATCAAATACACACCCAGTTGTGGGGACTTTGCTGCTCACCTAGATTTGTAATCAAAGGCAAACACATATAAATTAATTTTACCCTTTCTAATATAGTCAATATAACACCCCCATTTAGCTCTTGCCTTGCTTCCTCTACATTCTCATACACCAGCCAGATAAACACAAAAGGGGTGATGGTATTTTATTATTTCTTAATAGACATCTGGTTTTTAAATGGCTGTGTTCTTACTTTCATTCCCTGACCTGTTCTTTGTGGAGACCGTCTGGCACAACATGCCAACAAAACGATTTCTGCTTCATATATCTTCCTGGGCATCTGCTACATGGGACCCTTTCCCTGCTGCAGCCAGATGACCAAGCTGTAGGGACTGGATTGCTGCTTGTGGTCGGCTGATTGATGGCCAAAAAAAGTGACTTGGCTCTAATTGCTGTTGCAGAGTAAGGGGACATCACAGCTGGTCACGCCCCAGTTGTTCTGCCCAGCTCCACTTTGAAACTCAGAGACACCAGCCAGCAGTGCTGCCTGCTGAGCCTTGTCTGAGTGGCTGGGAGAAAATCTCCTTCATCCAAAGCCAGACATCATTACATAAGATGAACAGACATGAAGGGAAAGATGCCTCAACTGTAAAGAAACACCTGTTAATAGAAAAAAACATCAAAACAAATTAATGTTTAGAGACAGGGAATTTCAAACTCAACTGTTTGACCATATTTGAACACAGTAAATCACACACAGTGAGCATTACATATCATCTAAACAGTTCCTACCCTTTCTTTTTTACCAAAGAATTCATCAAATTAATAAGAATTTATTCTTGGAAAGATGTGTAGAACAAGAAAATGTTGCTCAGTAACTTTGTAAGATCTATTCCCAGTCTCCATATGACCACTTCTAATGTTTTCTGATAATGCCTGTGATCGGCATTTCAAATCCCAGAGTGACACATAAGCTTTATTGTATCCCATATTGTCATACAGAAGTCCAGTATGAGTCTGTAGGCTGATTTTTCCTAGGAAATGTTCTACATCAACATTAAATAACTTTCTAATTTAAAAGACAATGAAAAGACACAGACTGGGAATTCAATACTAGCTGCTACAAATCTCAGATGAAAATGGTCCATAACAATCTGTCTGTTTGGGCTGCTGGTATCTCTGGATACGCTCCCTTGAGCAGAGATTAATTATACAGAACTGACAGAGGCTGATAATTCACCTACAGTCATCCAGAGCCTCTTGCAATCCACAGACCTATAGCTTTGGAACAAAGGTGGGCTGGCTTTTTTCCTGCTTCCACCAGCATATGCAATTTCTTTAAGCACCTTCATCAAAGCATAACATGACTCACCCATCTTCACACTATCCCAGAGCCTTTGGGCTTCCTGAAAGATGGGTCCTGGCAACGCTGCATGTGGAATCTTTCAGCTGGTAGCCCACCTGCCTGCCCAGAAGAACCACTCCGGGTCCAGTCTCCACCTGGCTCCAATAGTCCCCAAAGTTATACTGAGGAGTGGAGGCTTTGCTGCAGACCACACTGGCCCTAACATCACCAGTGTAATTCCCCATCACTTATACAGGACTTGTACAGTACAACAGAGATGCTACTGAAGTTTCCTTCTGGATTCATGTACTTCTGAAACCATACAAAGTTTGAAGGTCTCCCTCCTCCTTTCAGCCTGAGGCTGGCCAGAGAAACCCCAGAAACACCAATACACTAAGAGCACCAGGTTTCACTATGTTCTTCATTTTTCCTTCTTTCTTGTCATTTTCCCATGCCATGAAATCCTATCAGTTAATTCAGAAGTAATTAACAAATGCCTGCAGAAGTGCTCAAACGTCCAGTGCAGAGAAGTCAAATACAGCCATGGCAGCAGAAGGACGTGCCTCTGGGAGTTTGCTTAATTCCTCAAATCACCAGTCTGAAGGGAAGAAGAAGATGGTAGATGTCACTCACTCTCTCAGTACCAATGGAGCAGTGCAAGGTGTTGGACACAAAGCTCCTGTCTATCAATGGCTCAGGAAGTTCTTCTCTCAAAGAAGAGCTCTGTTGCCATTCTCATTTCCAAGGCAGGCTGTGGGATGCTACAAGAAGTGGAAAAATCAATGCTTACACAGTGCACAACAGCATGTCTTTAAAGTCATAGGACTGGCGTGAATGTTTTGAACAGTCTTTTTCTTCTGTTTTATTTTGACATCAAAATTGTTGTCATGGTCTTAGTACACAAGAACCTGAGCAGGCCAAGTGTGTCACAGAACATCTCCCAGCTCACAGCCCTCCAGAGCAGCTGTGATTTCACAGCAGTGCTACAGATAAGTCAAGATGATGGATTTATTTGGGTGTTTGGGATGGGAGAACCTGGATGTAGAACTAACTGTTATTTGAAATGAGTCAAAACCAGATACAGACTGTGCTCTTTTTGGAAAATCTGTCCCACAGATTTCTCTCCTCTTCCCTCCCAGACAATGAAACAAAAAAAGGGAAGAGAATAATGAGCAATGTAATTCAGAACATAAATGTTTCTAAAGAGGTGGAGGAAAAGAAAAATGCCCTTCCCAGCACAGTGATAAATACACTACTGAGTTTGATGTTTAAAAGCCATGTTAACTTTGCCTTTAGGAAATGCAGTGAAACACATTGGACTGCTTGGGAACAGCAATGAGGACAGTGTTGACATGGATGGTAATAACAGTGAGGAAAACTGGAAAGATTTGGGAACTTAAATTCTCACTCTTGACCTCTGTCCATTTTGCTCAGTGGTCTGTTCTGTTCCCAAGGTCGTCCCCCTCAGGCTGCTCTGGGCTGGGCAGACCGATCATCTCCTTTGGTAACTATTGCCCTGTGAATCAAGAATTGGTCAAATTAAAAGGCAAGCTTAATGACAAAAAGTTCATCACACATGGTTCCTGGCAAAGGTGTTCAAACCAGCAGAACCTCTCCTCTCTTACTCAAACAGAAGATCCTCAAAATCACTCTACCTTACAACAAAAGGTCCTTCACACAAGTCGCCTTTCAACATTTATTTTCATGGTTCAATTCATCTTCAGCACCTTCTCATCCAGACGTTCTAGGGTTTATTTTGGCTGCCTGTCCCACAGAAAACAAATTACGAAACACAGGCAAGCTGCACCTACCTCTCTGTAGTTGTACCTGAAGATGGGTACTACATCTCTGATAGTGGTTAGTATCTGCTTCTTTCTCAGGAGCCCCCCAGGCTTGATTACCACAAGACTTGATTTCCCAGAGCTAATGAGAAGGATTATTAAAACATCCTGAAAATTAAGAATAATTCACATAAATACACTTTACCAATTGTTCTGCTTTTCTGAAAGTCATGGGGGAAAAAAAGAGCTTTTATCTGTGTAAAGAAACAGCCTCCTCATTACTTGTCTTCTAATAGTCAATGTAGGGTAATCTGCATAACCAAATTAAAGCAGTTGACTTTCCTCATACTTACTTTAAGCACTTAGAACCATAAGACTACTGTCTGACAATTTCATGGATATATCTATATATATATTTGAAATTAATTAATAAGCTATTCGAATTAGTATGATTTGCATATTAGAAACTAATTAGAAAAGCAAGCTCCAGAATTTCAAAATCTTAGAATAGGTAGGAAATTAAGGGAAAAAACATGATAGCTGCAGGACTCATTTATTTAAAAAGTTACCTTGCCCTTATTAACTGTATTCAAAACAGGCTTTTGTTGCATAGGGGTATGGTAATATTTCCACTGAGGTCTGAGATCATGTGAAATCAGTGAAGTATAAATGCATATATATTGCATTTGGATGAGCTGACACTTGGTGTCTATTGGCCGCTATGAGTAAGTGCAGGCAGAAATGTAATGGCAAACCTCATTGCACATGTCACATTTTTCCTAATTCCCCTCATTGCAACAAATGAAATTTTAACTTCCCTGCTGCAGGAGAGTTCAGTCTCCTCTGCAGAGCTGTCTGAGCATCAGCATGTTATATTGCACTGGAACACCCAGAGCTTTTTCCAGGGAAATCACCATTTGCCCCAGTAAAGGCAGCATCACACATCTCAATTCCCTATTTTCCTGTAAGACGGTGCCCTTTTCTAATAGGCATTAAGTGATACCAAAAAAGCCTCCAGTGCTTCACCCAGATTAGAGCTATAGGGAAGCTCGAGCTTTTTTGTTGTTGTTGTTGTTGTTTCTGAAAGCCCCTTGTAACATTTTTTTCCCATTTTAAAATAGAAGGAAAATTTAAAGTTGAAAAACTTTCAGTAAAATATAATTTCTATTGAAATAATCAAGATTCAAAACATATGGTTCAGTAAAGTAAAAGCAGTTGAATCTGGCATTGATTTTTTTTTCTTAGTTATATATGATTTATAATGGAAATGTAAACCAAATTAAAATGTGTGAGGACAAAATGTGAGATTTCAACCTTAAATTTCTGAAATGCCTGTTTCAAAATTGGCATGTTTCTACAGAACATTTGACTTTCAGCATCAGCATTCTTCTAACAGAAAATATTTTTGCAGGGAAAACGTAATTTTGGCTAGTTTTATTCAAAAAGTTCCCAGAAATTCTCAGAGCTGCACACTTAAAGGAAGAATGCACAGTTTGAGAAGCTTTTCTGGTTTCTTTGTTTTTTGTTTTTTTTTCCCTGCTAATGATTTGATTTCACTGTAAGATTGTGGGAATTGACAATTATGCCATCTGCAATCCAGTAGTATTCCCTGTCAGAGAAATACCAGATATGTTTCTGCCTGGCCTTAAAATAACCTCATAGACTTTTGGTGGCTGGTGGGTTATCTCCAGGGTGCTTGTGATTAAAAACTCAGACAGCAGTGGCAGACAGATGGCTCTGGAAGGAGCTGTGGTAACTCCCCAATGCAATGGCAGACTATTACCTGCCAGCAGACAGGTTGATTTGAAACCTTGACTTTTTCCAGCTCTCCACAAAGACTTGTGCAGCTCAGCCCCCTGAGGTCACTTCAGATTTTTGACAGTACAAATACAAGAGGATCTCTAGTGTCTTTTGCCATGTCTCCATGACACAGTTAACTTCTAAACCTCTTTTTTTCCCATACTTTAATTAATTCTTGTTGTTCTTGAAACTCACAACCTTGCAGATACCATCTCAGTGTAACCACATGGGAAGGAAACATCTCCAGAAGAGCATTGTGGTCTGCCATTGCCATATTTGTGCTTTTAATTACCCCCCACATCTTACCTATGGTTTTGATGAGTTTATTTCCCCAGAATGTCTCTTTCCACCCTTCGTCTTGTGCCCAAAGTCACACATGCAGCATGGCTGGCTGAAGTAGGACTCTTGGAGGAGACCTCTGTGGACAAAGACCTCGATCTAGAAATCCTACAAATGCAAAGGAGTTACACAACACTTCAGCCTGCTCAGGCAAGCTCTGCAGAGTGGATTCTCAGAGGCACCCTTCCTGCAGTAAGGAGAAAAAAACAAGAAGTGAACATGTATCACCTTCCTCATGGGACAAGGCTGACAGACCAACTATCAAATTTCCAACAGATATGGCATCTTCAAGGGTAACTTTTAATTTTCCATGGTCAACAGCAATCAAGGAAATACCTTAGGAAACATCCATCACCAGCAACCAGCTGTTCCAAGCGGGCTCCCAAAAGCTTCATCCACGGGCCACAGTTTCCTCAGTGGAGAAATGCCATTACAGACTTTTTGTCACAAAAGGCAGCATAAGCACCTCTCCTGAGCACAACCACTCATTCTCCTAAGAAATATGAAGCTACTCTGTTATACTGTGGTGCCAGCATCTCAAATACACATTTCCTCTCATCTCTTCTAACCTAGGGCTATCAGGCATAACTAGAAGGCTGCAGTTGTACCTCTGCATTGACTGAGACAACTCCAGCAAAGCAATTATAACATTGTGCATTCAGCTGCTTAAATGCTCTCCACAACATAAAGGCTTCTTGCCAGAAGAGATTCCTCCCTACAAATGAGTGTTGTTAGAAAGTAAAATACTACCAGCAAGGAAGTTTTGCTCCTCAAACATCATGGAGAAGATCCGTTTGGACTTCCTAGCAAAAGCTGGATCCCCTCCAAGGGAGTTGAACTAATCTTCAGTGTGTTCTGTGACGTAAAAGAATTGCAGCCATCAGCAGTGCTGTCAATGGGAATGCTGCCTGCCTGTCCTGTCATCTCAGTGCAGTCAGGCTTCATCAGCTACTGAACAGCTACTGATACTTACCCAGCAGTCCAGGAGCCTCCATGGTTATATGGTTCAGATTTGCAGGCATTTCCAGGTCCTGCTTCTCTGGAGAGCCATTACAGTTTTCAGCAATCCATCCTAAAGGAGCTCAAACCTCCCAACATGGTCCTCCATCTCCAGTGTTCCACAAGGATGAGGTGGGATTAATATCTCTTCTCGGGAATTTCCTACTGAAACTTTCATTTGAATCTGCCTATTATCTTCCTTGTTTTCTTCCAAATCTTTATCCATAAGATATTCTAAGCCATGGATATTTCAAGGAACTTTGATACTACTGTGACTATACAAAGCCTTTTTGCTCATAATTTTTGCTGCTGTCTTTGCAGGTCTGAAAAGCCACACCATCCCTCCTCAGAATTTCAGAATGGATTGCATTACAACATAAATGCCCTACTATATTGACTCTGTTATATATTGCTCTTGAAAGATTGACCCTGGTTCTCCTGGAGTTCAAATGTTATCCTCTCCTAGCTTCCAAAGCACAACCCATTAGAAACTTTTCCTTGACTTGATGGCAGTATCAGACACCAAGTTGGATTTGTGAGACATTATGGAGGTTGAACAGGACCTAGAGGGGTTGTGTCCTTCACAAGTAGTCCCCAGCGAACCTCCCTCCTACCCAGGCAGAGCACAATTAGTAGGAACACAGTTACCTTATCCAGTGTTGTGGTCTCTGAGATTTTGAGTATCTCTCCATTGAATAAAACTGGCTTCTTTCCCAGAGACTTCCTGACCTGGGATCCTGACTTCATGATGACTTCCTGATGACTTCCTGACAAGCTTTGCCTTCCTTTTTTGTGCTTGTAGGTTTGCAGCAGCTGAAGCAATTTATCTGTTTAAAAAGCTGCTTTTCTGGTACACACTGAACATGAATGAGATATACGCAGGCAACAATATTCTGAGGAGGTTTTCAGACATGTTGCAGGGATCACTCAGTCTTTATCCTACTGAATTTTTGCTTGAGCTTCTAGAACCTTCTCTTCTCTTTCTTGGCCTCTTCTGCTCCTTAGCATCTCTGTTGCCTTTTTAAATATAGTGACATCAAAAGAAAGAAAGAAATACCCAAAGAGTTCTCATTGCACTCATCACCCCAAGTGTCTTTACACAGGTGCATCCTGCCTCAGACATTTCTTTTCCCACTCAGCCTGAAGGTTTCCTTCTGTATCACTCTAAATATGGCCTTGGACTTGTGATTTATACTTCAGATCCCTTTTCTGTACGAGGGAAACTGCTCAGAACATAATTTCTGACTGATCTCCCTGCTGTGGACCTTTCCCATTCAGTATGTTCATGTTACTCACGCCCCAAAAAAGAAGGGCAGGATGGAAGGCTTGAAGTTCCTTTGCAGGTTAAACCCCACTCTGCAGGAGCAGGGATGGCTGCAAATTAAACATTACAGACAAGACTGCTTTCTACTCAGTGGTGTAGCTTCTCCAATAGCTCTTTCAGAGACATTAAACAGATGAGGGTTTGTTTTTCCACATTGTTCTGAGATTTGCAGAAATGAAATCCTGTCCACTTCAGACGGGCAATAGACAGTGGGTTTAATTCCAAGTACTTGTCACCACGCCTCCCTCTCTGGGAACTGAGGTGACCACTACATTCTCAGGTGCCAGTTGCCTGTCCTTGTCCTAAAATTGGCATTCCCACATCACTGTCAAGGCTGAAGATTCTTGGATCATCTAGCAGAAGCTCTCTCAGCTTTAGAGTTCACAATGGCCACACTTGAAAGTTCCAGTAATGGGTTCTCGGGTACCTGTGCTCAGGTCCATGGGGTGCCCCTTTGGCACAGGTGGTGGGATTTGTCTCCTTTCTGAAACCTTTGTGGATACCAGAAAATGTATTCAGCAACCCAAAGCTGGAGGTTTATTACCCCCTCATGAACTCCCTCACTGTGCACAAGCATAGCAGGAACCTCAGCCCACAGTGCCACAGTTTGTACAAATCCCACCTGCCAGCATTAGCAGAACTTTTTCTGGGCTGCTTTTGAGCTTCTACCATAGGTAGGGATATAATTTGGTACATTTTTTACCACATCTTAAAACACAGCCCAGTTAGCTCAGGGAATAAGAGAAGGAATGACGATGAAGGCACAACATCCCACAGCACCTCAAAAGGCTTCTTCAGACTGTCAGTCACAGATGCACCAACACTGTCAGCCAGAAAGGATGGAGAATCCTGAAAATTTTTAGGCTTCCTTCAGTTATTTTGAAGGGCCTTTATACCTTCTACCAGGAATAAAGCAAGCAGCAGATTAAGGGTCCTTCTACTGTTAGAAAAGATGATTTGTGGAGCTAGAAAGAGGAAGGGGGATGGGACAGAGAAACACTTTGCTGGAAAGATGTTTGCCTAGCAGCACAAAATCAAAATCTATGCCCGACCTGTAAGAAATGTCTCTATGGGCACTGCTTCTTAATTTGGTATTCAAACCAACTTTTGCCTGTATGTGATCTGAAAACACAAGAGCAAACATGTGAAAGAGGAGGATAAAAGCAATGAAAGCTGACACTACCAAACCAATTAGTTAACCCAAATAATTAAATGAGTTGGTGTACGTGGGTTTTTAATTGCTCTCATTTGCCTGTACCACCAGATAGGCTGTGCATCCAAGCTACAGTTTTTCTTCAGGTAATACAATGCCAGCTTGATTACTGCAGCATCCTTGGAGAGCAGGAGCATGCTGCAGGAGTCCTCCATGGCACTAGTGGGAAATTCTGACACTGAAAGAAGAAGGAATACATCAGTTCCCACTTTGCTAAAGTAACAGACGGGTTTAGCATATGGTAGAGGTTAGGCCTGAAGGATTATGTTGCTGTTGAACTGAAGGACTCCCAGTAAAGACAGTTTTATTTAATTTGCAATTCTGCTTCTTACACCCAAGGATACTTGAAGCCTTGGGTATTTTTTAGCATTGCTTTCAGTATTGGAAATGGCCACAGAGATTAATCAAGGAATATCAGGCAGAGTGTCTGCAGTAATTTGACTCTTCCAGGCATGACCAGGGCTCGGCTCAGCTCAGTTCAGCTCAGCCTGGCCTCCAAGAACATATCCATTGTGTCCCTAGGACTTTGCTGTGAGGTGGGTGAAGGTAGAGTGAGCTAATTAGCTGCACCAACCCACTTCCCACAGCTGGTGCTGGGTGTTGTAGGCTTGCCAAGAGCTAGTGAGACTCTCCCAACCCATTGCCTCACCCAGAACAGTGTGTAAAGCAATGGGGATATATAAGCAGAAAGTGTTACTTTAGCACTGGGATATTATGGGTGTACAAATCAGATGGATGCACTAGAAGCTGGCTGGTCCCTATGCAGACATGGCCTGGATCTGAGTTGGAGACCTAAATCAGCCCCTGTATTGAACTCTTTGTAGTGATACAAGAAATGTTTTACCAGTTCAGTACCTCCACTGCCAGGGTGTCCAGCACTCAGGAGACGCTGGGTGTGACTCACATGTGGTGGTAGTGGAGAGAGCTTACATCAAATTCAGTGGCAGTTGTACCTACTTCTGCCACAGCCAGCCTTGATCCTGGGCATCCTAGGGCATAAGCCCAGCCTCTTGTGCATTTCTTTCAAATTCTCTTTTGCCCTCTTCTGCCATTTTGTTGCTCCTGTGTTAGCCAAGACCTAGTTTACTAGGGCTCTTGATTGGAGACTTATTACAGCTTATTTCTGTCTGCCTTTCTTTAAAGCCAGCTGAACATACCCAATGCTCTTCCTCTATGGTAAGACCGAAAATACAGACCACCCTCCCAGCTTCTGTGACACTCTTTCTAACACACTCCTTTTTTCTCTTCTCCGTGATCACAAGTTCTCTCTCCAAGCCCAGCCTAGTTATTTGTGCATGAAGCTGCCATGTCGTGTATTGGTGTGAGTCTGGTGTTCACATGAGCTGTGAATATGCTGCACATGTGTATCTCTTGTGCATCCTGAGCTTTCCTTTGGTCAAGTTAACTGTTGTTCTGCCTTCTAATGAACCACCAAGAGAGAACTGGACCTCTCAGATTTCTTGTTAGCCACAAATGATGTCCCTGTGTCACTATCAGTGTGACGCTGCATGAGTTTGCTGTGTGACTTCATGTCCAAGCCTCCAGAAAAGAAAGGGCTGGGACTCTGAAACTCCTCTTCAATGAGGTGATTCATTAGAACATTTGAGTTTGTGTTTTGCACATAAAAAAGAGTAAGTGGTGCAACGGTGCACAAAACACTGCTGCCTTGGTGTGACCAGCACCTCCCATACCAACCCCACAGAGCTGCAGTTACCCCAGTTTCTGGCTTGCCACTCTGCAGAACCTCCCTCCTCTGGCAAGGATACGCCTTCAAAAAGCTGGATGAAAGACAGGAGGAAGTAAGCAGGGCTACTCAAGCATCAGCTAATCTATAGCCACCTAGTTTTAAAATGACTGTAATCTTCTAAGGCATCGCTGAGTTTTTGGCTAAGTGGTTTGATGCCAGTAAGTTTCAGATTTGCATCAGGGAGGGATTTGTTCTATTTTATCTGCTGCTTAGATTTTTGCTCCAGGACACTAGGAGGGCAGAGATAAATTTCTACAGTAGCGGCCTCCTCTCAGAAAGGAAGGACAAAGGAATAGTAAAACTTCTGTCCAGATCCATGTCACAGCTTGCTGCCACCTAAGGAGCCAAGCCAACAAGAAGCACAGCAGGTAGAATAAGAAAACACTGGTTTTTTTAGTCACAACCACAGCAGGATTGCTGTCCACACAACCTTTAAATTTGAACCTCAGCTCTGTTTTAGATGGTATTAGAGCTTAGCTTCTATAGGACTCAAAGAGGTATTTGACCTTCGAGATATCCCTCTGGGACTGTAGTGTTGAGAGCACACAGTCCTTGCATAGGGACAGGGACAGAGCTGAGCACCAATCTGCTCATCCTGGCTCCGAAACAGGAGCACACAGGTACATATCTGCATCTGGACATTTAATCCCAGAAATATCCACCCGGGCTGCTGTGTGCCTTGAGTTTTATCAGAAGCAGACAAGCAAGCAGCCTCTATTTTCGCTGCCCAGTGGCAGGAAATCTAAAGAGTCTGTTCTCTCTTGGTTTACACAGTGGTGAGTGGTTAACAGCAGGGGTGATCTGCACTGTTTCTTCCTCCTAAATGTTGCTCTTTCGGGGGTGTTTAGACTCCAACTGCAGTCTTTGCAGCCTGGGTGGGGACAGAGGGGGGGTTTCCATGCACTTTGCTCGGCAGCAGGTCAAGTGGCAGGGTGACAGTGTTATCTCCCCCTGTGACAGGAGGTCACGTTCCCACAGTGCTGCTACCGGAAGGCACCAGCTCCACAGGATTTGCACAGTATTTTAGGGGGTTAATAAACTGGAAAACATGGCATTTGCTGTGCCCTTGAGCTAGGCAGCGAGTCCTCTGCCAAGGCCAGGTGAGCCTGCTGCTGCAGCAGCCTTCAGATGGATGTTGCCTTCACACATGTGAAGGCTGAGGAACGTCAGAGCTGGTTACAACCCCAGGGGAAAATGCTTAGGGACAAAGCAGATGCTGTGAGAAAAAACAGGCCAGAAGAAAGACTATTTTAAAATACTCTACGCTTAAACAGTAGCAGCGAAGCCAAAATAAAATGTTTTAAAAAAAAACAAAAGTCAGTGCGCAGACTGTGGGAAATACAAAGGGGTCATGAGAAATGAGAAAAGCCCAGCAGCAGCAGCAAGTGACCAGGGCTCAGCCTGCAGGAGCATGGCCACAGCTGCAGAAGGGCAGCCAGGCTGGCAGCAGCACCAGTGACACCAGCACACACCGTGCCCCCATGGGGTTTTGCACCCCAGGAGAAAATCTGGGACTTGCTCTTGTTTTCCAGCAGAGCAAGCAGCACGTGGCTGGTGCATGACACCAGATTCACTGCTGGCTGAGGCACTCACTGGGGTGAAACACCCCTGACAGGCCAAAAGGGAAAGTGTCCTTCTCCTCCAGTACAAGGTCAAAGGGGAATTGCTTATTTCCAATGTGAGGAGATTTGTTGGAGGGGTATAAGCACAACCTACCCCTAATCCCTGAAAGCCCAGGCAAACTGAAGGTAGAGGCTGATGTTGAGAGCCCCTGTAGAGTAGCCTCACCACCATGGGAGACAGGGCAGGCTTGAGCAGCCTTGGCCTGTCCCTGGGGTGCCGGGGAGTGGAAGCCCAGGGAGCAGTACCAGGACAAGGAACAGTGCAGTGAACCCTCGGCGTAGCGTCCTCTGTGGCCCAGGGCCCTCGTTCCTCTCGTGCTGTTGTAACTCCTGCCTCTGTGCCAATGGCTTCCAGAACGCAGAGGAAAACTCTCGCATCTCAATCACCTTCTTCCGACTCTTCCGCGTGATGCGTCTCGTGAAGCTCCTGAGCCGAGGGGAGGGCATCCGGACGCTGCTTTGGACCTTCATCAAGTCCTTCCAGGTATTCCTTCACTTGTCTCTAAGAAAAGACCTAACTCCTTTTGATTTCCCTTGGTGGCCTCTCAGGGAGCGGTTTCACCCAGTGCCTCAACTCAAAGGTGCCCAGGGACAAGCAGCATGAATGAGTCAAGTAAATGGAATGCCTGGGCATGAGTTTCATCTTTAAAGCATGGGCAATTGCTTGAGACCCTCCTGAGCAGCCTTAATAGTTCAGTTCAACTCAATTACTGCCTGTCTGTAACCCTTCAATCCCATCTTTTTTTTTTCTTTATTTGAGCTGTATTTCATATGTGTAACTTTAAGTGAAATACACCGCTATGGGGGGAAGGCCTGGGTCTCAATTAAGTTTCCTTTAAGCCTTGTTTTGAGGATTTCCACTGAGTATTAGAGGTGTGTGGCCTCCATACTTTCATCCAGGAAGAATTCACCTTTTTAGCCCTATTCTTTTGAGCTGGTAACAATGCCAAGTTATTAAATTGCTGCTGCTTTTTTTTTCCCCTGGATACAGGTTGCATTTCAGTGGTAGGTAAAGTTCCAGAGTAGATAGGAGGAAGTGAAGGAGACCAGAATGGATAAGAATCATCACCTTTGGAGGAAAAAAAACACCACAGTTATTTGCTAGGAAAAAACCTAGCCACGTGTAGCAAAATGGCAGAGATGAAGCATGGCATATTCCTGCATTTTAAAAGTACTTGACCTGGATTTACTGGAGCAGCACAACCTGAATGTTATCTGGCACATATCCAAAGGAAGTGGCAGAGAAACACAGCACAGGAATACAAATGATGGCAAAAGCATGAAAGAGTAACTTGTGCAACACACAAGTCTTGAAACAGCAACTATACACCCCTCAGACTGAGGCTGTAAATGGTCAATAGCTTTTGTATTGACTCAAATGGAAAAAGAACTGACCCACACTTTAAAACTTAAGCCTCACCAGTGACAACACAAACTGAGACCAAAGCCTGCAGTGCTGCATCTCATTGCAACTTCTGTCTCCTCTCAGCAGAAGTAGCACACGTGCACACCAGGGATCAGCACGGACTTCTTCCAGTGCAGCTCTCAATGGTCCCAGTAGCCAGACCACCAGGCTGATGCAAAGCACTCATTTTGCACACTCCTTGACTGCCAGAGGACCTAACCCTGCACAGCAGGTTGCTGACACATCCATACCACAGTGGCTTTTTCCATTGCTTTCAGAGTGCCAATTTCCAGGTTGTTATTTGAGCAGTGCTGCTGGGAACCATTTTGTTTGCATGCGTAGGAATGAGATTCCCTTGGCACAGCTCAGCCAGCACTGATGCAGGGGACGGAGTCAGAATTTCCAGTTCCTGCTTCTCCTCCCCTTGCCCCTGTACCCCTCGAGCCTCTTTAGCAATAGCTCGCCCTGAACTGAACTTGTCATGGCTCATGGCTGGAGAGGAAGAGGTGGATGGGAAAGGGAGCACCTGGTACATCCCTCCAGTGACCTTCAGACCTCTTTAATTGGAGAGTCACTTCAGGCAGGGTTGTAGGGTGGTGGGAGAAAGCAAAAAGGGAGGGATCTTCCACAGCGGGGGGGGAGGAAGGCGGCACTGCAAGCTAGTGCCTTTTCCCTTGAAAGCCTTTAGCCATTTATAACATGGAATTGTCTGCTCCAAGCTCCTCCTCTTGCAACTATCGGGAGGCTCCTTTGGTAGCTAAGAATAGCCACTGTGCCTCAGCCACTCCCACTGACAAAATGTGGGATCCCAGCAGACTTTGGCACAGGCTCTCCAGTGTCCCCACATGCTTCCAGGAAGCATCTCTGCTCACCCAGGGCAGCCTAATAAGCAACGAACTCATGGAGTTATATCCCGTGGTCACTTGCACGTGCCCTGGGCATGGCATGAAGCACTGACGTACAAGCTGGGGCACTGGTCAGAGTGGTGGGAAAATGCTAAGCGGGATTTCCATCTGCAGAGACAGCATCAGGGTCAGCCTGGGGAGTGGGAGGAGTAGGAAGTGAGAGGGTGCTGAGGGCACAGCAGGGCCGTGGGAATCACAATGACAAAGTGGTAACGCCAGGGAAGGACAGAGCCAGAGGAGGACAGAGACAGAAGTGTAGAATATGGGAGGTGGAGAGCTGAAGGAGCCATGGAGAACAAGGGGCAGGGATGAGCAGGAAGGTGAGTTAGCGGAGAGGAATGGACTGAGCAGAAGAACATGAAAAGGAAGTGAAGGGGCAGACAGACAGGAGAGAAGACACTTTTCTATCCCCATTTGGATAGGAAAATCAGAAGTACGATCAGAAAACAGAAGTACTGTTAAGGTTATACACCTCAGGTCCTGTCTGGACATTATCCCAGGAGCCCTTAGGTGTTGTGTGCATCAAGTCCCAATTAAATCATCAAAAAATGTTTGGAGCCCAGTTCTGAGCTGGTGGTCTCTTCAGTGACATTGTGGGGTAAACATAGCAATTTGTCTGGCCCCCTAAAAAGACAAAGGAATCTGTCCTGAGACTCAAGATGGTGATTATAGACATTGTCTAAAGGATTTGATTATTTTTTGCCACTTTAATATTCAGATCTCTGAGATTATTTATGCAGATCTTGGTCAAATCTCCATGGTGGCCAGTGAAAATATTCCCTCCATTTTTCCTGCAGGATTTAGTTTTGTTGAATTTAGGATTACAGAAGGGTTTGGGTTGGAAGAGACCTTAAAGATCACATAGTTCCAACCAATCTGCCATGGGCAGGGACACCTTCCACTAGACCAGGTTGTTCAGAGCTCCATCCAACCTTGAGCAATCCCAGGGATGGGGCAGCCACAGCTTCTCTGGGCAACCTCTTCATGTCTCACCCACCCATATAGTAAATAATTTATTCCTAATATTTAATCTAAACCTGTCCTCTTTCAGTTTAAAACCATCACCCCTTCTCCTATCATGGCATGCCCTTGAAAAAAATCCCCCTATGTCTTTATTGTAGGTCCCCTTTAGGTATTGGATTCTCTAGATTCTCTCTGGAGCCTTCTCTTCTCCGGGCTGAACAACCCCAACTCTCTCAGCCTGTCTCCATAGCAGAGGTGCTGTAGCCCTCAGATAACGCTGTAGGTTCATTTTATTCTGTGAAATTGGGTGTTCAAAATCTAGATCAGGGACTGTACTCACATTTTGAGAGTAAACGTGCCCACCCATTTCCTCTGAAGCAAGTTCTGACAGCCTCTGGTCTGAGTGCTAGATATTTCAAAAGATTCCTGCTCAAAAGCCTAAGCGTACAAAGTCCTGAGCGCTTGATTCCTGACAGTGGTGGAGGAAACCGGCAGCACTCAGCACTTGGCTGATTGCGCTGACCTCTGCCTTGGGAGGCAGCTCTGCATATCAGGGCTCTGCATTTCCTCTTCAGCACCTGATCTCTGACACTCAGTGCATGGCAGACACCATCAGGGACACCTAACACTGAACAGGAAAGGTGCTGTAAAGTGCTGCTTCAGGTACTTAGGGTGGTACCACCCCTTGTAGCAGAGCCTTGAATTAAGATTCTGGCAGCTGTCTCATCTTTTATTTCCCCATACTGGATCCAGGGAAATATCACATGGCCATTAGTGCCAGAGTAATGCCGGCTGTGAGAGCTTTCTCCTCCTGGTAAGCAGGTGTAGACGCTATTTTTCCCTCGCTTTCCTGGCTCGGTCAAGGGCGGGAGTGACAGGAAGGCAGCGGAGCTCCATCCATCCATCCATCCATCCATCCATCCATCCATCCATCCCCCATGGCACAGAGCACACCCAGCCTGCTGGGCTGGGCGGGCAACCAAGCGTGGGCCTGTAGAGGCATCTAGTGGCCACCTGCCCGCACTACAGAGCCAGGCTCTGTGGTGTCCCAAAGCCAGCAGCACGAACCAGGCAGAGACACAGTGCTCTCTTTTTTTCTTTCGTTTCCAGGCTCTCCCCTATGTGGCTCTTTTAATAGTGATGTTGTTCTTCATCTACGCTGTGATTGGGATGCAGGTGAGTGATGCTTAAAGAGCTCGGCTGTGTCTGTCTTCTCCTGCTAGAGCATGGGAGCTGGCTTATAGGGTAACTAGATCAGTGTGTGGCTGTGGGGGCTTACAGCAATGTTTTCACCCAGTAAAGTAAGATGGCAGCTAACCTTGGCTGGAGAGCATCTTCTGACTGAGTACTTCCAACAACAGCACAACATGCTCCAGAAAAAAAGCAAGCAAGCAAAAAAGAATTGACCCATTCAATGGCAGAACACAATATGCAAACAGTAAAAAGACGATGCCTGCCCTCTGCATTCTCAAAGGACTATCCACTAAGAATTGCTTGTTGGTTCAAAACAGTTTTTCAAGTGGGCTTATGTCCACAGTGCTGCACTGAACAAACCAAAATGTTCTCTTGCATCTCTTTCACATTGGCATAATTTCCACTGAATTTTAAAGAGCAGCTTTTGATCTACACCCATGAAGGTAAATATGGGATCAGATGTACCAATGTACCAATACTCAGAGTTTCTCCAGGAAGCTGCAACAATACATCTTACTTAGTTTGCAAAATGGGCTTGGAATCATCCTGAGCATTCACCTGTGCAAGGAACTGATGTTGCACAGACACCATTGAAGACAACACGTGATACAGACACACTGTGACAGTCCCAGCCTCATTTGCTGTGCTGCTTTTCAAGCTAAGCTTCACTTTCCACTTTGGTGTTAATCAAAGTTCTCAGACAAGTCAGCCATCTGGGGCCAGAGGCCACAGTATAGAAAGGCATGGCGTAATTGCTTCCAGAGGTTTTCAAAAATGACAGGCTTCTTGGTTTCACAATGACAACAGAATTGGTAATGAAATTCATCTGACCTCTGTGACCTTGTTTTAATTTGTTTCCTGTTATTATAATCACATGTTTTCACAGACTCCATCTACCCTGCCCCACCATGAAATACAAAATTAATGTTTTCCTGAATTATCACAGGTTATCTCAGTAGCCTCAGTAAACATGGCTGTCATTTACTCTACTAAGCTCATACTGTAAACTTGCCAGTTTTGCCTTTAATACCTAAGATGGCCAAGATCTTACAGAATTACCTATGCTATACATAAAATCACTTCAGAGTATTCAGCTGGTATTATAATGTTGTACAAAGCATTATAAGTGGCTTCCAAGCACCCACACAGATGGGGTCTACAGTGATCAGGGCACTGCCGTGGTCAGATGCTTTATTCTCTATTTCTACTTCTTTTTCTGTCAGCTTGTTCTAAGTTACCTATTTAACCCTTGGCTTACATTCAAGCCTCTGTTTAAATCATCTCAGCAGCCTGAAGACCACACATCTGTCTTCCCTTAAGAAAACCAACCTTTTTTTTCATTTTCCCTGTTTGCCCAGAGCGAGCCCACAGACCTGTGATTATCACTTTTTGTCCAAATGGTATCTGAGACATTTTGTGTGCAGCTCTCTTGAACATGCTGACACATAGAGTTCCCTCACACATAGGGACATATAGGAAGGAAAATCATCCCTCACTTCATTAAGCAGCCACCATGAAAGACTGGATGTACCAGATCTGATAAAAATATCAGAATTTCCCATATAAAGGAGACCTACTACTTTATGTCAGCAACTGCCACAACTTGGAGCGTTCAAGCCTCACTACCTAATGTGCTCAGGTGGAAAAAATCCAAGTTGATGCTGATGGATGAAGCCACTCATACGATGGCCCAGGAGACACAGATTGGAGGAACCTCCACTTTCAGCTCCTCCCAGGTACCTAATGCAAAACACCCACAGCAGCTGCTGCCAGTGCCTCCTGTGCGAGGGAAGCTGCAGGGTCCAAAGGAAGATCATGGGAAGCTCCCTTACCTACATTTGCCTGAAATGAAAAATATGGGCTGCCTCAGCTCAAACTCAGTGCAGCTGGGGCTGTCAGTGCTGCCTGTGGCGTGGGGCTGGCCTCATGCATCCATGAGGAACCCCTGAGGAAAGCTGCCATGTGCTGACCCTCCCTCCCGTCTGTCCCACCATTGTCCCCATGCTCCTCTCCACGTCGTTGTTTCTCTTGGGGTGCTAATTATCAGTGACATTTCCTTGAAAAGAAGCTCGTTGTCCTCTCAGAGCTGCTCTGCTCCTGCTGCTTGTTTCAGCTACAGAGAGATTACAGCTCTCAGCCCCCCGAGACCTCTGCCACGTTGTTATCAATGGGGAATAAATAGTCCTGGCAATGCTGTGCAGAGACCTTTCTGCCACACACTGTTTGTTAAGCTCTCAGTACCACTGCCTGAAAGTACCACAGCTATCCAATATTTTTTAAAGAAGCCTGGGGACACCAAAGATAGGCTCCTAAAAATGTTTGATGATGATTGCAGGCTTCATGCCATGCACTAAGGGGTGGTATGGGAGGAAGCTCCAGAACATCCTTATCTGGGCAGATCTAGTCATCATCTTCATGCTCCTGCATTCTCGGAGGAACCCTGAAACAGCTGCTGATGACAAGCATGACTGTAGAAGGGCAGGTAATCAGACAATTACAGATCCAAGGCAATGCATTTACATTGTTTTGTGAAGATCCAAGGACCCCCACAGTGATGGAAGCTCAAGGCTTTGCAGCTTCTGGATTTTTGCTATCATTTCCTCCTGATGAAGATAGATAAGCAATGAAGGAAGGAGCCTTCTCTTCTGTCTTACTGATTTCTTTCAACTGGACTCCCTTCCCAAATGAGTGCCATTTAAAACAAGGCCCCATGTCATGTATTCAGTGTACGAATAAGGAAGGGCACCTAGTTTTGACACAAGAAGCTTCTTATTAAAAAGTTAGTGCTTTTCTGCTGATAAAGCAGAAGCCAAGGAAGCAACAATATATAAAAAAGACACACAGAAGAGTTTATTTTAATAAAAGAGCATATTCCATTAAATATCGGAGTCAGGGTGAGGCCAAGAGCTATGGGTGACAAGAGGTTTGGGGATTTTGCTGGGCTAATCTGAAAAGACTTCTACTTTCTGCCAGGTATTTGGTAAAATTGCGCTGAACGATACCACAGAAATCAACCGCAACAATAACTTCCAGACCTTCCCCCAGGCAGTGCTGCTGCTTTTCAGGTGGGTGTATGACAGCTCTGGATTGTGTCAGTCTGGGAGCACGATTCCTCTGCTCTCGGGCACAGCTTATCTCCTTCTACCATATCATGTTGCTAAGGTGAGTAGCAACATTTTGTCCTTCAGCAGGGGAGCCTGGGAATTATGTCAGATGGAATGACCAGTCCATTAAGTCTCTTGTACCCCAGCAGCTCACTTTGGTAATGCTCAGTGCTGGGGAGGGAGACAAATCCTCCTACACATAAGGAAGGTAGCCAGTTTTCAGTGCTCTCCAAAACTGATATGCACCAAAAACTTATTTGTTTCAAATCTGGCCAGTGTGACTCCTAGCAGGGAAAGGGACATGATGAATTCATGCTTAGGCATGACCATGCCCAGCTCAGCTTATCACATCATTCTACTCCAGCTGGGGCCAGGGAGGGGTGCTGAAGGGGTGGGAAGTTGGCACAAATTCAACACTGTTGTAACTTTGAAGGACTTTTTTAGGTGCAATCTACAGCCATGCCACACACACATCCATGATTCTGGTTGGAACGTGACAGCCCCATACCCACAGCAGCCAAAGCCAGTCAGAAATGATACACTGAGGATGGCAACAAAGCCAAACAGAGGAGCAGGATATGCCAGGGGATGTCAAAGTCATCAGCCTAACTTGCTCTTAATTGACCTCAGCAGCAAAATTCCCATTAATGTTCATGGGATCAGGAACAGGTTGCTAATGTTCCAGTCCTTGTCACATCCAAGGTCACTGATGTCATCCCCTGCCCTTTGCCTTGCCCAGGTGTGCCACAGGTGAGGCCTGGCAGGAAATCATGCTGGCATGTCTCCCAGACAAGAAATGTGACCCGGAGTCAGAGCCAGCCAACTCCACAGAAGCCGATCACTCCTGCGGCAGCAGCTTCGCTGTCTTCTATTTCATCAGCTTCTACATGCTCTGTGCCTTCCTGGTGAGTCCACCCAACCCAAACCTTCCCTGGTGAGTCCACCATCCCTCTGGCAGACTGAGCCTCTGCTTCCCCAGATGTCAGCATTGCACAGGACAATGATCTCAATGAGGGGAAATCTCCCCAAAGGGTCTTTCCCAGCAGCACCTTTCCAGTGACAAAACCCCTTCCCTGCCTCACTCCAGCTCTGCTTCCAATCCCAATCCTTTGTGCACAGCAAAGGAGCACTCTTCCTCCCTCCCCCTCAATGAGAAAACCAAATTAGTGCATTGTGGGCTGTGCTGAGGCTAGCAACGCCTCAGCCACACTTCCCACCTTCCCTCCTACCTTCCTTCTGGCTGCTGAGTGGGTTTTTCCTCCCCTGCCAGCAGCAATGACTGTGAGAATACACATATCCCACTTGCATCTGCTCTGTGCTGGCAATGCAGCACTGCTCAGAGTGACAGCACATGCTCTGCAGCTGGCAGCAGTGCCCAAAACTCTCCCAGTGAACAGCAGCAACATTTTAAAAGTTTTGGTCTTGGGCCAGAAGAAAGGACTTTTATCTCAGCCCCACTGCCTATTGAAGATAAATCCCACCCCATTCTGTCAGGCAAAGATACAGGTAAACAATAAGCCACAACAGCACATCTAAGAATTCAGCAAATTTGTGCCTCATCCATTCAGCAGAGAAGAGAAAAATGTAACCAGCTGAGACTATTCTGTCTCTGGGCTCTTCCCATTTAAACTGGGGGGCAGCATGGGGAAAGAAAGATGCTAACCCAAATGGCTTCCTAGTTTTGTGATTCCAAATCCAGACTTAAATGGAGAATCTGGTAAAATTTGCTGTTCCTTGCCTCATCCATCACATAATCTCTGTCCTTGTTTGCAGATCATCAATCTTTTTGTAGCTGTTATAATGGATAACTTTGATTACCTGACACGGGACTGGTCCATTTTAGGACCACATCACCTGGATGAGTTTAAAAGGATCTGGGCAGAGTATGACCCTGAAGCTAAGTAAGTAACCCAGTCTGGATATCAGAGCTCCTTGGGAGAACAGGCCCATTATTTTCTCTTCTCTAGACCCAGTGCAGTAAGTGCCACGTTCCTCCTGCAGGAACACCCTTTTTTTTTTTTTTATTTTTTTTTCTTTTTGTACAAAACTCCTAAAATAGATATCACCACAAGGTACTGCTGGTGAATTCATAAGCCCAAAGTGCAAGGAAACTCAAAGATATCTCAGCATTTAGGCTGCACTGTTCCCTTTCAGGCCATTGTTTTACTTTCTATGAGGGAGATACAGACTTAGTGAGGGGAAGCAGGAGATTGAGAAAAGGTGATTACACGCCTGGTTTATTATTGCATTTGTTTGGGATATTGGGATGTGAGTCTTCTGCTTGACTTCATACTCACAGCAGAGCTGCTGTGCTCAAATTCCTGTTTTTTCATATGTCATATATGGCCATCTCAACCTCTACATTCACATGGCTGCATTACATTGTCTGAAGGGTTATTTACAACAGCAGACTTGCAGGAATTTAAAATTACACCACAACAACTCACATCAGGGCTTAACTGACATTCAGTATTATATGCTCTGTTTGACACATGCTTAGGCTTAAAGAGCATTTAGATCCCTGTAGCATTACTGTACAGTTAACAATTGTAATTGCAAAGCTCCCTTCATAATGCAAAAGCCATGGAAAGAGATTTGGGTGTAAACTAAAAGCAGATCTCTTTAGGAGACGTAGTGTTGAGATTATTCTGGGCTCAGGTTCTGCCATATGTGGATGTGGGTGTGTCACTTTATGAGAGTGATACATGAATTTAAACACTTCTTCCAGTTCAGGGTAACTTCCCCGGCTGGCAACTTTTAATATGGATGGAGAATAAGCACAGACTCCTAATAAAAACACTGTTTATTAACAAAACAGACACTACTGTTTATGCTTGCTTGAAGGCTAGACTGCAGTGGCTGAAGCTGTATAATAGATAGCCACACAGTTCAGATGGCATCCTGTTCCCCACTGATTATAAATGGGAAGCCCTTTTATTCCTCTTCCCCATCCACGTATCATGACCCTCTGGCTCTGGTAACCTTCCTCCTTCCATGAGAGAATTCTTCTTTTGAGATGCCATTTACCAAACTTAAGAGAAACCCAGCTGCTGCTGTGGAGGAAATTCAGTACTTTGTGCTCACTCTAGTGACACCCCAAAGCATAAACAAATATTAAAAGATAGTAGCTTGGGGCTATTTATGTTGGAGGCAAACCACAAGGAAATAGACTCTTATACCTCTCTGCCTGCTGTAGGCCTCAGCCCAACAAATAGATAAGTAGATATTTATTTCGAGCAGGTAATTGATGGGAAGAGAACCCCAAATTGTCTGTGCACTAAGAAACTTCAACACTGAAAAGGCAGAGGTCAGTTCTTGCAAGTATTGACTCAAGTATGACTGACAGCTGGAATTTCCACAGTAGTAGAAGTTACATGAATGCTGGGCAAATCCTGCAGAAGGCACCAAATGCAAGAAGCCTGAAATAATACTTCAAGCTATGCCTGGACTACAGGGAGCAGCAGCATGGGGCTGGAGAGACCTTAGTGACACTTTTAGCTGTAGCTGCACTCTGCAGGTGGGTCAGCAGCTCAGCCCAGTCAGGATGCAGCCCTCACTGAGCTTTCTTCCTTAGGGGACGGATCAAACACCTGGATGTTGTGACGCTGCTCCGGCGGATCCAGCCCCCGCTGGGCTTCGGGAAGCTCTGTCCTCACCGGGTGGCTTGCAAAGTAAGGCATTGCAGCTCAAGGGAGGTTGGGCTCAGAGCAGCTAAACCAGAGAATCAGTCAGAGAATATAGAATGGTTTGGCCCCAAAGGCGCTTTAAAGACCATCTAATTCCAACCTCCATGCTTGGGCAGGGCTGCCTTCCACCAGACCAGTTGTTTTACACTAAACAGCCTGCCTTGGCATTTTCTGCCTGACCCTGCCTCACTCACTGGGCACATCCCAGCTCACCACTCAAGAGGCAGAGCCAGCAACAGCATGTCTGGACAACTCCTGGGCTGCCCTGTGCCTCTTACCAGCTCCTCTGAGCTGCAACCACCCAGTCAAGGGCTGGAGGGTCACCAGCAGGTAGGTAGTGCACTACTCAGGGCCATCAGCCTTATGTCTGGTTAGGAGAGCCCATCTGTGCTAAATACAGCTCTCAAGTACCAAGAATACACATCTGCTTGTACTGTCCAACACCCATCTTGAGACAGATTAGGAGAGATAGAAATAACAGGGCATTCTCATTGTATAACCAAACCGCAGGCCATGGATATTCACATAAGGGGGATGGTAGGTCTGGAGGATGTCACAAGGACATAAGGAAGAGCATGCTTCAGTCCACATGTGGCAGTGTGATTGTTGTCTTTCTTCTCTTCATCCCACAGCGTCTTGTCTCCATGAATATGCCACTGAACAGTGATGGGACCGTCATGTTCAATGCCACTCTCTTTGCATTGGTCAGAACAGCACTGAGGATCAAGACAGAAGGTGAGAAGCTTGCTGACTGCAAGGATACAAAGGTGTTCATGCCAAGGTGTCCTGAGCTGGAATAAACCAACAGGGACATCTTGTTCAAAATGATCCAAATTACTCCTATGCAGCACATGGGACAAAAAGCTCTGTAAAGAGGTTTGGAGGAACAATATCTTCTAGGGAAAGCACAGTGTTTCCCCCTGCCTAGGAAGCCAGTGCTTCCTATAGTATCATCTCAAATTACTGATCACATTCTTCACAGTGGTCTGAAAGTTTAAAGTTTTAGATCAATGTCTTCTCACACAGGAATTAGGAGGACAAAGGGCAAAGAAGCCTCCTCTTTGTACCCATCTGCAGAACTCAGCCACTTCTTGACTGCTGTTTTCACTGATCTTCCTGTCCAAGGGAGAACAAAGAACTTGGACTGGAGGGTTTCATCTCACAAAAGCTCCTCCTGTGCTTCCATTAGCATGACTTAATATTACATTGTAGTAACAGTGGTGTTGTAAAGAGAGATGAGAAGTAAAGGGACTGTTAATAGCTTTGCATAGACAGCAGGTATATTTGAGGAAAACAGACAAGATTTGGGGCTCAGCTTGTCCTTTTTGTTGCACTCTGTCACCTGCGTAATGAAAGATATTGGTCCTGAGTCAAAGTCTGGCTTCATGTATTAATGAGATGCATTAAAAGAGAGTGTAGATTTGTGATTCACAGCTAAACACCTCTGCCTCAGGAGTGGCTGCATTACATTTCAGGTATGGGGAAGCAGAGACCAGCAGAATTCTACCTCACTGTGCCAGCTGTACAGCTGAGCCTAAAACCAGTGTCAGAATGAAAAAAATATATATTAAGGCATTGAAAGTTGTGCTAAACAGAATATGACTATAGCACAAGAGACTCTCCTGAGGAAAAAGCCACCCACAATCCCTGTAAGATATCTTGTGTCTTATGAAACAGAAACCCAAAAAGGACTCATTTTCTTATCTATCTGAGCCTCAGACTCTTGGAGGCATTGACAGTGAACTCCTGGGAAACCATCTAAAGCCTCAAACTGCTTTCATTCTTGCCTTAGGATCTTTTAAGTAGTCAGTGCAGGAGTTTGGAATTAGCCCTGCTGAGTAAGATTTCTGCCTTTGATGCTGTCCATGTGTTGCATCCTCAGCAAGTTATTCAGTGTCCCTATCTTCACTTCATCCTATTATAAAAACTACTGCCATGCAGACCCTTAGTGCTGGGGAGAAATAAGAAAAATTACAGGAACAGCACCTTTAGGAGGACAAGATAGTAGTTTCAGACTCCTAGAGAGAGAAGAGAGGGGTTTGAATGTACATAAGAAATAAAACTGAAGGTGACTCATTTGAGAGGGGATGGGTATCTAGAAGGAAAGTCACCTCCCTACCCAGAGATAACTATGCATATTTAGGAAGAAGACCTCTTGCTGTGAGGGAGCTTTAGGAATGGTCTGAGCCTCTCTTGGCCCAAAACTTTCCACTACTGAAAACACTCTGATATTTACCTCCTGATATTTCCATGTCAGACATTAAATTGCTCCTCTGCAGGATCTGCTTAATTCCTGTCTCTGATGATTTTCACCCTGCAGGTAACCTGGAGCAAGCCAACGAAGAGCTGAGAGCAATAATTAAGAAAATCTGGAAGCGCACCAGTATGAAGCTGCTGGACCAGGTGGTGCCTCCTGCAGGTGGTGAGTGCATGATCTTGTCCCTGTCCCTGAACCTCTCTGTTTTTTTCCCTCACCTGTCCTGTCCTAATGCACCTCGTGATCATCAGGTGGAATAAGGGGCACAGACTTTCTTTTACAAGCTATCTGTATTTCAGATATCTGATTTCAGATCTGTATTTCAGCCTATCAGGCTGAGTTCTGTTCTATACTAACATGAATATCCTGTTCCTACTGCTGAGAAATCAGGGAAAAAAAAAAATGTGCATAAATAGGTGTTGGTGCATAGGCATCCAGTATGGCATTCACTGACTTTCCAGTTGGCCCCATGGGCACAAAACAGCACTTGGCAGTCAGCCAACAGAAGCAGACAGGTCCTGAGCCTGCTCTGAAGTCAGTGGACCATGTCTTCTAAAATTTCCAGTGGGTTTGCAGACAGGAAGAGAGCTACCTGGAGAAAAACAGTCCACATTTTGGCTGGCTGACGCTTTTTATTGTGTGGGAACACAGCTGTGACTGCATTTCAGGGGAGAGGTGATCTTCTCTGCTAACTCATACCCATGTTAGGCAAAAGGAGGCAGAATTCCAGTGCAGAGAAGGGTCAGAGCAGGCCTGGGATGGATGATCAGTCAGAGGCTGTTGGCTGTTGTGAATAAGTCTTACCCCAGGCTGTCACAAGACAGCAGCATGTGTTGACCTAGACTGGGAGGCTGCTGCTATAACGAGATCCTTTGTGGTTAAGCAACACCAGAGACTGCAAAGGTTAGATGTGCTCCTGCTGCAGGGATTTTGTGCCAGCAGAGCCAATCTGCCCCAATGCCACCTGCACCTCTCCTCCTGACTATTCACAGCAAGCTCTGGCTGTGGAGCAATCCCTTCCTTCAGCCCTGCATCCTGATGTCATAAAAAGCAGAGATGGACAGCACCCAGTGTTTCTGCAAGATTTACATGAGCAAATACATGATAAATCAGCTGCTTATTTAATTTATTTTTTCCCCCTCCCCCCCCCCCCCCCCCCCTTGCAGATGACGAGGTGACCGTCGGGAAGTTCTACGCCACTTTCTTGATCCAGGAATATTTCCGGAAGTTCAAGAAACGTAAAGAGCAGGGGCTGGTGGGGAAGCCCTCCCAGCGCAATGCACTGTCCTTACAGGTGACAAGCGGGCCCCAAGTGGACCGGGGTGGTACAGTAGAGACAGGTGGCCCCACTTCCCTCTTCAGCCATTCTGGGGGTTGCAGTGGGCTATCCCTACTGGACAGGAGTTTGTAGACCCCTTCAATTATTACACTGATCCTTTTGGACAAATAGCTGTGTACCATGGGCTCACAATCCCTTGGCTCTGGAAATGGAAGGAACAGGTGAGGCATAATCACAATTTATCAATAAGCCAGTAATATTTGAAATTTGTGATCCTCTTAGAGAACTCACATGAAGTGTCCTACAGACATTTGCTTACTCCCACATACATTTGACCCATTCTGAGTGCATTGCTGCCAGGAGGCAAAATCACTTAAAAAGCAAAAAGCATACCTGGATGCCAAGGCCATCCAATGGACAGGACTGTAAGAATTGGGATCTGTTCCCCACTGTGATACATGTTTACACAGTAGATTATCAGGCTGTGCGACAGAAAGAGAAAACCCCATTGACTGTACAAGCAGGACTATTTATGTCCCTCAAGGATACATTGAGAAAAAAGGGTGACTCTGGAATTTCAGCAAGTTGAAAAGTGCTGTGATGTGGGCACAGAAACAGAATGAAGCCTCAGTGTGCCCACCCCTTACCACCCTGGATGGACTCTTTGGAACAGGCTCCAGTCAGTAATGTGTTTGAGGACTTTGCAGGTCCAAATGCCAGAAGCTTAGTTACTAAATCCACATTTAGGTTGCTGATAAAAAGAAGAGATTTTCTGAGGGACCAGAGTACATGGTTCAGCTGGCACTGTGGCTGCTTTAGAGCGTCTGGTTGTGGATCTGAGAACGCAGAGTTGAAAGCACACAGACCTGCTTAGTCAAGCCTGTGGATTTATGTCTATATCCTGCTGTGATGAAGCCAAGGACTTGCAACAAACATTCCTTGGTTTGCATTGCCAAGAGTTTCTCTCTCGGAGGTGGAGATGAAAGAACAGGGTTTGTTGGTGTTTCTCTAGGAGCTGGGGGTGCTATGTTAACTAAACGGACTCCACAGTGTTTAGGAAGAAATGGCAATGCTGTTATCTCTCCTGTGCCCACTCGGAGATATGAAGCTCTATAGTTTGCTGTTTTGCAGGCTGGTCTACGCACACTCCACGACATTGGGCCGGAGATCCGACGAGCAATTTCTGGAGACCTGACAGCTGAAGAAGAGCTGGACAAGGCCATGAAAGAAGCTGTTTCTGCTGCCTCTGAAGATGATATCTTCCGGGTAGGTTCCAAACAAGTTTGTGAGCTGAGGCTGAGCTCAGAGTGTTCATTCTGCGTTTCAGCTGAGCCCTCCTTGTTGTGTAGATCTTACTAGAAAACAGTGGTGGACCTAGGTCCTAAATGAAAGGTCCAAAGGTCTTTGCATAGTTTTATCCCAATTCCTTCTCTTTCTTTCAAAGGAAACTTCTCACTGGAAGATTCCCTCATGAAACCTAAATTAAAGAACAGATCAGTGCAGGCATCTTGCAATCTGCAGAGCAGCAGCCAGGCACACTTTAGTGTTTTGTTCTCTCAGTGGCACTGGTAGCAGCCTTCCAAAAAGTACACCAGGACCCAATAGAGCTCCTATGGAAGGAGAAAATTTTCTGACCAACTTAGCTGAAACTTTTCTTTCTTATTTCATTCCTGCTTCTTATAATTGTTTTCTTTGGTTACTTTTTCTCTCCTTTGGCCTTTTCCTCCTTTCTTTACAGGAAGATGCTATCAATCCCTTTCATTACCCACCATCCAAACAGTACATAACTGGCTCATTAAATTTCTCTTCATTTCTTCCTCCATGTGTTTAGTAGTTTCTGGTGCTCTTCTCAAATTCCCCCTCATATCTAACTGTTCCTTTGCAGCTGCACTGAGAAAAACAGACAGCAGCTACCTGGTTCTTGCATCCATACCCTGTCCCAGACTCCCAGGACTGGTGGGAAGTGCAGAGACAACCTCCTGCCAGTCCTCTGAAATCCCACACCTAGTCTCTGTGACAGAGAAGTCCTCACACTGCCTCCTGAAAGAGAAAGCACCAGTGCTATTATGCTGACTTTGGTCCTCACTTTTTTTTCTCCTCAAGAACAGTCTAAGCAGGAAAACACCAGGGCCCTTGCACATCTCACTCACAAAGGAAAAATCCTTTCTGTTTCTCTGACAGAGAGCTGGAGGCTTGTTTGGAAACCATGTGAGCTACTACCAAAGTGATGGCAGGAGTGGGTTCCCCCAGACATTCACCACCCAGCGACCTTTGCACATCAATAAGTCTGGCAACAACCACGGAGATACGGAATCTCCATCTCACGAGAAGCTGGTGGACTCCACCTTCACTCCCAGCAGCTACTCATCTTCAGGCTCCAATGCCAACATCAACAATGCCAACAACACTGCCCTGTGTCGCTTCCCCAGCCCACCCAGCTACCCCAGCACTGTCAGCACAGTGGAAGGCCATGGGACCCCCTTGTCACCCACCATATGTGTGCAGGAGGCTCCCTGGAAGCTCCCATCCAAAAGGTAAGTTTCCCAGCTGAGAGGGAGCCAAGGGAACAGGTGTTGGAAGGTGTATGCTAACACCAGAGCACTGCTGCCGAGCCAGAGTCACTGCCAGACATTGCCCAGCCTGCAGCTTGGACTGAGCCTTTTGGTTCTCCACTTGTGCCAGAGCCCACAGTGCAACAGATATGCACCAACTGGCCACTGCAAAGCACCAGCACTCTTACTACCACCACACTCGATTTCTTTGGGCTTTATCAGGAAGAAACCTTTGTAAGATCCAAAGGGAACCTTATTTATCCCCCCTTCACCACAGGGAGGTGTTTTACCAACTGGTAACTGAAGGAGACTGCTCTTCATGTCTTAATTGCCCAATAGGGAGCTTTGTTGAAGTCAGTGCTTTTGCATACAGCAGGTCACATCCCTACAGAAGTCACCAAAGACATTCTGAGAGGAGGGAGGCAAGGTTTTCAGAAACAAAGCGAAGAAAATCCCCTTCTCTGGACAGTTTTCAGGCTCTCTATACACAGATGACTAACACAAAAGGAATATAATTTTTCTCAGTGGGGGGTTTGTTTTTAATACTTTCAGAAACAGCAGGAAAGAGATGGATTTCTTTTTTCAGTGCAGAGAGAGAACAGTGTGAAAAGGTGACTAAATACTGGCCCTGGAAAGGACAGAATAGGACCATAAGACAGAGGAACTTCAGTGGGTGCAGAATTGCCCAAGTGAAGAGTCCCGTGGTTTTTCTATTTCATGCCTTCCTGAGGGAGGCCACGGGACTTGCATAACATGTGTTCCCATCTGCCCTCCTCCCTCCTGACTTGTGCTGGTGTGACACTGCTAATGGGGTGTTCTTTTCTCTCCTTGCTTCCCTGGGCACGTTCCTTGAATTAGGACACATTACTACGAGACACTGGGACGGTACGTGTTCTCCATACCCCTCTATTGCTGCCTGGGTGTAAGATCCACTCTTTCATCCTGTTCAAACTCCAAATTCCCACTAATGCTGAATATGAGCTCTCTTTTTTAGTGTCAGTAGGGCTGAAATAGAGATACTTATCACCATGGCAGCTGCAGAAAATACTCACAACTCAGGGCAAGTAGCAATCCATGTTCTGGCTATTTTCTAGATGTGGGGGTTTTTTTTAGAGATTCTAGCCGGGCTCACACATCTGCATGTTCTCAGATCACAGCACAGTGAAGTGCACCCTGGCATGTTCACACAAAAATTCAGTATGGTTTTGGCTAAACACAGACAGATGAACAAGAGGAGATGCCAGATACTGATTTTTTCCCCTCTGCACCTTAGCAGTTTTACTTGCCTTCCATTTCAGAAGAAGATCACTGCAGCACTGTCCTACAGGCTCTTTTACACAATGCATAACCACATTTCTCCCAATGGTTTTTGCTTTAACCAGACAACAAGATAAAGTTGCCTCTCCAGTTGCTAAAAGATTTTTTTAAATGCCACCCTGCTCTCTTCTACAAATGCTGGTAAGAAACTTAAATAGTTGCCGATACTCCATGTCCATACTTCAAAGATTCAAGCTACCTCCAGATTCTACTTTACTCCTCAGAAAATGCAGAGTCCAAACATAGCAAAATACCAGTGCTGAAATGTGAAACAGAGGGACGCAGAGGAGGCAAGCAGGGAATTAAGGGCTGGCACACTTAAGGATTTGAACAGATCCTACTGAATTTACTAGAAGCACTCTGCAGTTAAAAAAAAGGGACAAAAGGTGGAAAGGCCAGCAAGGATGAGAACGTGACCAGGAGGCAGAGCACAGAGCTGGTGCAGACTGAGGAATTTGGGAGGCAAAGGCCATACATCACAGAGACGGGAGGTTACTGTGAGTGTCCTCGAGGCTTCTCTGAAATCCATAACCAAGTCTTTTGCAGCAAGGGAAAAAGCTTATTCCTGAGAGCCCATCTCACATTTTACTGTGAGTGCAGTGAGGTGTATCTTTGGAAATGTGGTCAGAGTGACGTGCACATTAATAGAGTACAGGTAGTCACAAGTGACAAAATACATTTACAGTGTTGCTCAGCATTGCTTTAAGAAACTCATACTGTGAAAGAGGACACAGACAAAGGTTGTTGCCTTGTATTTGTGAACTCTGTAGCTCTGTTCAGTCATTGATTTTCCTATGATGGCTCTTCAGCATTATAATAAACTGAGACAGATGGAGCCTGTCATTCTTTTCTTTGTAACAGGTTGTCTTTACCATCTCCATATCTTGATTTGTCTTTTTTGCTCATTAGCTCCAGTTCCAGAGACAGCCAGCTGGCAATTGTTTGCCAAGAGGAAGTGTCTCAGGATGAGACTTATGATGAAAATTTGAATGAAGACATTGAGTACTGTAGTGAACCAAGTCTGCTCTCTACTGAAATGTGAGCTTTGCAGCTTTAGTCAAGGTGTTTGGGTGGTTCTTTAATTAAGGGGGAGAACTGGGAAGAGGTGACACTTTTCTACAAAAAAATTCAGTTTATGGGAGAAGGTGAGAAAAATTTAGGCAACTCAAATATGAGAAAATAATTCCTTTTAAAAATGCAGCTCAGCCCTAGAAGTAGCATTGAAAAGGATATTTTTCACCTAGGATTTTCCTTCTCTGAATAACACATCTGGATCTGCAGGGCTGCCCCCCACATTTACTTCTACCTCCTGGTGTTCCCAGAGCTCATTTTTAGAGGGTTCTCTGTCTCATGGTCTCTTGGACCAGTAATAGTTTGAAGCTAGCTTGCTCTTGCATCCCTTTGCTAGCATGACCTTCCTGGCTTCCTTGCTGGAAGAGGGCTTATTCTGCCCCTTATCAGCTGCTTTTCTAAATCCCTCTGCTCTCCTTCCCAGGCTTGCATACCAAGATGATGAAAACAGACAACTCACTCTGCCAGAAAACAGCAAAGGAGAGGACACCCGGCACTCTCCGAAGAAGGGGTTTCTGTGCTCCTCAGCTCTAGGTAACCTCCCAGCAGGGCTGGGTTGTGTTTCCTCCACCTTGATGGAGTTCCCACATCTCCCAAGAGGAATCCCAGCCTGTGTGGGTACGGGTGTTGCTGTTTGCTGTGTTCAGCTCGTGAGATCAGGAATCCCAGGGCGTGCAGACAATCCGATCAGGCACATGGCTTTGCTGGTCACACTCGGTCAGCAGATGAACCTGTGGCTGCTTGGACAGTCCCTGGGATCTGTTTGATCAAGCTTTCCTGTGACTTAGGGCAGTTTATTTGAGAGCTGTAGACTCTCCAAACAATCACCAGGGAGTTACCAAATAGGTGAGCCTTGAGTCTACAGTGTTCTGCACTGTGTGTATTCAGCAAGGAGAAATGAGAGATTGTCTCCTTTGTCTGCTACCAGGAACACACTGAATGTCAGATTAAGTTAATACAACATAAATTTGCCTTCTGCTCTAATGGTACCTGGAGATTTTCAAGTGCTTCACTGTCAGGGGAAACCTGTGAATCACAAGGTTTTATGAAAGTATCAAGAGAGTCTGTGACAAAAGGAACTCTTTTAGGTATAGCACTTTTCATTCTTTTTCTAAATACTGGTGTGGTGAAAAAGGGCACTGAAGGGAGAAACTAAAAAGAATCATGTGTATAAAATTTTTACAGAATAACAGTGACAGACTAGCTAGTGTCATGTTTAAAGCGAGGCTACTGTATCTTCACTGAAATCCTTCAGGATGCTTGAGCATTCTAACAACATTTACTTTATTTCAAATCTTAAAATATTAGGCAATGACAACTTCTATATCTATCTGTAAGGCAGTCAGCCCTTGATACAATGCTTCAGTAACTACATTCTTGTGAATATTTATATACTGGTGTCATGCTCATTTTACTAGCTGGGATTTTTCTCTAGAAAGATGAAATACTTTTAACCTGCATTGTAACATTCATTCTCTGGATTAGAACATATTTTCTCCAACCCTGAGAGGGCTTTTTCACAACAATCCAGTATTATAGACAATTACTATTTTCAGAATTCTATTTTTCTTTCCTTCTTTAGAAAAACGTCAACAGAATCAAGAAGACCACAAAAATATTTCAGTGTGACATGTATTGAACCTCTAATACTGGATTTATCTGCCATTTTTCAGAAGTAAAGCATTTGATCACAAACAAACCTTTCAGGAGTTTTACATTCCTCATTAAGAGTATCTTTCTCATATTTAGGAAGTCAAGTTTAATTTTATAGCAAGTAAACAATGTGACTGTTTCAGTAGATCCCTCTAAAATCTTTTATCTTCCCTTCCTTCCAAATTCTGAAAATGCTTCATATCTGTCCAAGTCACCTTCCATTCACCAGTAAATTCCCCAGTGATTAATTCAGTTGCATTTGACCTTGCTATAGACGGTCTCTTAAAGTGTGGTATGTCTGACAGCTGAGGGACACAGATCACATGCTGAGTGCTTTCTGTAAATGCATTTGCTTTGGAAAGGGCACAGTGTTAAAGGGAAGTGGACAGAGCCTAAAGCATGTGTGTCTTTGCTGTATGTCCAGCAGAACTGCACTAAAAGAAGTTGAAAACAGATTACCTGTGGTGCATTATGAGTGATGGTCACATTGTGCGTGTTGATGTTTCAGGTCGAAGAGCATCTTTTCACTTAGAGTGTTTGAAAAGACAGAAAAACCAGGGTGTGGATGTCTCACAAAAGACAGTCCTGCCTTTGCATCTGGTCCATCATCAGGTGAGTGTTAATAACCACACGGGGCCCCTGCCACCCGCAGTGCCCCCCAGAGCATCCCAACCCACTGTTTAAAAACCATTTGGGATAGATTCTCACCCATACTAAAGGCCCAGGTTCTAGCAATCAGGATTTTAATAATTCCCAGAATGCTACAGGAATACATTCCTTGGAGTCACCACAGTTACCATTTTATGATGCCCATGAAAGAATAAAATAAAATACTAGCAAAAAGATTAAAATAACTACCCAAATTGAATGCTGCAGTGCAATTGCACCGGCTTGCAGTATACACATGAATAAAGTGTGCACAGTCTACTGTAATATTAATTAAAGGTAACCAGTAAGTGTAATTAACCATTTTAAAACATAAACTGGTTATATGTAATCAGTCAGCTTCTTAAGCCCTTTGTCAGCAAAGCCCTGTGTTCAGCAGCCTAGCAAATGTATGCCTAAACACATACCTAGATGATTAGCCAGCTGTCAGGGTCCAAAGGAGAGTTGTGTCTTTTGGTTTGATGATGCCACTTTTTGTCACCATAAAAGAAATGGGTGCAGATGGCGATGCCAGCCTTGCAGGTGTGACATCCTGCTCTCTGCAGTTCCCAAAGGCAGAGCAGAATGGCCTTGCCACTTGTTTAGGCTGCCACGAGGGCAGAAAATGCCATACAGCAAGAATGGGAGGAGTAAGAAGTCAGAGGAGTGAGAGGTGTGGGCTTGAGGCTCCGTGGATTTTCTCACCTCCACTTTCAGAGAGATATCCTTTAATTCTTGAGCTCCAGAAAGCAGTGGTCTGCAGAGAGTTACAGCTGCAGTAGTGACAACCAGAAAGTGTGTTGGAGCAGGGAAGACTGGTGAGAAAACAGCTTCCCATGCTCACCAGAGCACCAAAAGCCCTCCTGAGACTTCCTGCCCTCCCATGGCAGGCTAGGCAGAGGGAACACAGGCCTCACAGCCCTTTCAGCCCACACAGCCACAGAATCACCTCCCTCCAACCTCTACAAATGAGACGGAGCTACTTCACCCTTCCTCATCCCACCATGCAGCCCAAAACCTGGAGGAATGGGGCTCTGCCCACACAAGTGCCACACTGAAGGGCTGCCCTGAAAGAGGCATCTGGCTGTCAGCTGACAACACTCAGCAACATTCACATGTTTACAAAAATGTTAACCAACAACAGAGCCTAAAATAAGACCAACGAGTGGAAAGCTTGCCTCTGCTAAACCTAATGGATTCTATTGCTGTGAATGCCTGAAGAGGTGTTCTCATGGAATACCTGTACATCATATGTAAATGTATTCAGCTGAAGCCTAAAGCAATCCTACAGAGCTTCTTTCAGCTTCCTCAGAACCTTACATTTTTGAGAAAGCATTTTGTGTTTCTGCCAACAAGCTGAAAAATTGGTTTCATTGTCCTGCCTGACAGATCCAGGTCTCTCCTTCAAGTCCTGGCAGTTTAAGGGATGTGCTGAGGCCATCGTAGCCTGCAGGGCATGACTTACTCAGAAGTGTTAAGGGCTTTCTTCCTCACTGAAATCTGATAGGACTCTGACATCTAATTCCTGAGAAAGCCTTAGTGAACTTGCAGGTGACTAAGAATTAATTCTTTTTTTCAGTGTCAGTTTACTTGACACTGAAGTCATCAGCATATATTTCATAATTATCAGTTCCCAAGGATTTCAGTGGCAGATGGACTGAGCTTCACTGAACATTAGATAGCTTTAAGTGAGCTGTCTAGTTTAAATTTGTTCAGTCCCACTGTGGTCAGTGGAGGGAAGGAGCATGACCAAAGGGCAAGTTTGTCCTGTGTAAGTCATGTCTTTGAGGCAGCATTTTCAGGCAGGCTTTGAAGAGAAGGGAGGCTTGCCAGTGCCTTTCTGCACAGTTAGTTTAGACTAAACACAGAGCCTTCCACCAGCCTGAACACAACTCAATCCACACACTTTTGTAGTTTCTATGCATTTATTTCATTGCCCAGCCATGAGCTCTGTGAGATGAGTTTATGACTCTGACAGTCTTGCTTATAGAACAAGGAAGCAGCCACCATCAATAAGGCATCAGAGAGGCCTCTTGAGGAGTTTGTTATAAGAGGAGGCTGAATGACTCAGAGGTTGTGTATATGATTACAGGAAGGAGTGGACAGCTGAAAGTACAATCATCAAATACTGATCCTCCCACCAATAGCAGATGCCTTAGTAGTGGATTTCAGGTTATTGCCAACTGCACACACATCTAAAATTCACATCTGGTAACTGTTCAGGTTTCTCCGTAGACACTTAAAACAGCAACTGGAAATAACATAGCCTGTGCTATGTCTGGTGTCAGTGGTGGAAAAATGAGTTGCTGTCTCCCCTACTGGAGAAGAGGTGGTGTTTCTGGCAGCACCGTGGGGAACAGGGCTGCATCCCTCCTGACAGCACCATGGGAATGGGGATGCATCTCTCCTAGCAGTGCTGTGGCTCCCATGCTAAAGAACTGTGTTTCTGAAAATTTCCAGTCCAGTGTTTGCAACTAGCACAGGCTACACCATTTAAAGGAAAGCTTGCAAAATGAGTTTGCAGCACATATTTGCAGCACACACACACAAACCCTTCAAGGAGCTGGCATCTGTTTTCACAAGCCTCAAGATTCTCCAGGCCTTTCTCGTATGGTTTCTCCAGCACCTCCTTGTTCCAGCCGTGCAAGCTCTCACTCACGTTGTCTCTCCTCTGTCCACAGGCGTTAGCAGTGGCCGGCCTGAGTCCCCTGCTCCAGCGAAGCCATTCCCCCACCATGTTTTCTCGGCTGTGTGCTACACCCCCGGCCACGCCCTGCAACCGGGGCTGGCCGCAACAAACCATCCCAACGCTGCGCCTCGACGGGGCGGAATCCTCGGAGAAGCTCAACAGCAGCTTGCCGTCCGTGCACTGCGGCTCCCGGTACCCCGAGAGCGGCGGCAGCCCCAGGAGAGCCCGGCCGGTGTCCCTGACTGTGCCCAGCCCCACCGCAGGGAGCAGCCGGCAGCTCCACGGCAGCGCCAGCAGCCTGGTGGAAGCGGTAAGAACTCACAGGCAGCAAGGACACTGTGGCACGGCCATCTAGAAACATGGCCCTGGGAGAGCAGGGAAACATGTTTGAAATTCCAGGAGTAGGAGAGCCCTTCTGCCAGCAGGGTTTTAGAAGCATGAATGGGAGAAGGAAACACAGCAGTTAAAGAGGGTTGTGTTGGAGGTGTGACAGGGTTGATGCTGCGGGGTACTAACACGTGTCTTTGTGTTTTGGTTCCCCACCTGCTTTTGAAGGTTTTGATTTCGGAAGGACTGATGCAGTTTGCTCAAGATCCAAAGTTCATTGAGGTCACAACCCAGGAGCTCGCAGACGCCTGCGACATGACGATAGAAGAGATGGAAAATGCAGCAGACAACATTCTCAATGGTAACAGCAAGCAGAGCCCCAATGGCAACCTCTTGCCTTTTGCTAACTGCAGGGACCCAGGGCAGGACAGTGCAGGAGAGGAAGAGGAAGAGGTGCAAAACCCGGATTGTAGGATAAGTCAGGAGGAGCTCAAGGACAGCAGGATTTATATCAGCAGCCTGTAGTTGCCAGGGCTGGAAGCGATGCTGGTTTTTTATTTGTTTCAATGTTCCTAATGGGTTTGTTTCAGAAGTGCCTCACTGTTCTCGTGACCTGGAGTAACCGGAACAGCGTTCTTCATTCATTTCTGTTGGGACGAGTCGCAGAGTTGGGTGGTGTAAGAAAGCTTTTCAGGAGCAGATATAACGCCAGCACGTATCCATGAAGGAAGAGTGAGGAGGAGGAGAAGAAGAAGAGGAGGAGAGCCAGCTCCCTCTTTTTTTCAGTCCCTGCACAAGGAACGACAGCTGCCTCCAGAGCACCAAGGGGAACCTCAGCTTCCTGTGGATGGCCCTAGCCAAAAGGACCCTGCACCAAACGGGTGTCTTTCAACCTTGCTTGTAAAAATCATTTTGCACATATTCTGTATGAGCCTCACCGTCTCCATAAAGCCAAGGCCCTTTGATTGGGAAGGACAGGAAGACTTCTGCTGTGGATTCCCGCACGGCCACGGGGAGGAGGAAGCAGGAGAAGCCCGCGGGCGCTCGAGGCACGGCCCAGCTATGCCGAGACTTGGCAGTGGCCCTGCCAGCCAATTAGAGCTCGGGCGCTCACTCGCTAGCCAATCGGAGCTCAAGCAGTCTCCTGCCGGCCAATCAGAGTTCAGCGCGCCAACTGTGCCAGCCAATGGGAGAGCAGGCATGGCGGCGAGGCTGAGGGGCCGCCGGGCCTGTGCAGAGTTCGTTTCGCAGTTTGGTATTTTCTTGAAAGCATGTTGCAGGTCTTTTTTTTTGGTTTTTTTTTTTTGTTATTGTTTTTTGAGGGAGAAGGGAGTGTTTACAGCGTTTTGTAATCACCTACCTTTTTTGTTTTGGTTTATTTTCACCTTTGCAGATGTTAAATTGGTTTGATCATGTTGTATTATTTAAACTGGGGGGAGGGATGGTTTCTCCATTGAATTTGGTAGAAGTATAATGATTAATGAGTTTTACCAACCATTATGTACACCGAGAATTTGTAATTTTATTTACTAGCAACTGAAACCTTTTTTTTTTTGTTGTTGTTGTTTTATAATTTAAAGATAGTAGGCAATGCACTTGATATAGTCTTGCACATTTGAGTGACTGATTTGGGTTCTTTTTAGTGCTAAGTGTATCTGCGAGTGTGGGAGCATTAGGAGTGAGTGTGTGTGTGTGAGTTGTGTGTAAGAGCAGTTCTCCAGGTCCTGGTTTGAGCTGTGGGCGATCTGTATCTGGGGCCATTCGAATGCAAAAACAAACCACTCTCTCTGCTTTCGAAAAGGGAATCAGTAACTTTGCATTTTCTGTTCCACAAGATATGCAAAAACAATGCAATAATATTGATTTTAAAATAAAATTGTAAGTTGTGTTGGCATTAAAACTGTATAGAAAGAAAAATTTACAGGGGTGGGGGGAAACAAAAAAAAAAAACCGAACCAGAAGACGTTATGCTTCAATATATTCCGTGTGATGTTTTATTGCATTGATAATGTTTCTGTTGAAGAAACCGTTATACTTGAATTCAGGTCAGTTTCAGTATTTTTCAAATATTTTTTTAAAATGAATTGCAATTGTGCCAAGCAAATATAATTAATTGAATTAAGTTTGTTTAAAAAAAAAGAAAAAATAATCACTTCTTGTATATTTTGCTGCATGTCAAGTGAATCATTTCGTATTTGGAATGTGCCAAGCTTTACCTTTGAACTGTTAAGTGCTTTTTTACATGTGGTTGGGGAAAGGGTACTATTTTTGTTTTCCTTTTTTTAATTTGTACGATGAACAAAGTGTACCTGGTGTAAGTAACTATTCTGCAATCCACTGACAGGTTGAACGTTACTGATTTTGCATATCTTGTGTTCATTTTCCTTCTTCCTCACTCCCTGTTAATGTGCACGATGACTTTATCAGTAGAGAATCTTTCTTCCCGAGAGACTGGGACATTTTATTCAGGGTTTGTTTTCTTTCTTTTTGCTGAGTTCCTCTAAAGGTCTCATCCCACTCAAGGGTGGCAAGACCCCCAAAACCCATTTGGCAGATCCATCCTACATGTTCAGCTGGCACCAGCAATTTAAGGAGCAGGGGGAAAAAAATCTGGCTTCAAAACTATTTTATTAAATAGTTGAACCCTGATCAATTTTAGCAGGATCCTGGAATAAGAAGTGCAAGAATCTGAATAGTTGGCAAAGTAAAGTTATCTAAATCCTGGTCTGGGCTAAAAGCAGAGAGAGAGAGAGCTGTGGATCTTCTATTAGGAGAATTGCTGCAGTCTGGTCAAGAAGCAGGTGCCAAGGGACTTTTTGGTGTTCCTATGCATGGTCTCAGTCCTCTTCCCAGACTTTAGTGGATGGGTCAGGTACTAAGTCACAAAACATGTGGCAGCACAGCATGTCCCAGCCGCAGTTCCTGAGTAGTAAGTGTGAAATTCTCTTACACTGACAGTTGGCCCTAACCCTGAGAGCTGAAAAAACAGGCACGTATTGTTAGATTTTATGCAACTGATTTTTGTCTAGACTACTGCTGTTTTTTCTCCCTCCTCAGGATGATTCACAAACTTGCAGATCAGTTCTGAGTTCTGAGGTGTGATCTGACTCAGAGCTAAACTTTGATTCAAATCTCGAGCTTCTGCAGATGTCCGAGAACACCCTTCACAGCATACATTGATTACATTGTTTTTGTAACGCTCTTGTTTTTCTTCTCGATTCTCTGAGGCATAAAGGAGAAATAGCAAAGGGTATTTTTGACTGTATTTTTTTGAACCAGCCATCATCAGCTAAAGATACCTTGGAAAAAAACAAATACAAGAGAAATATGAATCCATTTGTACAAGTATCTGTCACCAAGTCATAATTCAAGGCTTCCCTGCAGAAAGTAACTAGCTGATCTGGGTCAGGCTTGTCCTTTCATCCCTGGTGCCAGTATGGAGATGGGCACACAAAATGTGTCTCCCTGTGAGTTTGCTGCTGCTGGTGCTGATGTGCTCCAAAGGTACTTGAAAGGGAAAAATGCCCATGCCTGGCTGTTCCTGAAAATGCCATGTAAGGGCCCCTTAACTCATTTTCTTTCACTGCAAAGTCCATCTGACCCTCCGAATGGAAGACAGGGGTTCTTCACTCCTAAAAAACAATGCTTACCTAAATTAGTGGTGACATTGAGCATTTTGGATGATTGACAGTCCATCTGTTAGGATTTTTTTTTTATGGGAAGGAAAATGACAGGAAAGATTATGCCCCAGGCATTCTTGGTGAAAGCTGCTACTCCCTCGGGGGTCAAAGCCTACAATGGCCAGGGGAAACCCTGCTTTCTCCTGGAAGACCCAGTAGGTGCTGCAGAGTGGAAAATGTATGGCTAGCAGAGAATGCAAATGACTTCTACAGTTTGAGGGGCAGGTGTTAAATTTAGTAATTGCTGGTGCCAGCTGTGCAAGCTTCTCTTTCTGGGGAGGGTGGCTGGTTTTTTTTATTTTCATTTGAGGTACTTCCAGTGTGCACATTGTGACAGGCCCGAGCAAAAAGCTGCTGCCTCCTGCAAGTGAGGCAGTCTGGGGGACAGTGGGAAGGAGGGGGCAGGTTTAGTTCCTGGAGTGTTTCCCTGTGTATGGGAGTGGATTGTGGGTACAATCACTGTGCTGTGGATGGAAGCTTTGAAGGAAGGACAGCTGAGAAGTGGCATGGAAGGAAAGAATGGGGAAAATGATCTGCTGTTTGCCTCTGAGCATCTCTGACTCGCAAGAGGACACTGCAGACTAAAGACATTTCGTATAAAACAACAAACCTCCTCCCTGTATCACTCCTGCTCATCAGTCCAGACAGTACTGGGCCAGCCACATCGGGTGCATTTCTTTTTTTCTTCCTTATTTCTGTGTGGCTGACATGAGAAAGCAAGTGGAACTCATGATCCAGAGCTGGAGTTTCATTGTCCACAGACCTTTTGTGCATCATCTGCCTCTTCAGCTGGACATGTGGACAATGACAGTGTAGATGTTGCTGCTACTGCAGGGGTCCCACCTGTTTTCTTGCCCTGCCCACCACACCCTGGCACGGAGGGACAGCCAGAGAGGCGCCATGTACAGAACCGCATCTATTTCTGCTTTGTTTTCTGACTCACAACCCTGCCCCAGTGACTACGACAACGACAACAACTACAAAAAAAAGGGCAAATGCATTTTTTACATTTCTTGATAATTTCCAAAGCAATGTATCATTGCTTTCTTTAGACTGACGCCAATATAACAGTTGTATGGGTCTCAGCCGGGCTCCTGTGTCTTTTCTGCCTGAGTTTCAGATTGCTGTATGAAATGTATGCGCGTTTGCACACAGACACAACCGGACGAGGTGGCCATTCCCCGAGCCCGTGGGGTTGGTCACCTGTGTCACAGATGGAGTTGGAGGCCTTGCTTCATACGTGTAGATGAGAAACCCCAATCCCACTGGTCCAGGGAGCTGAAGTGAAGCAGCCCTACTGAGACAGAACTGAGTATCCTGAGATACATCCATGGTCCTGCTGTGACTGTCCCTACATCAGGGGCAGTGACAGGGAGAGGAACACTGAATGGGGAATTTGGAGCACAACAATACTGAGGTAGAATCCAGTCGGGGGTTTCTGGTAGTAGTGAGATTTTATCAGTTCCCATAATGAAAACTGTAATGTGTATAAAGAAAACATTCCAGGCCCATCAGAAACCCCAATTCCCATCTCGGTAACATGAGAGGGAGGGCATTAGAGGCCAAGGAAGTTGTATTGATGCAAAGAATGTGGAAAACAGAACTGGGCCCTGAAAATTTTAATTACATCTTTCCACCATTTATTTTCTTCTTCAAAGAAGTCTAAGAAAGACAATTCTCAATAGCTGCACAGGGTGTCTTTTTTTCTTCTTTTGAATGTTACAAAACTTTTAAAGTTTTATTCTGGGTGAGCAAGCCCAGGGATCCAGGTGGTTTCCAGCAGGATCTCAGTCTGTGGAGCTTTTATCTCTGTTCCTGCTTTGTTTCTGGAAAGCTGAAACCACTCTGACCTTGCTGCTACAGCTCCCTGAGGTTGGGTGGGTGAGCGTAAAAGCACAGCAGGAGACAGATTGGGCTCCAATTGCTTTCAGAAAACTCAGTAGCATGACACTGGAAAAAAAAAACCAAACCTCTTCTGATACAAACTTTAGTGTTCTAGTTAAATTCTCCATTCTTCTCCCCACCCCTTACAGGGAGCTTAACACTTGAGCATAAAAACAAGGCCTTCTTTAGGGGCACAGGGCTCGATTCAGTTGCCTAGCCGTGGGTGTCCACTGTCACTTGAGACCCCGTAGAGTATCCTCTGCCAGGTCTGCCACAGATGGTGGGGAAAGGCACAGCTCTGGCCCAGGCCGGGCTGGTGTCACAGCCCCCAGCCCCAGAGGATGGTAGAGATCTCAGGTGGCAGGGGACAATTAGGCAACTTAATCAAGTCCCTTTCTAAAGGGCTAATTGAGAGGAGCAGCACCAATGACTGATGTAATGAGGGAATCTTCATTAGCATTACCAAGGGCTTAGTTAGGCAGGATCAGGAGGTTGTCTCCACACTCCCATGCTGTTGTTTTTCTACCCCATGTCAGTCACTCTGCCTCCACTCCTGCAGCCAGAAGTTGGCAGTGCTCTGCCCAGTTGTTCCCTTAGGCCAGGATTAGTGGTTGCATCCCAGACCCGGGGGAGCAGGGGCAGGCCCAGACAAGAGTAGGCGTCACTTCACTCGGCCACAGATTTTTCTGCCAGTGTTCCAACAGCCCCTTTCCAAAGCTTTTTCCTATTTGAAACAGAACCGCAAACTCAGACACCATTTGTTGGCATCATCATACAGGTGATTAAATACCTGTGGTTTTCCATTAGTTCTTTCCCAGTTAGACTGAAATGCTTTCAGTATTTTAAACATCCTAAGTCAGTCTGCTCCCATCTCAAGCACTTAGTTAGACTGGCACCCAATACTATCTAAACATCATCAACTTTATGATTGCTCATAGAAATGGTTGTTTCAAGCTTATTTAGTCTTAACAGTTTGAATGTGGGAAGATTTTGGAGGAGTGAGATTGTAAATATCTCTGACAAACATTGCTGCATCACACACACAAAAAAGGGGAGATACTTATAAAACTGCCTTAAAAATCAATTCCAATTGATGAATCTCCCTCCAAACAATTGCCGCTTGATAGAGCAAGGGATGAGTCACTTGGGGTGAATTCTGGCATGAAGTGGTTGGAATTTAGTCCAGTTTCAGGACCAAAAGTGTAATTTAGGAGCTGATCTCTCATTCAGTCTGAATTAACATCAACACCAAGGACTGAGCACTGCAGGATCCAAAGGGTTTAAGGACTGGTGGGTGCTGTCTGTGCGTGGTTTGGGTCTGGCCCAGCAGGTACTGTGTACTGGTGTCTCCCAGTGACTTCAGGAAAAATGGGGTTCTTCAGCACCTCTTAAGTTCAGGCCCTGGAGCTCCATTTCCTGCTCTGATCATCAGCTATAAATGTTGATAAATATAAGTGTTCTGCCTTCATTTGAATTGCCCAGAGCTGTAAAATTACCTCTCTCAAGTATAAATCAGTCCAGATATAAACCTCCTCTCCCACTTTTCCCTACACCCCCTGCCCACCTTTCCAGCCCTCCCTCGCATCTCCACCCAAGCCCTTCCCTGTCTCAATTCTTTACCTCCTTCCACACTTTTATATCTAGTTTTCATGAACCCACAGAAATGCTTTTGTAAATACTGCTGTACAGTTTGTAACCGTCATGTAAGCCTGTCATCAGTGCCAGAGTCCGTCTTGCCCTCTCGCACGTTTTAAAATCAACAGAGGAAAGTTAGAGCGAATGGCCCGCCAGTGAGCTATAGGGTCATCTCTGTGTGGGACAAATGTATATTCCTGTAAGATTGCATTTTTATCTAAGGAATGATGTTATTTTAAAATTGCTAATAAATTTCTAAACAATGTCCAGATTTGTTCAATATTGTAAATGGTATCAAAACTCCTTTGACATTGCTCCCTCCTACCAGGAATGGCTGAAAATTAAGACAGCTTCCTGCAGCCCCTTATTTCCATCGGCACCCTGATGCCATTCAGGGGTTCTTGTCCCTATTTAAAGGGCTGCAGAATGGTCTGAACAGTCACAGCCTGCCCTGCTAAACAGCAGCTTAGGAAATCCAACCCTCTCTGTACTGCTGTCACCACAGAAATTCTGCCATGTCACGATGTCCAATGTGTGACTCACGCGCAACCACGCACTTAATATTTTCTCTTCTGGATTCCTTCTTACAGAGCATATGCAACAGAAAATGAATGCCCTCAGCTTAAATACAGTGTAATTAGTATATACATAAGCCATGAAGCTAATGGGATGATAACAAATAACATTCTACACATTTGCTTGTCGACTGAGCAAATTTGTTCTACCACGGTTATCAGGAAATTACATTGCAATGCCAGCTGAGCACCGTGTTTGTGTCGCAGCATTGTAAATCACGGTGCGCTCAGCCCAAGTACATCAGTCTAAGATTCAGTAAAATAATTTCCAAAGAAAAAAGAATGGGTTTTTTTCAGTTACACATGTACATATAAGTATTTTTCCCTGACTTGCACACAACTGTCAGAACTGCAGGCTTTGCTGCTACTATTAAATAGTGGTGGCACAAAATGTTAAAACCCAGTAAGTGATGAAAACCTGTAGATGTCATCAGTGCAGGGCAGCAGGAATGGCAGAAGGATCACCAAGAGAAACCGCATTTTCTGCAGGCTCAGACTGGCCACCAGTTAGTCATTTGCCCCCACAAAACCATATGAAACCACCATGCTCTCGGCTGTTGGTCAAAGCCCAGCAAAGGGCTCAGCTTTGTTAAACTCCCTGAGCTGGCAACTCAGCTGAGTTACAGCTCTGTGTGAGACCACGAGGTGAAATCCATGGCAAAGAACAAGTGAAAGTGGCTGTGGGCGTGCTGCCGTGTGAAAACAGTGCGAAACCTGGAGTGAAACCTGTGAGACAGCTGAAACGGGGTGAGCATCAGGAACGAGTAACAGGTTTGCACAGTCCCCTGTGAAGTGGGTGCATTTAGAACAGCCCCACAACCGGAAAAGCAGAGCATACACTTATAATTCCTTTTGTTCAGCCGCCGCAGAGCGCTGCTGATGTCAGTTTTTAATGCTCACGGGCATTTATCCCGAGCCAGAGACGTGCATTGGGAGTTCCGCCTCAACACGAGGAAGAACTTCGGTAGGTCCAGGGTGGCAGAGCCCTGGAACAGCTGCCCAGGGAGGCCGTGGATTCTCCCGCTCTGGAGACATCCCAAACCCACCTGGACGCGTTTCTGCTCCAGGTGGCTCTCCCTTGACAGGGTATTGGAACGGACGATCTCCAGCGGTCCCTTCCAACCCCGGCGATTCTGTGATAAGCACGCAGACCTCGGGACCCTCGCGCTGACCCGCGAACAGGAAGACAACGCCCGGGTCGAAGCAGGTTTGGCTCCTTAACCCCAACCTCAGCCCACGGCCGGCTCTGTCCCCGGCGGGGAGGAGCCGCTCGGCGCTTCCGCGGCCCGGCCCGGCCCAGGCCCAGCCCCCTGGCTCCGGCCCCTCCTCAGGTGCGGCCCCGCCCGGCCCGGGCCCGGAAGCGCCGGCCGGCGTTGCGGGGGCCATGGCGGGTGCGGGGCCGCCGCTGCTGTTCCTGCTGTTCCTGCGGCTCCTGCTGCTCCTGCTGCTCCTGCTGCTGCCCCGGCCGCCCGCGGCCCTGCGGCTGCTGCTGGACGCCGCGCCGCCCTTCACCTGCTCTCAGCCGGTAAGCGGCGCCGGGAGCGCCGGGCCCGGGCGGGAGCGGGGAGCCGGGATGGCGGGATGGGGAGCGGCCGGGCGCTGTGGGGCGCGGGCCCGGGCGGTGTGGCCGTCACTGTCCCGGGCCGTGTCGCTGTCCCGGGGTGCGCTGCACACCCCGTTGCCTTCCCCTGGCCCCGGGTGGCTGCCGGGAAGCGCTGCCACCTCGGAGCGGGCCGGGACTGAGCCGTGCTGGAAGCGCTCGCGGTCCCTGAGCAGGATGTGAGTCTTTGCTAAGAGCTGACGTTGCCCAATGTCCTAAAAGTTTTAACCAGTTATTTGCAACTGAGGGGTTTTTAGGGGAGCGCGGGGAAATAAACATTACGTGTACCCGAGGTTTTTGAACAGGCACATTTTGGTTTTGCCTTTTCTCCCTGCGAAACCAGCCAGACGGGAGCTGCCAATGCAGCGTCTCTGTATAAAGTCAGCCAACCAACCTGGGCGAACTTGAGTTAGAACTCCTAGCTAGTCACTCTCTCTGGTGGTTTTTGACGGTTGTTTTGGATTTATGTTTGTCGCTTTTTTGTTTTGGGGTGATTTTTTGTGTCAGATGCATGTAAAGAGTGTGTAGAAGGGGGAAGAGATCTGCTTTTGCTTTAATTCTGTTAACAAAAGCAGCGAAACTGGAAAATGTGCAGCTGTCGTCTAAGCTGGACAGCTTTTTATGTTCTTTCAGCAGTCTGAAAAAGGCATATAGTTAAGGTACATCTATAGGCAAATGTAAAACAAAACATGTAATTTGGGATTAAAGCATCTATAACCTTTTCCTGTACACATTTCCTATCTTTTGTGTAGTCTGACTAGACACTTCTTCTAATGTTTGACTATATCCTTTACTCCTGTTTTACCAGATTTCTGCTCTGCTGCCTTTTCTCT